>NW_012118821.1:11850737-11880959 GCF_000951035.1 Colobus angolensis palliatus
TCCCTCCCTCGCTCCCCCAACCCTCTCTCTCCCTGGCTGCCCCTCTCCTTCTCTATCTGCCTGCTTCACTCTCTCTCCCTCTCTCTTTCTCTCCCTTTCCCCACCCTCTCACTTTCTGCCTGCCTCTCTCTCTCTCACCCTCTCCCTCTCTCTCTCCCTCCCTCTCTCTCTGTCCCTCTCTCTCTGCCCTCCCTCTCTGTCTGCCTCTCTCTCTCCCTCACCCCTCTCTCTGCCTCTCCTTCTCTCTCTCTGCCTCTCCTTCTCTCTCTCTGCCTCTCCCTCTCTCTGCCTCTCTCTCCCCCTCCCTCTTTCTCTCCTTCTTCCTCTCTTTCTCTTTCTCTCTCCCTCTTTCTCTCTCCCTCCGTTTCCCCACCCTCTCACTCTCTGCCTGCCTCTCTCACCCTCTCTCTCTCCCTCCTTCTCTGCCCCTCTCTCTCTCTGCCTTCCCTCTCTGTCGGCCTCTCTCCCACTTCCCTCTCTGCCTCTCCCTCTCTCTTTGCCTCTCTCTCTCTCCCCACTCTCTTTCCCCCAGTCTCTCTCTCTCTGCCTCTCTCTCTCTGCCTCTCTCCCTCCCTCTGCTTCCCTCTCTCTCCACCTCTCTCCCCGCTCCCTCTCCCTCTCTCCCTGCCTCTCTCTCCCTCTCTCCTTGCCTCTCTCTGTCCTCCCAACTCTCTCTCTCTCCCTCTCTCTCTGCCTGCCTCTCTCCTCCCCGCTCTCCCCTCCTTCTCTCTGTCTCTCTGCCTCTCTCTCTCCGCACTCTCTCTCTGCCTGCCTCTCTCTCCTCTCCCATCTCTCTCTGACCGCCTCTCTCTGTCCATCTGCCTCTCTCTCTCTCATCTTCATAAGGCCATCATCATCTGCACCTATGGGAGCTGTGGGCAGCAGGTGACGGGGCCAGAGGTGTCTGTGGAGCCTTCACCCTTCGTCCACTCACAATACGCTGTAGTCACAATACCCCATGGTCCTGACTCCCTAGCTCTCACCTCTGTTGTAAGTGATCTTCCCTATTTATAAAAAGATCCCCTTGGCCATGGTCCCCACCTCGGCTTGACCCACCTGCTTCCACCTGGCCCATCCTTCTCCCCACGAGGCACCTCCAGGCCATCTCCTGGATGCACACTCCAAGCTGCTCCATCGCAGGCAACTTCCTTTCGCACCTTTCAGTCCGCACCTGCTGCAGCATTGTCACGGACGGCCCTCAGACACTGTAGCCCAGAGGCTAAGCCCAGTGCCTGTGAGGTGGGACAGCTTGGGTTCAAAGCCCACTCCTTGCCGTGGACAAATTCCTGAATGCTCGTGCCTATTTCATCTGAAACAGGGATGGTGGCAGTAGCCTCTTGCTCTGGGGACTGATGGAAGCAGCAAGTGAGCAGGCAGCATGTGGAGGAAGATGTAAACACAGTGCTGTTGGCTCTTCTCATGGGGTCGTCTCACCCACCACATGCCTTGTGTACTGAGCATATACTGAGCGCTGGCTCTTCTTACCCACCCCTGCAGAACTCACAGGCCTTCTTGCTAACTCTGAAGGTTTGCTAGTCCTTATGTGATCACCTGCACCACCACAGCAAAAGAAGGCTGCCAGCCTCCAGGAGATCCGAGATCTCTGTAGCCTGGCTTAGCTGCTAAGAGAAAAAAGGACGGGGAGCTAAAATTTTCTGCACTTGATTTAGTTCTTTAGTCCTAACAAGGATCCTAATGATGCGGGCGGGGATTATTTTTCCTATTTCACAGATGCAGAAACTGAGGCTCAGAAAGGAGCAGGGACTTGTTCTGAATGTGCCACACCAAGGGAATGGCAGAGCCTCGGGCCACACCCTGTCTTGCTCACTGAGCCCTTTGGCCACACCCCTGAGTGCCTCAGCCTCAAAGCCCGCAGGAACCCTGCAGGGCCACAGGAGCAGGGCTGCTGGCCAGGTGTGCAAGCCGCTGGGCTGGAAGGGATGTCCCTCAGCCCCGCCTGCCCCCTCTCACCCCTAGTGCAGGTCCCACCTTTGTCTGCACATTCCCCAAAGCAGGCGCTGAGTCCTCCAGCCCCCAGCCCAGTTCTCCACACAGACGCCCAGGGAGTCCATAGCCCAGGGCAGATGCAATAGCCTGGCGGGTTAGCACGCTGACACCCACACAGGTGCCCTTCCCCTCTGCCTCCCCGCAAGAGCACCTGGTGGGGACAGTACCCTGGGGCCCATAGCGCAGCAGCCTCTGGCAGAAACCCAGTGACAGGAAAAGCCAGGGCCTGAATAGAGTGGAAGCACAGCAGTCGGGCACAGCTAAGCCAGGCTGAGCCCCACCTCCCAGCTGAGAGCCAGGACATTCGGAACAGGCCCACACCTCTGGCAGCAGCCACCATTCTTCACCAGCTCTGTGAGCCTGGCATATGGCTGGCTCCTCAGAACCTGTTGAGCATGAAGGCTGCCCCGAAGTGGCTGCTGAGGGGGCCACGAACCTCCCATGCCTCCTTTTGTTCCGGGAGACGTTGAGGGCAGAGCTGTTGCGAGGGGAGTTTCACGTGTAGAGGGGCACCAGTGCTGCCCATCAGAGCTCAGCCCTGCCCTCCCAGACCCTGAATAAATGAGATGCCTGAACACAGAGACAGCTCTGTGCAGGGGGCAAAGCGGAAGTTCAGCCTGGGGACAGCAACGGGGGGACAGGGCCAGCTCTCCCCTGGGGAGCGTCCAGCAAACCTTATGTGGGGCCCCGTGTTGAATGGGAGGCAATAGGACAGACAGGGCCAGGGACACGAGGCCAGCACATGCCCGGCTGACGCTGGGAAGGCAGGAGCTGGCGGGGAGGGAGCCGCAAGACTGTGGAGGGCCTGCTGGAGACCGGACGCACCCATGGCAGGGAGGGCTGCGGAGACTCTGTGGAGGGTGCAGCCCCGAGGCAGGGGTTTCCAGAAGGCCCTGGACCTGCCCCGTCTTCTGGGAGCTTTCTTTCCGCATACTGGGGAGGACCTCGCACCACGTGGTCCTCACACTAGGGTTCCCTCTCCTGAGCATCCTGTCCCCTGAGAGCCGTGGAAGCCTCCTGGAATTCCCTGAAGAGGCATCTTTGTTTCTCAGAGGGAAGGCATAGCCCCCACCCCTCACCATCCCCCTGGGCCATGGCAGGCTGTGAAGAAAACGCAGCTGCAGTCCTGGGGGCTGTGAAGGCCAGTGGCAGGTGCCCATCCGGCCACCTCGTGACGCTCCCTGCCCTTCTCATCGAACCCCAGCTGTCCTTGAGCTCCTCCCATGAGGGTTAGCTCCACTGCCCAGGGCAGCCGTTCTTTCCTCTGTCAACCATGGTCAGAGGCTCTTCCCAAGAGGGAGTTCCGAGACGCTTATGAATGTTCAGAACAAGATTTCTTTCTGCCTCATAACATTTACCTTCCATCTATTTTAAAGCAGTCATTTGTTTCCCTCGAGTCTTCTCTGAGCTAACTATCCCCCAAATGTCCCCAAATGTCCCCCTTTTTTTGTCTCTTAAGGGACATGTTTCAAGTCCTTCCACCGTCGCCGCCACTGTCGAAATACAATTGGCACATAACGTTTCTATCCTTCCAGGGGTCGGCCCAGAGCGGGACATACCGTTGTCATCCTCCCGGGGGTCGGCCCGAGGCGGGACATAACTGTTTCTGTCCTTCCAGGAGTTGCCCCAGAGTGGAATATACCGTTTCCGCCCTCCCGGGGGTCAGTCTGGAGGGGAACATATGGTTTCTGTCCTCCCGGAGTTGGCCAGAGCGGGACATACCATTTCTGTCCTCCTGGGGGTTGGTCCGGAGCAGGACATACTGTTTCTGTCCTCCCAGGGGTCGGCTTGGAGGGGGACATATGGTTTCTATCCTCCTGGATTCGGGCCAGAGCGGAACGTACCGTTTCTATCTTCCCAGGGCTTAGGCAGGAGCAGGACGTACGGTTTCTATCCTCCTGGAGTCGGGCCGGAGCGGGACGTACCGTTTCTCTCTTCCTGGGGTTCGCGCTGGAGCGGGACAGTACTCTGCAAGCGTGGCTCTCACGTTGCTGTGGCATCATGTGAAAGGAAGTCCATGGGGATGAATGTCAGAATCTCAACACATCTGAGCTCAGTCTTCTCACCCCTGGGTGGATCATAGTTTTCTGGTTGTTTTGCTCTTGGAAGCACATCTTCGTTTTTTTCATCCAGCCCATTTTCCCTAACTTGCTCTTGAAACAGATTCCCAAAGGCCACAGGATCCGTGAAAACGGCACACTCCACGCTCAGTTCTGAGTGAGGGATCTTTGGTTAAGGCACCCAACAGAAAGTCAAGAGCCTCAAGGAAGCAGGCCCTGTTTTTCTCTCCCGGAGGTCAGAGCAGGGACTGAGCCCCGAAGCTAGCACCGCCTCCAGGGGGTGCCCAGCATCTCACATTTGGACACGCTGCCATTCCCAGCGTCCGTCTGGGCCAGCCCTGCATCCCTGGCCTCCTGGATCACTCCACTGTTGTGAGCCTCCTGTTGGACACTGGAGTCTCCAGGATCTGTGGTGTATTCGTAACACACCTGCAGCAGCTTCTCCTCTCCTTTCCTCCAGTCCTTTCTCCTTCTCCTCCCATCTTCTCCACTCGCCTCTCTCCTTCTTGATTTTCCCTCTCCCCTGTCCACTCAGCCGATTCTTGTCTTTCCCCACGGATCACACCTCACTGATTCCAGAGCCAGAACATGAGACGGCCACATACCTGCAGCATTTGCAGCAGGTGCTCTGACCTCTCTGCCCTCCTTGGCCCTCTTCGTAACCAGAGGGAAGACATGAGAAGCAGAGGACAATGTAACTTTTAGCAGCTGCTATGGATGGCTACTTCCTGACTCAGAACTCCAGATAAATTTCATTTTCTTTCCTAGAATCTTCTTCAATCTTCTCAATTTTATATGACCTGGAAAGTCCATGTGAACTCATCAATAAAAAGCACAAAGAGAGGAACAAATGAGCCTTTGAGCTTTAAAAACAAATGAGCCCACCCCATAGATCACATGATAGATTCTAGATTTGGGGGGTGGGCATTATTGATAACAAGGGAACATGTAAGAAGAGTTTAGTGCAGTAAAAATGCACCAGAAGTTAAGAGATGGTTCCTGCAATCTCAGCTTTGTTGCTTCTTGTTGATCTTAAAGGTACTTAACTCTTTACATCTGTTTCCTTGCCTGCAAAATAAAGATTTTTGGATTATCTTTCTTTTTAAACCTCTTGAAAAATGAAGTCTGTGAAATAACTTGTAAATTTGACAAAATATAAAACAAGATTTGAAATGAGGGAAAAGACAGATTCCATGGTAGAAAAAAGGAAGAATATGTTCCATTTTTTAAAAAATGAAAGACTGAAAGAGGAGTAAATAAACCCCAGAAAAGTTTTAAAATCATACTTACAAACATGAGGATGGGGCACGAGGCAGAATGTGGGAGGAAGAAATAGAAAGCATCAAGTGACCCCCAAGCGTGAGAAACCTCAGCGAATTCCAGGATTGCACAGGCTGGAGGCAGAGCAGCGTCTTTAACACCCCCCAAAACCCCGATTAGAATACAAAATCTTTTCCCTATGAGACAAGTTAAGGGCTACAAAAATAATAATAATAATAAAAGATCCACAAACCAGGCAAACAAGAAAAAGTAGAAAGCAAAAAATAACACGAATATTAAAGATGAGGATAAACATTTCCGCTAAAGAGGAAAAACATGTACATCCCTCCTGTCTAGGTGACTCTAGAAATCCTTCCTTTCTTCTGTCCTGGAAGACCTGCCTTTCCTAAGGCAAGCTGAAGTCTACCAGCTTTTGGAAACTGATCTGCTTTTAAATTCTCTGAACCTCCCTTATGTAACTGAAAAGGATTCTAAGCCCTCCCGGAGGGAGATAGGCAGTGGCCATCCCCATGCCCGGAGGGAGATAGGAGGGAGGTAGAGGTAGGAGGGAGATAGGAGAGAGGTAGGCAGTGGCCATCCCCATGCCCGGAGGGAGGTAGGAGGGAGATAGGAGGTGGCCATCCCCATGCCCAGAGGGAGATAGGAGGGAGGTAGGAGGGAGATAGGAAGTGACCATCCCCATGCCCGGAGGGAGATAGGAGGGAGGTAGGAGGGAGATAGGAGGGAGGTAGGAGGTGGCCATCCCCATGCCCGGAGGGAGGTAGGAGGGAGATAGGCAGTGGCCATCCCCATGCTGGGGCTCAGCCGTGAAAGAAGTCGCTGCCCTAAGGACCCCTCCAGGCCCACACCGGAGTCTGTCTGACCCCACACAGAATGTGTCTTTCAGTTTCTCAGGGCCTCAGGGTCCTCAGATTTAAACAAATAATGTCTGAGCCGTATTGGGTTTTTGGCCATTGTTGTCGCTTCCCTGTGTGCCCTCTGGGGCCAGGGAATGAGTGTGTGCGCCAGTGTGTGCATGTGGTGAGCAGTGGTGGTGCTGGCCATGAGTGTGGTCACCGTGGTGGTGGTGGATCATCTGTCTCGGTCTCACAGGAAATCCATGGGTTCTTGGTGTTGGAAAATTGGTGTTGTCAAGGCAGTAGCCCTTGCAGAGAACCCCTCCCAGCCCCCACCATTAACCCTCCAGGATGAGTGACTCATTCCACAGGGGGTTCCTTACCCTAAGGGACAAATAGTCCTTGCCTCTGAGAGTGATAAGGACAAAAGACCATTTGTGAAAGCATCTCCAGACCATCTAATAATGGCTGTGTTGAGAGTAAGGGAGAGATGCTCAGTCTTACACATCTCATCCCGGATCCCACCGCCAGAAAGGAATTCCCTGCAACAGCCTGCATAAAATGTATTTTGAAGTGTGTTTTTACTACATATAAATGGTATTAGCTGCTTTAGAGTTCAATGTAATCAACTCAAGGTGAGTACCTCTCTTGCGACCCCAGGCCCCAGTGTCCCAACCCTGGGTGAGGTCCGTCCCTTTGCATGTGGAATTGGGGGGCCCCCGCATCCCGAGCGTGTGGTTGAATGCATCAGGCCCTGGATGAAACTCACTCTTCCACGCGAGGGCGAGAGGCTGGGGTGGTGGTTCTGTTGCCTTGCGTCAGCTGCACCAGTCACCTTTTGTATTTCTTTTTTGCATGGGTCCTCCGAGTCCAACCCCAATACTGGCTCCGGCTGCCCCAGCCTCTTGCTTAGCCGCTCCACTGCTGCTGGACGTGCATGTGCTCTGGCAGCAGTTCCCATGGACACATCCCGTTAAGTGAATGGGACGTCAGGATGTGCTAGGTACGTTCTGCCGCACTGGACAGGAGCCTATTGCTGGATGTACTTGGGGCGCCTTTCGGCCCTGCAGCGGTTCGCAGTGTTGGCAACAAGGGCAGCATGATCAACACAGAGGGATGAGTGAAGATTCCTAGGCTGCATGGTCGGGAAACAGACAAACTGCATGCAGCATGGACAGTGACGCTGCCGCGGCGGCCCCTGGGTGCTCCTCAAACAGCCAAGCCGCAGCGCGAGAGTCCCCAGAAAACAAGCCCGGGAGTGGGACCAGACCCGTCACCAGCACTGCCCGGGTCCACTTTCCCAGAGCCCCTCTCATCCAGCACGCTGTCCCCAAAGCTGGGGCAGCATGCGTGCGTCCTCCAGGGCATCCGCGCACCAGGGCTGGGGGCAGGGCGGCTGGATGGGACATGGTGCAGGTGAGAGGCTGACCCAGTGCTAATGTAGGCACTGGAGCCGTACGTCACAGTGTAGATCCCCTGGCCAATATTCCTGCTGATCCAACGGGTGATACTACCTGCATGTCATCCAGATGAACCGGGGTGTGTTCTGGTTACTACAATTATTGGGCATGATAGAACTAATAATGCTTCTTCACCCGCCCCATTGCTATTTTGCCTGCCATAACTTCACAGTTCTTGGACCCTCTCAGCCACAAGGCCCTACGATCAGAACGTTGGAGTTTCATTTGCATGATGACCCTTGCACGTTCTCAGCAACCTGGGGCCTAGCCCATTCCAAAATCTTATCTGCATCATGAAAAAGAAATTTTAAAAAAATTATGATAAGGGTACTTTTAAAATTCTTCCCCATGTATTTGTTGTTGTTATTTTCGAGTGTAATTTAAAAAGAAAAGTACTGGGAACCAAAAGAAAGAAAGGAGTTTTGTGTTTACAATTTACATACATCAGAAAGCAAACCTTCCACCTAAATGCCCCTAATAGAGACAAGTCTACTTCACACTTTGAAATGTGTAGGTTTTCCTACTACTGGAATATCCTAGACATCACGTTGTAAAAAAAACCCTCACCTGACTTTCAGGAAACCAAGCAGAATGGGAGACCCTCTAAGAATCTCAGGGACAAAGGCTCTGGGGAGACGGAGAGTGACTGAAGCTTAGTGAGAAGAGCACCCTGCCCCAGGCTGTCAGGGTGTGTGTGCAGCACTCTTCCCGTATCTGGTACTTCTAAGTAGCAGGCATGCCGCCGCACCCTTTCCTAATGAGAAGCTTTGGGAGAGGGTGAGGGCACAGGGCAGGGCTGCTGAGGTGCCTACGGGGGAGGCAGCGGAGACTCCACCCGGGAGAAGGTAGCAAAAGGTGGCTTGAAAAATATCAAAGCCCTGTGCGGCGGGATCCTGCGCTGCTGTATTAGCATGGGAAGAAGTGCAAAATATGCGTACCTCGCATGGAATTCCAAAAGAAAATGAAACCGCTGAGTATCTTACAAATTGAAAAGTGACTTACAGGATTTGCCTTTCCTTGAGTTTCAGGTAATCTCTTTAAGAAACTGACCAGAAGTGATGCAGGGTAGTTGTTTCCCAGTGTCCCCGGGGAATTGGTTCCAGGACGCCCAAGGATACCAAATCCAAGGGGGCTCCAGTCCCTGCTACGAGCTGCACACATCCTCTCAAGCATTTTAACCTTCTCTGGATTACACACAATTCTTAATACAAAGTAAATGCTATTGACAGAGTTGTTCTAGTGTATTTTTAAAATTTGTATTATTTTTATTATTGCCTTTTATCATTTTTCTCTGAATAGTTTTGATCTTTTTTTGTTGGTTGAATACAAGGATGTGGAGCCGTCGGACACGGAGGGTCAGCTCCGAACTGCTTGCTCCTAACTAGCCTGGTCTCTTTCTGTTTGGAAAGAAAGCCGCAGCAGTGCAGACTAAAAATGAGTATCAAGCCTTTTTCTCCCATTTGAAATGTCTTCATTTTGCCTTTCTCTACATTTCTTTATTGTTTCCCATTTATATGACAAGAATCAAAATTAAAATATATATTTAGGCTGAGTGTGGTGGCCCACCCTCATAATCCCAGCACTTTGAGAGGCCAAGGCGGGCAGATTACTTGAGGTCAGAAGTTCAAGACCAGCCTAGCCCACATGGCAAGAACCCTGTCTCTACAAAAATACAAAAGATTAGGTGGGTGTGGTGGCGCATGCCTGTAATCGCAGCTGCTGGGAAGGCTGAGACAGGAGAACCACTTGAACCTGGGAGGAGGAGGTTGCAGTGAGCCGAGATTGCACCACTGTACTCCAGCCTGGGCAACAGAGTGAGACTCTGTCTCAAATTAAAGAAAAAATACATATTTAAAAAGATTTTTTACCATGTCTCCAGTGCTTTAGAGCAATATATATTTTTAGGACCAGATCTATTTAGGCAAAAGACAAGTTTTAAAATTGAAATTTTCGTGTAAGCGGGGCAAAGCCTTATTCATGTGGCCAGAATCATTCTGATTTACAAATATGTTTTTCTCCTATAGGTAAGGCTTAATTATTTATTTTTGTTGTTTTCTTTTAATTCGGAGGATAAAGAAAAAAAATCTATTTTTTCATATCTTGTGTTTTACTAATTAAGTCTCCATGATAGAGCTACCATGAAACACAGGAATGAAAAAAGACACATGAGTTGGCTCTCTGAGAAATTCTTAGAAGAACTCAGAGTCTCTCCATCGGACATTTACATTATTACTCCAAATATTCAATGTTGTTCCATACATTTTAGCTGCTGAGCTCAAAATCAGGGGAGCCTTTGAGAAATGACTCAGTTAGATGAGGGCAGCCTCCCAAATCATTAATCCGGACAGAGCTGAAACATTCTGGGAATCCTTTTAGCCTTCATTCAAAAGACTTTAAAAAATAATAATAAGTAGTAGTTAACTCTATCATGATGAGAGATTCCGTGTCTCTTCTAGATACTTCTCCCTTTAGACCGATTTGGAGATAGATATTGGTGGACTGGCTGGGTCTCGGCCCGCGGTCATGCTCCTGTAAGACACTGAGTCATGCTGGGAGGACTCCCAGGCCCTGTGACTGGCTGGGTCTCGCCCTGCGGTCATGCTCCTGTGAAACGCTGAGTCAAGCTGGGAGGACTCCCAGGCCTGTGGCCTCTGAGCTTCCACGTGCACTTGCTCTGCAGGTGATGGTCGGATGTTGTCCTCACTGACTCTGGGTGTTCAACAAAAGCACGTGGCAGCTTGTCCCGACCCCTGGATGATGAATGTCTGTGCTGTGGGCTCTGTTCTGGCCTCTGTCTCCAGGAGTCTCTGCCTTGTTTTCTAATAGCATTGATGTAAAGTGGGTTTAGGCAGTAGAATGTGCTGTGCTATGAGCATTCATTTAACTAGAGGCAGCCCTATCCTGAAGATCATGTCCTGCTTTCAATGCCTTGCTGAACACAACTGCAAGCATTTATTTAACTTCCATTCTATTTCCTTTTGAAAGAGAGAGGATGGGATGACAGACTCTAGAGGGAGCACTTTCAAGACATTTGTATGAGTAACTGGGCTACAGAACAGCTTCAGTCGGTGGACACAGCTGTTTCGTGTACACCACCCTGCTTCAGGTTGTGGTTTTGTAAATGGGAGGAAATCAGCACAGCAATGGGTTTCTGTCCTGAGAGGGGACACATCAGAGAGCATCTGAAAAGCCAGTTGGTGGGTGTTCCAGCTGCGTGACGTGCACCAATGGAAAACTCTATGATTTGTGAGGATGATGTATTTTAATGCCTAGATATTGAGTTCTTTTACGTTAGGGGACACATCTTGTGACCTCCGTGGACGTGTGGCCAATGCTGCATCTTACGTAGGCTCACAGAGCTTGTCTCTTTGGCCAGGAGCACAAAGGGGACAAGGGGTCGAGCCCAAGGGTTTCTCTGATGCCTCAGATCTGCAAAAGCAACAGGAGCAGCTGTTTCTATCTGAGAAGGGCTCCTGCCCTAAGTCAGAGTTCCAAATGCTTATGAATGTCCCTGTCTTTCACTTTTTGTTTTCTTGTTGTCGCTTGGGTGTTTTTGTTTTGTTTTGTTTTTAGAATTTGCCTGAATTTTGCATATTGGCTCTAATGTAAATACTGCTTAAAATATTTTATTACGATTTTTTCCATCACCGTTCTTAAATGTCTATACAAGACAAATAATCGTAATATGTACAGCTAAAAGTTATTTTCTCTTAATATGTACAACCAAAAGTTGTTTTCTCTTAAATTCTTTTTCTTTTTCTTTTTTCTTTGCTCTTAAATTCTTAATCTCAGGCAAACCCATGACCAGAGATGAAGCAAGATCAGGAATATTTTTGTCTTGAAAATATCTGTGGGGCGGCTCGTGTGGGTTTCGAGATTATTTGTTCATCATTTTCTTTCTCCAGTTGTTTTTACCAATAGTATCTTTGGAAGAGAAAAGAAAATCTATATATATATATATATGTATATATAACCAAGCGTTTTATTTAATGCAAGTTTACACCTTAACCATCTACAGGAACTTAAAATAGCCTGGCTGCTATTGGTGGTGGTAACTGTCAGGAAAGCAGGCGGGGCGCTAGGTGAGTGGTGCTCTTCCCATCCCCACTCCGCTCCCCAGCAGCCTGAGTGCTGCAGCGCTGAGAGCCGGAGCCTCCCTGCAAGGGAGCTGAGAGGCCGTTTCCATGGAAACCCAGTCAATCTCTTCTGCCATTTGCAAACCCAAGCTGTGCAGCACAGGCTGCCCTCTGATTCTATCCACGGGGGATGCCAATTGTCCCACCTGGGCTTCCTTCGTGGAAAAGGCGTGCTCCTAGATGGGCAGATGCAAATCGCATGTTTGTAAATCAATTTCACGCCACGCCCATTGTTGAGGATCCTGGAGCTGACTGGGTTTGAGAGGCGAAGATCCCTTTTGTTAGATGAACAGTCACTTCCTCATCCATCGACTTCAGAACATTGTTTTTTTTTAACGTTGAGATTTCTTAAAGCTAGGAAATTTGTATGTAAATCTATGAGTTTTTAAAGAGCCTTAAATTCTTGCACAGTAACATAAAAATGGATACCAAGAGCGGTTAGAAGGAGGAACCATTGAAAAGCCGGTCGGGGCTGCCTTCTGTGGTCTAGAAGCACCACCTAAAGATGGAAAAGCTGAATTACTACCCCCGAAAACCGGGGCTGGTTACCTCAGGGAGACACAGCCAGTGTTTCCAGCATGTGTCTGCTCTGGGCGCTGGCGATGGGAATTGACGTTGAGGGCAGCCTGAACTGGCGTTCACAGGAGCCTGTGCAGGCGGGCGGAGGCGTCTCAGGAGGAGACCGCGTCAGGCCCAGGCGGCCCGTGAGCCTTGTCAGGCCAAAGAGTTTCCCCACATTCATTCAGGCGACTAGCAAGTGGCATGCGTGGGATGCACGCCCCACCCACCCACCTCGAAACCCTGGAAATGAACACAATCCTTTTAAGAAAGAAAGGCCTCTTCCCAGTGATTTTTTTTTCTTCCTCAACACGGTGAAAGCTCTAAAAATAAGCTAAGTCAATCTAGTTTTGTTTGTTCTCGTGATGAAAAAGGACATTTTAAAAACCTTTTTACTGAAACCTAGTTTGATTTTAAAATAAAGGGCGTAACACTCATCTAATCCCACTGGTGTAGACTTCAGCACCACACCTGCTATTTGCAATTAATCTCAGAACACAGACACATTGGAGTTTGCAGTCTGCACTTGAGTAATGCTTAGTTAGTGGACTTTGGTGGAGCCCTCCATATGTATCATTAATCTCTTTACATAATCACATTTAATGATGGTCCAGTAATCTCAAAAAAAGCCCTAATTTAAAGACTAATTAATAAATTAAATAAAACAAAACCCACACAGTGTCCCCCCACCACCTTCAATGCTAGCAGTTGTGAGTTGTATTTATACTGAAATCTAATGTTTTCAAAGTAGTTCAGGTTCTCCCACAACCCCATCCCACCCCAGAAATGTAGCAAGAGCCATCAACTGTTTTATTCTACTCTCCCCAAATTGTATAAATCCAGTGTTCTTTAGCTTTTTAAGATATAAATTGGGAAAGTGTTATTAATAAGCTTTTTAAAAAGGCATATTCTCTCATAACAAGAAGGACATATAAACCAAGCGATAAAAATATTGGACAGGACATTAAGTTACCACAGTCACTAGTTAAAACACCTATTTTCTTATCAAACAATGGATTATACATTCATAAATGACATTTAAACACATAAAAACTACCACAAAAACTTTTATAGGTGGTAAAAATATGATTTTCACTGAATTATTTGGCTATAATATCTTACTTTAAATTTGAGAAGAGTCAACTTCCTTCTGCCCCAACAAAAAAGAACATCTCAAAAATGTTTAGCCATGTTAAAATGAATAAATTTTAAATAAACATGCACTATGTACTTGAATTAGAAAGTTTAAGAATCTTTTTCTTTTTCTTAAGCAAAAAGTAATGCCAAGTATATATTACTGTTTCTTGATACATTTTTAATACAGATACATGCACCAAGATTAGCTTCTCTTGGACAGAATGATTTTTGTTGCTTTCAAATATGCCTTCCTGTGTAAGCTTATGAGTTTGGAGTTTACCCACATAAGGTGTCATTTGAAAAACCAGCTAGTTAAATTCAGTCATTTAATTTATTTTTTAGACAATAATTACTTAGCAACTGACTGAATAGTCTTATGATCAAACTTTAAGTGTATGTAAACAGCTGTTATTTGAACAAAAATCAGGTCTAACAATTGGATTTGGAGTGTTGTTCATGATATGCAGAGAGACTGTTTGAAATACTTCATCACTGTTCTGCTTCAAACTCCTCTTTTAAAGACCCCAATTACCCTTAGTCTGAAGGGCAGTGATGGGAGCACACAGAAGAACCCTCCACTGCTTCTTCACTCAGTGACTCTCATTCTCCCGGGAGCAGGTCCTAAATTAGACTTTTCCTCTAATATGATATGGAAAACATCCATTTCTATACCCTGAGATCTAGAGTTCTGTTCCCTTTCTTAGGACTAAAGGAGAGTACTGAAAACCATTTACACATCCAAGTGTCAAAATATGACATTCATACACTTAAAATTCGGCCAGTTTCATGTATTTCCACTCTAATCCCTGCCGTTCTCCTCTGATCTTGAGAAAGCCCACCTTAAGTAAGCGCCTTGCTGTCCTGGTCTCAGCCCCAATATCCTATCCACAGTGACTTTCTGAGTGGAGAGCAAATTGAAATCTCTAGGAGCAGCAGACATGTATTAACTGTTTTTAAATTGTGATTCTTGATCTTGACAAAAATTCAGGTACTCACTGAGGCAGGAAGGGGCATGGAGTACGCTTTGATGGTTCCCACTGGGGTAATATTGCTCACTAAGTTGCTTTATCCTTGTCATTTTTGGAGAGTTACTAATGTAATAGAAATCAAGGGGAATTCTTTCTTAATTTTTACATTCATGGTGGGTGCAAATGCAACTGAAATAGCTCAAAGTGCAAATGTGTTTGCAGTGCTATCTTATTCTTGAGACAGCATAGTTAAGAAGTTATACGGAGGGCAATATAATTATAAAGCTCTTTTAAAAAAAGTCTCTGATTAGAGAAATGGCAAGACCTTAATTAAGAAACAGGATGGGGTCGCCTCGGTAGGCTTCAGTAGATGAGCATGTGTCCCCATGAACTGTTCAGAGCCTCTCCACTGACTGACCTGGTGGATCTGAACTGATTTATGTTCTACTCATATTGCTCAAGAGTAACAACTATTTTAAGGGCTATCAAACCTGCCTGAGTGCAGTGGTCATCAGAGAGATGGTCGGCCTGCATTTCCATGGTCCAGATACAGGTCACTACCCTCACTTCTCCCTGGGGCCACCCAGGCTGGCCGCAGCCCTGGTCAGTCCGTGGAAGGGGTGCCTTTGTAGTGCTGGGGTCTGAGTTCAGACTAAGACCATTCCCTCAGACCTCGGGGCACGTCTGTTCATGTGTGAGCCTTGCTTCACGTGTGGGCTGGTGCAATAACAAGCCCCGTGATTGCTGGCTCTCCTGAGCTTTAAGAATGAGGGGAGAAAAGGTGGGCTGTTAGGAGGGAAGACAGATTCTAGAATGAGCAGCCTGGGGACCAAAAGTGCGGCATCTGCTCCAGAGACTGTGGGGAGCTGAGCGGCCACGAAGCTCCCGGTGCTCTGGAAGGTGTGCGTGTGGCCGGGGTGACTTCCAGCTCCACTCAGCCTCTTTCAAGTAGGAGGTGAAGCAATAGAGTTAGTTTGCTTTTTGGATAAAAAATAGTTAATTTTTCAGGGAATTTTATTCCTTTCCATTTTAACACAATTTGCGTTTTTGATTGTAGGTGCCCCACACCTGGCTGTGACGGTTCTGGACATATCACTGGCAATTATGCTTCTCATCGGAGGTATGTAAAGATGCTACTCTTCTCTCCAAAATGTTCCTTCTCACTGAAATGGTGGGAATATCACTCACTTCAGGCTCCAGGCCTTGCAAAGTTTGACACCATGGGCAAAATTAGGGATCTAGAGACTCTTAGCACCATAAAGCAGTGACGTCCTCATTGGAGCTTCTCTTAGAAAGCAAACCTTCGTTTTCCAGGGCCACTGTCTCCTCTCAGGACATCCCACGTGCAGTGCAAGTAGCCCCACTGAGAAACATTCCTAGTCATCCAGCAGCACTTATTTCTAAATTGGAAGAGTAAAGGAAAAAGAACAGTATCTACTATAAAATCCCCGAGAAAAGCCATCAAGAGATACACATTCTAATACCACTGAGAGTTGGTCTCTTAAATATTAAGATTGGACCACAAAGATGTACAGTTATTCTAAGCAGGCTTCAGTAGAGCTAAGTGCTCAGAAGTACTTAATGTTACAAAGTCTAGGCACTGTCTCTCCCAAAGAGAGGGTAGTGTCCAAAATATAATATAGAGATTTGGTCATGTGAGATAACAACAATTCTATGCTACTTGACATTTAGTAACTACTGGATGACCATGGAATTGAGGACAGGCACTATTTAGCCGAGAATGGAAAGAAATTGTGGTACTATTCGAGAAAAAATTTACCACTTGTTAAAGATGGTACATCAGACCATTCCAGGAGGGGTGGGCAGGGCAAGAGGTCCAGGGGCCATGCAATGAGCTCCTGCAGTCAGAGACTGGACTCAACTCGAACCCCACTGAGGACAAGTAGGGAGCAGGTTGGGGTCAGTGGATGGAAAATTCCCCACAGGAAGCATCAAGGAGAAGGGATTTCTGGCCAATGGACTTGATGGGATCATTGCTGATGGCTGGCCAGGGTGATAGGATCTCCAGGTGCTCAGATGGATGGTGGGGAATTGTTCTTAAACTGATTTAGAAGGATTCTTGCTCGAACTGGATTCTACAAGGACAGAGAGGGAAGTCAAGGTCGGGTGCATTCTAGTAAAGGACCCAGAGGAGCTCAACTCAAGTTTTGGTCAAGAAGAAAACCTTTGTGAAAATATTGTCCACACAAAGGCAAATCCACTACATGCCACGAATGTTTTAAGTCACGTGTAGATGTACCAACAGCCAATGCCAAGGTAAGGACAAGAATGTTTCTGAAATAAGACCGATTTAAAGTGAAGTCTCCCCATATGGGAAACAATGCTGCATCTATCAAATAAATAAACTAAGTTGTAAGATATCTGCTCCCCTTCATCTCTCTAAATTTTAGATTATAAAGTAGGCAGTCCAGAAGCAGGTGAGGCCTCCTGCTTTTAACATACTGCTTGCAAGAAAAAAGAAAGAAAGAGAGAAAAGGCAGGAAAGGCAGGAAGGCAGGGAGAGGGGGAAGGGGAGGGGGAGAGAAGGGAAGGGAAGGGGAGGGGGAGAGAAGGGAAGGGAAGGGAAGGGAAGGCAGGGAGAGAGGGAGAGAAAGGAAGCTAGAGAGTCAAAGAGAGTGTCAGCCGTGGATAATGGCCCCCCCGCCCCCCTGGGCAAGGTTGTCTGCACAGAGTCGCTGAGTGAAACCCACCGTCTGTCCCTGAGTGACCAGATCCCGGTGGTCAGAGGAAGGGACCCTCACCTGACTTGGCTGGCATTTTGGATTAAACAGAACTCACGGGATGATTGTTTTGTCATTAAAATCTCACTGAAAGTAATTTGTTCCTGTGCTCACATCCCCGTCATTTGAGAGCTATGTTTAAACAGCACGTGTCTACGAAAAGCACAAACTGTGAATGCCACCAAGGAAAAATGAAGTATACAACTTGGGGGAGGATTCTTCAGACTCAGTGCCAATGTCTCACGCTCTTGACCCAGATTCCTCAGCCTCTGCAGTGCTGGCATGTGGGGGCAGATGGCTGTTTGCCATGGGGGCCGTCCTCCACACCACAGGACCTGTGCAGCATCCCTGGGCCTCACCCACCAGATGCCAGGAGCATCCACCCATTCATGACAACCAAAGATGCCTGCAGTCACTGCTGAATGTCCCCTGAGGGGACCACTGCCACAGACCAGGGGCAGCAGAGGCTTCTTACATTGATGCGACTTCACCAGGCAGCACAGAAACAGCCACCACGTTTGGTAGAACAAGAGTGAGTCACGCCATCCAGCAAGACTGCCAGAATTAAATCACTGGTTTAGATTAAATAAAAATTTGTAAAACTCCAATTAAATATACAAAGACAAGAACATTCCATGCAGGTCTTTATTTCGTCTTAGAAAAGCGATGTCTCGGTCCTATCACATGGCCAGAGCTTCTGGCGTGGCATAATGTCAGCACCCCGTAAGGTGAACACTTCCTGGTCACTTTATGTCCAAATGTCTGTTTTTCTACTCATTTTTTTTTGGTGGGGGTTATCATCATGTAAATTTAGTCATCGTGTTGTTTAAACATTTTATTCATTTTACATATATCTTAGACTGCTAAGTATTAATATAGCACAAACCCATGATTAAAATCTAATCTAAGCTCAAATTTAAGCTACCATCTATGCCTAGAGTAAATAATCCCAGGATAAGTCAATGGAGTTGGAAAGTAAGTGTGATTTGTGTTGGGCAAATCTGAGACCTAGACAGGACCCTCTTGGGGTTTTAGCGTATTGAAGGTGAAACACCTTGTGACATTACTTGTTCTAGTAACAGCTTCCCTAGCATAGACGTCTAAACGGGGCTGAGCACGTTGCTCAGAAGAAAAGTCCCCGCTAAAGAAAGATGGAGGCCCCAGCGAAGTAAGTGCAGTTCTGTGTATATTGGCTGCTGAAGACAGACAGAAGCCAACAAGGAAACTCTCCCAGGTCTCTTGGCTCTTGGTGGCCGGAAATGCAAGTAGAAGGAACTTCTTTTCATGTTAATCTTCTATTGCCTATTTCCCAGGAACAGGAAGACAATGTTACGTATAGGCAAACTTCACTTAGATGATGATTCACTGGCCTTCTTTTTCCCTCAATTGTGCCATAATTCAAGGTAGTTGTGTGAGTTCAAGGCATCCTCCTCCCGCGCTGTGGGCTGTTGTGAGAGGGAAAGTCACCAAACAATGATCCTGAACGTGTTCAGAGCACAGATCTGCCTCGCGCATCTGTGGTGTCTGGAATTCTCCCTCCTGCTCCCAGGACAAAAGCACACGCTCCAATTCTGTCTGCAGTTGCAGAGTATTCCCAGCTCCCTTCTGAGAGAAAAGTGAGGCCAAGCCCTGGCCTTCTCCTGGGCCCGTTCTGGGAACTTAGGCAAGGAGCTGTCCTCCACCATCTCCACGGATGCGCTGAGAATTAGCAATTGCATTAACATTTGAATTTGAGGAAACTGAGGGGCCAGGAGATACAGTAGCAGAGCTGCACTGGAGCCCAGGTCATCTGACTCCAAGTCCCACCTCCTGGCAGCCCCGCGGGCCTAGGCTGGCCCTGGAGGAA
Organism: Colobus angolensis palliatus; assembly: GCF_000951035.1. NCBI lineage: Eukaryota > Metazoa > Chordata > Mammalia > Primates > Cercopithecidae > Colobus > Colobus angolensis. Next base: position 11,869,768 of record NW_012118821.1, read on the forward strand.
GTGTGTGTGCCTAAACCACCTGGAGAAGGTGGGGTTGTACCTGCCTCTTAGCGGTGGTATGTTCTGGCCTCCACATAGCATCCGAAATGTCCCTAAGTCCACTTCAACAAATGTTGATTGACTGTGATGTTCTATCAAACAATCCTCTCTCCGCTGCTTTGCCGACTCTCTGTCCTCAGGGAACAGAGGCCCTGTGGACCATATGCCTGCAGAGTCTTCCACGTCATTCACAGTCATCCACGGGGCTCCTCTTCATACTCTTGTTTTCAGACTAACAGACTGTTTCGCAAGTGTGTCCTCAAAATCCTGTTTTCCAGACACCTTTGCTCTTTTCTCCGACCACCGCCCACAGGCCCTCTCCTTCACCTGTAGTCTCCGGGTCCCGCCAGACAGGCCTGCCCAGGGGTGCTCCTCATTCTCTCTGTCCAGCCGCCTCACATGCCTTTTTCATAGGATCAGGCAAGCAGCAAGAGCTCCAAAGGCCCTGAAGTTGTTCCAACGCAGAAGTCAAGTCCACATTTTCCACAAATGATGATGCTCCAGGAATCTGACTCCCACTAGAACACCCTGTGGCTTCTACGGTTTCCGAATGGCATCTAATCACAAAAGAACATTTACTGGGCACCTGCTACATACCAGAAATTACAGTGAGCATTTTACATATATCATCTCACCATCCTATTAGATTATTGGTATCCTGACTGCAAATGAAGGTGCGTGGGCACGGGGATGCTCGGCTGCCCGTCCTGTCAGCGCCTGCACTCACCTGGAGCACTTCCACTCTGGTCTTTTACAATAATGCACAAAATTGAAGCCTCCAGCGTGGCAGTCACATGGCCGGACAGTGTCTGCCTATGCCACCCCAGTGTGCTGTGGGGACTTTAAACAGGGACCCCAAAGGCCTTACCTGCTGTGAAATGAAGACATCACCAGGTCCTGAGGAAGACAGTGAAGAAACAGGCTTGATGTCATGCAGAAGAGCCAGGAGCAAGTCTACGTTGAAGGGTCTCAAGTCCTGCTGCCAAAATCCAGAGAGGCGGCTCCTCACCAGGGAGCCTCGGGAACCTTGTAAGGCGGTGCTGGTGCAACCCTATCAGGATCTGCTCTCACACAGGTGCAAAGCTGTTTAAGTTTAAGTCGGAGGGTCAGGAGGGTCACAGGATCCACTCTCATCCCGGGCACAGAGCTGTTTCACCAGAGGGTCAGTGAAGTCTGTGCTGTGCCCCCGGGCTCCGGGCCAGACAGCCACTCTAGCACCACTTTGGCCTGGAGGCCACGAGGCACACTGCCCTTGACCACATGTCTCCCGGGATCCCAAATCCTCCAGTTTCTCATAATCCTGCACTCACCTGTTGTTGGCCGTTGCTCGCTGGAGCTGTCTGTGTGCTCTGTCCGTGTGCTTACCCCCAGCCTTTCCCTCCCCCAGAGAACACAGGGCTCTGAAGTGTTTATAGCATTTCCAACATTTACAAAGTTCCAGATAAAGATGTGGACATATCATGAGCCCCTGTGAATTGTGGAAAACAGTTTCTGTCTAGGAAATTGTTAATCGTTTAAACGTAATCCCAAATGTCAGTGTGGAATTCCAGAAACCTAGTAAATTAGTAAATATCTATTTGAGTATGTAATCTGTCCCCGAGGCAAAGGAACGGCAATAACTAAGGAGTTCCTAGCCTCGAGGTACAGGTAATTACGAGGAAAGACATAAAAGCTAACCAGCCTGGCACACTCCAGCACATTCCTGCACATTTAAGGGAAACCAAGATGGGCTCCAAGAGGATGCACACTCAGGGCAGTGGCCTTGAGGCCTCCAGGCCGGGATGGCACTAGGGTGGAAATCCGACCTGAAAGATACTTTTCAAATAGGTATGTACTTATCAAAGCCTAAAGGTAATGAATAAGTCATGACTTAATTCTGACGAGGCAGGGTGAGTCGGAGCCCAGGACAGGGGAGGTGAGGCTGAGCCACGGCGTGATGGATGGGGAGGGTCTCTAGGAGGTCGAGCAAAAAAGGATATTCCAAGCAAGGGAACAGCATTAGAGAACGTCTTACAACACCAACATTAATGCACATTTGACAGTGAATAATTCAGTTTGGCAACAGTTTCAGGTCTAAGCCTATGGGAGCAGCTACAAATGGAGCTTGCTTTAGGAGTCCAGTTGAATTCAGTATGAGGGGGTTAAACTTTATTTGCTGGAAAATGGATATTCACCCAAGTGCAGGCTTAGCTTTTAGCCTAGAGAGCAGGCTGCTGAGAGACGAGAGGTACCAAGAGCACACTTGGGCGGTGACGTGACAGCTGGGAGAAGAGCTGGTGCAGGTGAGGAGAGCAGCAATGGGGCCGTGGCCAGCAGGGTCAGGAGTGGGAGGGGCCCCTGGGGAAGAAGGCAGGCACTAAAGAGGGAGGGCCTGGGATGCAGCAAGCACCCAGGGGACATCATCGTCTGACATGAAGAAGTCCACCAGGAGGAGTGGGCCTTAGATTCTGTCTAAACACATTAACTTTGAGATTCTTCTGATATGTTCAGGTAAGCAAAGGAGGAAGGATGAGAGGAGAAAAACAGCTTTCAGGGTCATCAGCAGATGAGCTGTTCCAACTCATGCACGAAAAGAAAACGACACTTTCAAAAATGGAAGATGGTGGCTGGGCGCAGTGGTAGCTCACGCCTGTAATCCCAGCACTGTGGAAGTTTGAGGCAGGCAGATCGCTTGAGGCCAGGAGTTCGAGATCAGCCAACATAACAAAACCTCATCTCTACTAAAAATACAAAATTTATCCAGGTGTAGTAGTGCAAGTCTGTAATCCCAGCTACTCAGGAGGCCGAGGCAGGAGAATCATTTGAACCTGGGAGGCGGAGGCTTCAGTGAGAGGAGATCATGCCCCTGCACCACTCCAGCCTGGGCAACAGAGCAAGAGACACTGTCTCAAAAAAAAAAAAAGGAAGATGGATCCCAATCCTAAGAAATGAACTCTGGATGTGAGCCCTGAGCAGAACATGGAGCCGCAGCTCTGACGCCCAGGAAAGGAGTGACTGCTCCACTCCCTCCAGGGCTCGGGAAGGGCTCGCAAATGAATCCCTATGTTTCTAAAATTTGGAAGGAGAAGATGAGGGGAGTGACGTTTTGTGAGGTTCAAATCTGGGCCCTAAAGAAGGGATCACAAGTGCAGACAGGTGAAAGTCAGGATCTAAAATCACAGAGCTGCTTCTCTGTGCCAAGCATTGTATGTATCATGTTATCATTTCCAGTTTTCACAGCCGATGACGCAGGTATTTCTGCCCCAAAATACAGACAAGGAAGCTGAAGCACAGACACTCAGGCTACGTCTGCACAGCCCATACATAGCATCGCCTCTTCCTTCTCTCCCTCAGCGCAACGCCTGGAAGAAGTGGCCGCTCAGATCCTTCTCATAAATAGTCATTCTGTAGAGAATCTCCACTCTGGGGTCCGTAGCAAGTACTGACTTTCCATCGTATGTTGTAAGCTGATAAGGGGCGTTTTAAATACTGAACAAGTTCTAATTCCGTTGCTCCTAGAGTTCTAGTGCTTAGTGGGTGGGTGGGGAAACGTTCCCTTGTTTTCATCACGCATGAAAAGTAGCAAGAAGTAAGCAGTATAAAGGTTCCAGCCATGCATTAAGATGCTACAGTGAGAACAGGGGTCCGCTGGGGGCCCTGGACTCCTGTGGGCGTTCAGTGCTGAAGGGGAAGCTCGGTCCTGCTGTCCTAGGGATGGAACAGAGGCCCTGGGCTATGGTGCATGGAAGAGGACCCTGTGGGGCACAGGCACTGAGCTACCCATCAAGTGAGTGGGGGCAGGTAAAGACCACGCCTCTCCATGTGCAGGCTTCTCACAGGTGCCCTCGGCCAGCGCCCCGGAAAGAGACCACAGGGCCTCTTCTCACCAACAGACATGGCTTTCAGATACGGGCTTCTGAGCCCCAGAGCTGGCGTTCTAGGAGTCTAGAGCAGCCCCTGTGCCAAGACCAAGGCTTCCTGGAGGCCACCGCATTGTCAGAGCCAAATCTTGTTGTTTATGAGAATTTGTTCTGTTTGGTTTAGTTTTGCCCCCAGCCCAGGCCTCCGTGGTGGCCAAGAGCTGTCCCTGGCTCTCAAGTCTGCAGGGAGTGGCTCAGGGACAGGGCAGCGGGCAGGGCCTAAGGGAGCCCGGCCTCTGTGGTGGGGTCAGGGACTGGGCTTCCCCCACAGGAATCCTACATCTGGGGAGATGGGATCCTGGGTAGGACTCCATAATTCTCCCTGAGTAAGACACTTTAATTGTCCCTGGGTAGAATACCGTAATTCTCCCCTTCGTTCTTCTTTTCTTCATTCATGCATTGATTCACCCGCTCTGTGCAAGACTTTGGGCTAGGAATTGGGAAACCGCGGATAAACACTTGCATGGCTTATACTCCTAGGAATCGCCTCTCAGAGGAGCCTGTAGAGGAGAGAACCGTGTGAGCCTGCAGCGGCCACACTGTGAAGACAGCCAGGCCCAGGCCTCTTACAGGATGCAGAGGCCACGCAGCTGGGAACGTGCCACAGATAAGGCAGGGACGTCGGTCAGTCCGAAGGATGGAGGCAAGGGTTGCAGGGAGAGCCCAGCAAGGACGGCGGGGCCTGTGGCAGGAGAGGGGCCTACATGGCTGCAGGGCCAGGCCTCGAGGAGCCAATGAGCCATGTGGAGGAACTTGGGTCCCCCTGAGGAAGTGAAAAGCCTTGGATGATGCTAAAGGCTGGCCTGGAGGTGATCCCAGCCAGGGGGCCTACACTAGCACTGCTGGAAGCGGAAGCACCTGGAAGTAGAAGCCCCTGGAAGCGGAAGCCCCTGGAAGCAGAAGCCCCTAGAAGCGGAAGCTGGACAGATGAGGAGAGGCCTTGGGTGTGACATCAACGCAACCTGAGGGAAGCAAAACCCAGCAAGGACACGCTCAGTCTGCTGGCCTGGGGCTTTGGGTTGGTGACGTGGACGATGAGTCTAATTGTGGGGCATCCGAGCAGCTGTGCAGCGTCAGGGGGTTGCAGGGGTGGACCTGAAGTCAACCCACGCTGGCCTCAGAGCCCCAGCGACCTGCAGGCAAGTCAGGAGCCAGAGGCTGGGGCGGGGGCGGAGGAGGCCGCGGTAGGAACAGGGAAAGGTCGGAGAAGCACAGACGGGCCCCTCTCTTCAGATTCTCCCTGTAGGAAGGCGGGGAGAAGAAAGGCCCCGGCAGGCAGCGAGCTCAAGTGCCCTCGCCTCTTCCTTCCTCTTCCTGTGAGGAGCGAGACAGAGGAAGGAGCAGAGGGATTCCCCACTGGCTCCAGGAGGTGGGGCAGCAGGGGCCTGGAGTGAAGGTGCTCTGTGGGGCCTGACAACCTCTTTCCTGCCCAGACCCAAACCCGGAACCCTCCCCCACGCCTGTGCTGAGGGGCTGCCCCCACCTGAAGAGGGAGGAGGATGGCCAAGGCCTGGGAGGCGGGATGGAGCCTGTCTTTAGGGGAGTGAGCACTTCCTCCTGGGAATCTGCATGTTTCCAAGAATCAGAACTGACCAGGAAAACCATCCCTGAGCTCAAGAAAGCCAGGGAGAGCAGTGGCCTCCCACCTGGACCCACCCATATGCCAGCACCAGGGCTGCCATTTCCACAGGACCCAATGGCATGGCAGGAGATTACCCAATTTCTGGTTCTTCAATTCTTTTCCCAAACTCCCACTTACTTATTATTATTGCATGTGGTGTATGTGTGTGTATTTTTCTGTTCCAGCTGAAAAAATTCCCTTTACAAGCATGTCCAAAGCTTCTGTACCCGAGGCTGAAAATTAAATAAAATAAGCGTGACCAGCTCCTCCTCTCCCATCTGCAGGCACAACCCGAAGCCTGGAATAAGTCACTAGCCCATCACTGTCTCCCAAGACACGAACCTGAGATGGAAGTGCTTGGGAAGCTGCTGTGAAAGACAGAGTCCCCAAGAATGAGGCTGGGAGGCTGTTTTCTTCAGTCATGTTCACCCCTGACATGCACACGTCCATGTGCACTCGCTCGCTCTCTGTCAACAAAACCTCCCCCAGCATCTTTCCTGGTGACTCCTGACTGCTTCTGCCCTCTCCCAGTGAACCAGTTTCCCTCCCATTCACAGCATCCTAGCCCACCCCAGTCTCCCAGCTTTCTTGAAAGGGGACTGACGGTGCCTAAAGCCTTGGAGAGGACACAGGGAAAGAACTCTCCTCCTGAATCTTGACTGTGTCCCCAGAAGCACAGGTTTCCGGAGAGAATCGAGTCACAGCCTCATCCATTAAGAAAGCTTGCTGGAATCAATGGTGCGGGGTGGTTTCTGAAACGTGTTTCTTATTTAGCCTTTCAGGTTGCCCGAGAGCAAAGAAAAGCGGTATCAGGATAGCACAGAGCAAAGAAGATAAGGAAGATCAAGAGCCCATCAGGTACGAGCACCAGTGGGGCTGAGAACCATAGCAGGGCTGCCGTGTGGGGATGAGTCATTCAAGCAAAGCACATCCGCTGATTGGCTGAAAAGTTACAGGGGCTGTCCAGCAGTAAGCTGATATCTATCAATCTGAGGTTCCAGGTAACCCAAATCCCCCTCAAAAAAACCTTCCTTCGGCCGGGCGCGGTGGCTCAAGCCTGTAATCCCAGCACTTTGGGAGGCCGAGACGGGCGGATCACGAGGTCAGAGATTGAGACCATCCTGGCTAACCCGGTGAAACCCCGTCTCTACTAAAAAATACAAAAAACTAGCTGGGTGAGGTGGTGGGCGCCTGTAGTCCCAGCTACTCGGGAGGCTGAGGCAGGAGAATGGCGTGAACCCGGGAGGCAGAGCTTGCAGTGAGCTGAGATCCAGCCACTGCACTACAGCCTGGGCGACAGAGCGAGACTCCGTCTCAAAATAAAAAACCTTCCCTCTCCGCTTGGTGGGGAAAGCAGCTGAATTATTGGGAATGGCAGATTGGTGAACGCTCCTGAAAGTACTAAATACAACACCACAAGTGAATGCTTCACTGGTATTCTGGATTGTAAAGATAGTTTAGTTATACCTGCCTTGCTCTAAAGCAGGGCTTGGGGCCACAGCGGACACTGGGCTCGGGGCCTGTGACGACCGACGGGCTGCCCAAGGGGGTGTTTGTCCCCATCCCACGTCAGCCATGCCTGGGCCCCAGAAACCCACACAGTAAACCTCGCTCCACATCTTCAGAAAAAAATTTAAATAAAACAGAATCAAAATAAATTAAAGCGTACATTATTCAAATAAATTAAGATTTGTCAAAATAAATAGGTAATGCAAATTCTGGGGAATGCGAACTTTTCTATTAATAAAAACAATGCAGGCAAACTCACCACTCGGGACACATGAGGAGCGCTTAGGCCAGGCCCTGCCTCCTTCAGGCGCCTCTGCTGCCCTGGTGTGTGTCTTGGTCCTGCCATTCACAAGTTCCCAGGGATACACCTGCCCTGTGTCCATGTGCCAGCCTGACTCCAGGAGACTTCCTGAGACGTCTCTACAGCTTAGTACCTTCTCTAGCTGGAAGGGCATTCTAAGTCCTCTAGAAGACACAGCCAGACAAACGTCTTCTAGCCCTTGAGAAAAGCACGAAGCAGCCTCTTTAAAAATAATGCCATGACATCTTATTGACTTTGCATTTTCTCCACCCGAAAAGCCATGGTTCCGTCCCAAAATGGTGTCTTTCAAATACACGCTTGTATAGCTGCAAGCGGCTGCGTGGTCTTTTGTGTGCTGAAGCCATCAGTCCCCACAAGGCACATACACTTTGTTCCAGAAACTCCTTCCACCCGCAATGGGCCAGGCCTTCTGCGCAGGTGAAATAGTTCAGTCTTCCACTAGATGGCGTCTTTTCGTGACTTTTCTTTCTCTTTTTTTCTTTTCCTTTTGCCCAGCCAGGAGGGCATGGTCGTTCTCTCCTTCCTCATGCCGGGTTGTCCTGACTTTGTTACAGAGAGCACCAGCCGATGGTGGCCAGGCAATAAAGCGTGTCCCCTCTGCCTGCCTGCAGGTGTCCGGTCCCCGGGTGCGACGGCCAGGGTCACATCACCGGGAAGTACGCGTCCCATCGCAGCGCCTCCGGGTGCCCCTTGGCGGCCAAGAGGCAGAAAGACGGGTACTTGAATGGCTCCCAGTTCTCCTGGAAGTCGGTCAAGACAGAAGGGATGTCCTGCCCCACGCCAGGCTGCGACGGCTCAGGCCACGTGAGCGGCAGCTTCCTCACACACCGGAGGTGAGTGGCTGCGTCTGCGGGCCCCTAGCTGGGATGGTGCCGCCGAGAGCCAACTGGCATGGCTGGTTACGACGGCAGCAGGTGCCAGCTTCTCCCGTCACCGGTGTTTAGAAAGAAAAGGCTGAAAACTATCGTATCAACCTAACGAAATTCAAAGGTTTGGGGACAGCGTTGAAACACCTTAAACTTACATCAGGGAGCACAGCCTCCTTCAGCCCTATCTATAGATGAACATGGCAGTTTTCCATTTTTAAAACTAGAATCCACAGTAAGATACAGACTTTCATTTTAGACATGCACATGAATATCTTAAGATTTAGTTACTTATTTCACCTGAAATTCACAGGCAGGCCTCACTGGGGGAAAGAGGATGGCATTTGGCATGGTGGCTCCTGGTGAATGCCTGCGCCAAAGATGCATGAGAAAATTCCCAAAAGAGCCAGTCAACCTCATTCATTCTTATTTGCTTCATTTAAAAAGAAATACATGCAGTTAGATTATCTTAGGAGAGGCTCGTTCTGTGCAGTCAGATGGTGCAGTCGATCCTTCTGTGAGGAGTGAAGACCCGGGGTGGGACCTGTCTCCAAGGCTGACGGCTCCCATTGCGCTCGGCGCCCCTCAGCTTCCTCGAGGAGGCGGAGGGGAAGATACAAACATCACACGAACGACGTGAAGGTCATGCCCTTTGGGGATATTTGCAGTGGTTTCCCTTCTGCTGCCCTACATGCCACTTTCTACGAAAATCACACCTGCGCCTCAAATCCATCTCAAACACAGAGTGAACAACCGTGGGTATGCAGATTACAGGAATAATGGCACGTTCAGTAATAGGTGACTCTGATCCTTAAAGAAATGTTAAGGAAGATTTTTTTTAATTATTAAAGACATTCTTGCTCAAGTAGAAAATTCAAACAATATAAATTGGTTTAAAGAGAAAAATTGGCCGGGCATAGTGGCTCATGTCTGTAATCCCAGCACTTGGAGAGGCTGAGGCAGGCAGATCACCTGAGGTCAGGAGTTTGAGACAGCCTGGCCGGCATAGTGAAACCATGTCTCTACTAAAAATACAAAAATTAACTGGGCATGGTGGCTGGCACCTGTAATCCCAGCTACTCAGGAGACTGAGGCAGGAGAATCACTTGAACCTGGGAGGTGGAGGTTGCAGTGAGGCAAAATTGCACCCCTGCACTCCAGCCTGGGCGACAGAGCAAGACTCTGTCTCATACAAAAAAAAAAAAAATTGAGAGAGAGAGAGAGAAAGTGAATGTCCTTTCCCGGACCTAATCTCTCAACTCCCTTCTCAAAGGCAGGCAGTTCCTGTCTTCTCTGGAACTGAAAAGCACCCCTATTTATACACATGGATCTCAGTGTCTCCCAGAACCCTGCATGAGGACAGGGGCCTCAGCTGCTCACCAGGACCACCCAGGGCCCAGCAGGCGGGGCGTTCCTCATTAGGTGCACAGAACCCCAGGGTGTCACAGAGCCACCTCACCCTCCCCAGTGAGCCTGCTGCCATGTGTGCCACCCGGTGTCCTGTCCAGGTTTGATTGTTACAAAGAACTCCACGTGAACGTCCTTCCACACACAACTCCATGTCCTTGTGCAAGCAGATCTTCAGGATATATTCCTGGAAACAAGAATGCTAGCTTTAAAATTTTGACAGATTGTGCCAAAATGCCTTCCAAAAAAGTGTCTACTTTCCCAAATCTTTCACCATTAATAAAATGTTTAAAAATTTTGTAAAAATCCTGCCCATTTGACCTATGAGTAAGGGCTTGTATGTTTTGCTAGCCTGACACAAACAAAAACCGTTCCATCCTCTCACGTGAGCATTTCTGCACTCCAGGGATGGCACGATTCAGAGCTGCCTCTGCGGAGCCTGGTGCTTTAGCTTTCCTCCCGCTGAGACTTTGCCCATTTGATTTAAGCAGCAAATACCAGGTGCCAGATAAGTGCTGTTCCCTCCCACTCACCAGCCTCTGGTTGCATTGCATGTTAGGGTCAGAGGATGGCCCTCCAACAAGAACTCTGTCCTGCCGCTTGTTCCATGGGGGAGGGCTTAGAGCTCAGGAGCCACTGAAGTGGGAAGCAGGACCCCGCCCCAGGTCACCCCTTCCCAAATGCCAGGCGTGAATTTCTGCAGCTAGAACCTCACCCACACACCTGTCTACTCTTGTCAGCCTCACCTCAATTTCCACACTTCCCTGTTTGTTTTCTCCAAAGGGAGCCTCTTCCCCAGGGTCCCGGGCACAGAGTGGAGAGCATGTTGAGATGCATGCACTGGTCTCGACAAGCTGATGGAATCTTGGGGGCACAGGCTGATGGAATATTGGGGTGCAGGCTGATGGAATATTGAGTGCAGGCTGATGGAACGTTGGAGTGCAGGCTAATGGAATCTTGGGGCACAGGCTGATGGAATGTTGGGATGCAGGCTAGTAGAATTTGGGGGCACAGGCTGATAGAATGTTGGGGTGCAGGCTGGTGGAATCTTAGGGGCAGGTTGATGGAATCTTGGGGTTCAGGCTGATTGAATCTTGAGGCACAGGCTGATGGAATCTTGGTGGCAAGTTGATGGAATCTTGGGGTGCAGGCTGGTGGAATTTGGGGACACAAGCTGATGGAATCTTGGGGTACAGGCTGATGGAATCTTGGGGCCCAGGCCACATTAGTGAGTAAAATCACAGCTTACAGGCTCATGTTACTCAGAGAATTTGCAGTGCTAGAAGCTCCCATCTCTGGAAAGCTGTATGCCTCTCACTTCACTCCCACCTGGTTGCCACCCACCCTTGCCCAGGGCTCAGCAGCCTCCTCTTTCAGGATCCCAGGTCCCTGGAGGGCCCACAGAAGTCCCGGCATGATAGAAATGACTCCAGCTGCCCATGCTGCACATACCCTGCAGGGCCCCAGCTTGATGGGAGAGGCCACAGGCTCCAGGCCCGGGTATCAGTATTCACACAGGCTGCAGGCCC
>NW_012118821.1:11882885-11889521 GCF_000951035.1 Colobus angolensis palliatus
CATCCCCGTGGTATGTCAAGGAGTACCTGTATTCACGCTGTTGTGAAGCTGATCTGTCCAACTCTTCCATCTCCATTGAGACCCTGTCTCCATTCAACACTGACTCCCCCTTCCTTAGCTGCCTAGCCCCTGGCACCCACACTGCGCTTTCTGCCTCTGTGAATCTGACACTTCTGGGGACCTTCTATAAGTAGAATCCCACAGAATTTGCTTTTTTGTGACCATCTTATTTCACGGAATCCATGTCCTCAAGCACATGGGCTTGAGGGCTTGTAGCACGTGTCCGAGCTTCCTTCCCTTTTAAGACTGAGTAATATTCCATCATGTGTTGACCATGGTTTTTCTCTGTTGATCAAATCTTCATCAATTTTATTAGACAGGCAGAATATTATTTTCTGAAAGTGTAAAAATATTAATGCCCGGCAAGAACAGAGCTAAGCGCACAGAAATACACGCGTTAGAAAGCCTCAGACATTTCTGTTTCCTCGGAAGCCCTGGCCTTGCCCAGACTGCCGGGACTGTCTGGCGGTTTTCCCAAACCTTCCAGGCCTTGGGGTAGCAGAAGCGTCCCACAAAGCCCCCACGGACACGTCAGGATTGGAGTTTGGAGGGCCCTTGTACATCCCACCTGCTGTGCAAACGAAGCAGCGGTTAGAAGCAGCAGCAAAACAAGATTGAAACAGAAGCTGCCTGTTTTATTTCTCTTTTCCCCCAAACTGTGACAATCTAGCCAGATGAAGAACTGCTTTCAAGCAGGTGCCAAAATACAAACAGTAGAGGAAGCAGGAGCCAATGTCCATGGTTTGGGGCCCTGCTCACATGCCCAGCCCACTCCTGGGTCTCAGACCTGACAGGAGCCCCTGGTCACCCACCCCATTTGCTGTGAAATCGTTTCCACTTCACTTCACGGTGAGTCCTGGCACGGCCGCTGTTCTTTCTGTGTTGAAGGTTAGGCAGGAAGGCTCCTTTCCCTGAGCCTGTTCCCTGAGCTGAGTCATGTCTGAGAAAAACAGAACTGATGTAAGAGAAATAGAAAACGTTTTATCTTTAGGGTTGGCCAGGTCTTTCTAGAAAAGCAATGTCTAAGATTAAAAATCAAGGCCCTATCCTGGCTCCTGGGCGCATGCATATGTGGTGCCATGACCTTTGGGGCAGATGCCATGTTGTGATTGTAAAAGCAGCTATGATGAGACCCTCAGGTCAGGCGTAAAGGCCAATCCCTCCCATAAATGAGGGGGAGAACTGGAGGCACATGGAGAAGCCCAGGATGGAGGAGGCAGGGACAATTCTACAACAACAGAAGTCAGGTAGAAAATGCTGATTTTATACACGAGGAAGCGGCAGAGTGGACGGCTCAGGACAGGAGGGTGTCCTCAGTCCCAGTGGACACAGACTGAGGACGGTACCAGGCCATGACCCGGGACCATTCGGCCCGTGCAGACCCCCAGCAGGCATTCTGGACAGGTGCCAAGGCCGAGCCACACAGCAGAAGTGGCAGAGCCTAGGGTGGTGATGGTGAGTAAGACCTAACACTCACTCCCTGAGCCCAGAACCTCACAGTGAGGGAACAGACTCACATAAGAGCCTCGGCCGGGTGCGGTGGCTCAAGCCTGTAATCCCAGCACTTTGGGAGGCCAAGACGGGCAGATCACGAGGTCAGGAGATCGAGACCATCCTGGCTAACACGGTAAAACCCTGTCTCTACTAAAAAATACAAAAACCTAGTGGGGCGAGGTGGCGGGCGCCTGTAGTCCCAGCTACTCGGGAGGCTGAGGCAGGAGAATGGCGTAAACCTGGGAGGCGGAGCTTGCAGTGAGCTGAGATCCGGCCACTGCACTCCAGCCTGGGCGACAGAGTGAGACTCCGTCTCAAAAAAAAAAAAAAAAAAAAAAAAGAGCCTCGGATGCGGGCACTAGGGCGAGGCCAACCACGGATGCAGTGCCACCGGCGCACCCTGTGAGGGACACGGGACACTGGCTTTAGACTCAGAGGAATCTGAGGAGGCTTCCTAGGAACTTGAGACCCTTGGGGTCTGTGCCCGAGGAGAGCCCAACCTGCAGCTCACACTCCCCTAAGCCCCCAACGGACGTGTCATTCATTCGTCTCATTCCGCCGACACAGACAGACACGCCTCCACCAGCATCGATGATCTCCGGCCAGGTCTGGTTTACAAAGTTGAGTACCACGGCCTGCTCTTTAGAGGAGAGAAGAGACCGTCTTTGAGAGAATGCTGTGGACTTGGGTGAAGGAGATTACAGATGCTGCAGCATAGTGCCAGGCCAGCGATCAGCATCACAGAGGAGAAATGTCTAGTCCGATGGGGCGAACAGGCCAGGGCCCTTCAGGAGCCAAGATAGGAGCTGAATTTTGAAGAAAGGCGCAGTTCACCACAGGGAGGAAGGTTACATCAAGGGCTTTAAGTGACTCTTGGAGTCTGGGCTTCGAATGTGCCACCTTGGCGGCTGTGGAGGACACCTGGAGCGGATGGGCAGGCAGACACGTCGAGCCATTCCCGTGGACCCAAGTGAGGCATGATGAAGGCTGGACCTCCGACATGAAAGGAAGGACAGATTACAGGACTGTTGAGGAATGAACCAGCAGGGCCTGGTGGGTGAATCCTGGCAGGAGAGGTGGCCCCAACCTCGGCAGCTGCACGGATGGCAATGCTGGCAGTTGGGAAGATGGAAAGAATGAAGCCTTGACCGCCATGGGGATCTTAATCTGCTCAGCGCTCACAAAAAAAAATACCCTGGGCCAGGTGGCTTGAACAACTGACCTCTATCTCCTGTCCTGGGCCGGAAGTCGGAGATCAGGCTCCAGCTGATCTGGTTTCTGGGGAAGCCTCTCTTCCCGATCAGCAGACAGGGGCCTTCTCCCTGCATCCTCACAAGGCGGGGAGAGAGCAGGCTCGCTGGTGTCTCCTCTCATCAGGACTCTGATCCCATCAGATCAGGACCCCACCCTTACAAGACCATTTACGTGAATTATTCCCTTAGAGGCCCCAGCTCCAAACACACCCAGCGGTTAGGACTTCAATACAGGAACCTCGAGGGACACAAATACTCACACCATGAAAGTGGGGAAGGATGGTGATTTCATTTTAAATACGTGAGCTTGAGATTCTGAGATTCTGTGGGACTTTGAGGTGGGAATACCCACCCAACAGCTGGGAACGGGCCTCGGGAGGTGTCTGAGGGACAGCCGTGTAGGAATTGGCAATCGGCAGTACTAGGTGGGAATACCCACCCGGCAGCTGGAAACGGGCCTCGGGAGGTGTGTGAGGGACAGCCGTGTCGGAATCGGGAATCGGCAGCACTCAGGTCACACTTGACCCCGCGGTTCACCCTGGGACCAGGGGTCCACAGGGAAGAGCAGCAGCAAAGACACCCCTGGGAGATGCACACATTTGGTGACAGGTGGAGGCGGAGAGGCCGTGATGAAGACGGAGCTTCACGGTGGTGTTGGGGCGCCGTGATGTGCAGAAGCCTCCAAAGAAAAGAACATGCACAATATGGGGAAAGTGGCGAGAGGCCGGCGTGGTGGAAAGTTCAAAATGATGCTGGACTCATTTGGGGCATTGGTCGTGGGAATGCAACAGAGGCGTTTTGTGGAGAGTTTAGGGAAAAGATCAGGCACCAAAACCAGGATGAGACAGGACAAGAGTCGGATGGAAAGTTCAGGGGGTCATGGAGGACACGACTAATGGTTCTAGAAACGCAGACCGGACGAGAGGAGAGGAACAATGTTGGTAGTAGCTGGAAAGGTGCGGGAGGGGGCAAGACCTCACAGGCACAGAGAAATGTGGGTCTGGCCTTTGCCTGAAGAGGAAAAAGCCAGGAGGAAGAAATGGGTTAAAGATACAGAAGGCAGCAGGAGGACCAGATGGAGACAGATCTTGGGGGAGGTCAGGAAGCCACAGACAAGCTGGACAAATGTAGACATAACTGCACTGGGGAGCCGGGGGTCCTCGGAGCAGAGCTCCAGCTGGTCCATCTGGACTCATGGGAGTCGTTCACACACGAGTCGGACACCTGAGCGGGGCTGCAGAGCGTGGTGGTGTCTGGGACGCCTTCAGGAGAGGGGATTCCACAGGAATCACAGCCATGCCAAGGACACACAGGGAATTGAGACCACGTGTCGGCCACTGGAGGGGAGGGCACACTTTTGTCCCCAACGCTCAGCTGTCAGGGTGTGGGGAAGACAGCAGCGTGGGAGCCTTACTCCAGCCCCAGTGACATGCGGGTGCATGTGGGAGATGCAGAGGAAGCAGCTCCAGGTCACCAGCCGCCAAGGGGCTGTGGAATATGGAGGATCCCGTGAGGGAGACCGCGGCCGGCCAGCAGGGAGGACAGCGCGAGGAGGCACACTCCACAGCTCCCCTAGGCCCAGCGAAGAGGCTCCTGAGGGAGGGACTGCTGCCATGCTCCACAGTTCCCGCAGGCCTGGCCCTACTCCTGGCTCTGGGAGCACCTCCTCCTAGCCATCCTGAGCTGCCTCATCCCCATGGTGTTTCACACCTGTGAGCCCTTCAGGGTGCCGAGAGCACCCTTTCCCCCATCTCCCAGTGAGCCCTTCAGGCTGCCAAGGGCACCCTTTCCTCTGTTTCCCCATCTGTCATGTGATGGCTCCTCATCTTCCAAACAATGTCAGTGGAGGCTGTTCAGGGCTTATGGGCCAGACAGAGCTCTAAGCACCTCCGCATACCAGCCTTCTTAATCCTCACAGCAGCCCGAAGAAATGGGCTCTGTAATTATCCGTGTTTTAAAGATCAGGACATTGAGGCAAAGAGAAGAGAACTTCCTGCCTGGGGTCCTGTGAGTGACTGAGCCACAGGGCTCAGGTCCAGGCTGCCTGACCCCCCGTGAGCGACTGCTTTGCACTGTCTGCCTGACTCTGATCGCTGTGATGATCTTGGTGAAACTGCCCCAGCCTCCTCTCTGCAGACACTGTCCCTTCCCTTTCTGCCCGATACTGAGTAGCTGCGACATCCGTCACGCTCCACTGCAATGTCTGTGTGTGGGGACCTTTGGTTTCCTTCCTGCACATCCGTGGCACCTCATTCTGCGCTGCACACAACAGCTCCTCAGAAAAGCTTTCATGCACCATTGACTCAGTACACTTTATGAGAGGAGATTTAAGTCTGTGTTTAAACAGGAAGCAGCCGTGTGTTCACTGGGTGCAGATGTGAGGAGCCGAGGGCCTGCCAGGAGACAGGTGCAGTTCACAGGAGTATGGGAAGGTGGGAAGGTGAGAGATTCTAGTCGAGCAAGAGGAGTCAGGAGGTAAAGGTGGGGGAGAGGGAACCAGGGAGTGCTCTGCCCAGGCCTGAGCACCCCCAGAGGTGAGGGGCCCAACGCCATCTTCATGGGAGACCCTCACCAAGCGCTGGGCGGCCCGTAGATGCAGGGAGGATGGGGTGGAAGAGGGAGGGAAGTGGAGGGGAGACCTCTGCAGCTGTTGAGCCTTCTCTCTCACGTGCGGTGCCCTGAGCATCCTTCTTTGCCACCACTTCAGTTCTCACTCCACTTCAGTTAAATTTAGGAAGATTCTCCAAACTTAAAGTTCTCACTCTGTAAAACAAATATTTTTAGAAGTAGCTCATATCTTAAGAGTCTTGACCAACATACATTTTTTAAACCTCTTCTGTCTAGAATATGTGAAGTGTTCTATTTATTTTTTGGTTCCTCTCTCATTATAATTGAGAACATAACCTTTTATAGAATGTTTGTCTTGCTTGATATATCTCAAGGGAATTGTTGCAAAAATAAGTCACCATATTGAATACTTACTCTGTGAGCTGTTTTTTAAATCAATCATCTCATTTAATGGAAGATTCACGAGGGTAGGCTGACGGCCATGACAAACACACTTCAAACTACTTGAGCAGAGCTGAGGTCTACACACAAGGCAACAGGGAGAAGGGCTCGGGCACCTTCAACACACTTTCCAAGGGCTGTTTTTATTCCATAACCAGAGAGAGGAAAAGAACATGGAGGACCCTAAGAGGGAGGTGTTTAGGGTCTGGATCTAGAGGAACACACCTTACCTCTTTCTCATTCCATCTGTAAAACCCACCCCACAGTGTCACCTAACACTGTGAAGCTGGGCATTCCATAAGTCAATCCTGCCCCAAGGTGTCCTCTAACATTAGGGAAGCTGGGAATTCCGTAAGTAAAACAGGCCCCCCAGTGTCACCTGGTACCGGGAAGCTGGGAATATAGTCTCCCAGGAGCCCAGACAGGGACACCTTCGTGCTCTCTTGCCTCTCTGTGGTGCTGAGTAGCCATAGTTGTTACAGAAACACAGGTTGACATTCAACCAGTGTGCCCTGAGATCGGTGTGGTCCTATTTTAGACGTGAGGGAACTGACTGGGAGGGCAAGCCGCACTCCTGGATGCATTGCCGGGAGGGAGAGACGTGGGGCTCCTCCGGGGCTGCTGGGCCTCATTTGTGGACACACCGTGTGATCCAGGACAAGACTGTCGGGGCGCAGGGCGTACACAGCGAGCTCGCAGCTCGTCTACTAGGATTCTGGTTTTCATCTCAAGACAGATCACTCTCTGGGGCCTGGAGGTGTGGGGGAAGTACGGCGAGGGGACCCTCCCAGCTGTCCTCTCTGGGGAAGTACGGCGAGGG
>NW_012118821.1:11890588-11912345 GCF_000951035.1 Colobus angolensis palliatus
TCCCCCTGCCCCCACGCCACTCCTGGGGAAAACTGGCCTTACTGAATCACTTTACAAGGAAGCCTTCAGGGACTTGACCTCTCTGACCTTTGGAGTCAGCTCCCTGCTCTGCCTCAGGTCCTTGCATCAAGGGCCCTCCGCTTTCCCCGAGGCCTACCCTGCATTGACCCGGTGCCCGGTGCCCGGTGCTGCCTCCCAAAAGCCCCTCAGACTCTTTGCTTCTTTTACTTTAATCTCCATCTTTTAGTGTGTGATGGGAAACAATTGGGAGGGAAAGAGTCAGATTCAACATCTGTCTCAAACTGTGAATCCCAAAGAGCCCTGTGAATAGCAGGAGTGAGAGGTGACATCTGGTCCTCCTCTGCCTGAAACAAGCCAGTGTTCTGGCCCAGCGCTGACAGGGGTGGAGCATGACCCTGCTTTGTTTTTGCAGGAAGATTTCCTCCTGAGGCACTCCCACATTCGCCCGTCCCCCAGCCCTCCCCAGGGCCTGAGAAGCATTCAGCAGATGCTGAATGAAAGCACTGAGCTTCAGCAGGGCCCTCCGCACTAGCCCAGGAAGCCAAACTCTGTTCCATGCCCGAGCACCGTGCTGGTCTTCTAATTTCTTCTCCAAAGTGGCACAAACAAAGCAGCTTATACCCAGGCCCCGTCATTAGCTCAGTTTTCCCACGGTGGAAGCCCAGGCTGGCCTAAGGGGGTCCTCTGCAGGTGGCATCCCCCCGGAGCTCACGGTCCAACTCACAGCTCATTCGGGTTCCTGGCAGAACTCAGCTCCTGAGCTTGCAGCCGTCAGGCCCGACTGTCCTGCTGGACGTTGGGCAGAGGCGTCCTCCATGGATGAGGTCCCCAGGTCCTGGCCACACAGCTGGTGGCCTCACCACGTGGCAGCCGGGCTGGGGTCTCATAGGATGTCCCCCCATCATGGGAGCAATGACTGTACTGTGTTCACAGGGCCACCCACACTCAAGGACAGAGGCCCATGCACAGTAGGTGCACACGGGGAGACTTTGGGGTCACCTTAGGATTCTACCCACTGGAAGGGGGCTCTCCAGCTACTGAGCTAGGATCTTCAGAGAAATAAAGATTTCAAGACAGTCTCTGTCCTGAGAAACTTAGCCTGTTAAAATTTTATAGGGAAAACCAATATACAAACAAAAAATCGACAAGACAAACAAACAGGATCATTCTTATATCCAATAAAGAGATGGAGAATCTGATGTTTTAAAAGCAAGTTCCGGCCGGGCGCGGTGGCTCAAGCCTGTAATCCCAGCACTTTGGGAGGCCGAGACGGGCGGATCACGAGGTCAGGAGATCGAGACCATCCTGGCTAACACGGTGAAACCCCGTCTCTACTAAAAAATACAAAAAACTAGCCAGGCGAGGTGGTGGGCGCCTGTAGTCCCAGCTACTCGGGAGGCTGAGGCAGGAGGATGGCGTGAACCCGGGAGGCGGAGCTTGCAGTGAGCTGAGATCCAGTCACTGCACTCCAGCCTGGGTGACAGAGCGAGACTCTGTCTCAAAAAAAAATAAAAATAAAAATAAATAAATAAATAAATGCAAGTTCCCATATGTGAATTAATCTCAATTAAACAAACAAACAAAAAACTTTGACATCCTCATAATTAGTGTGAAGCTAAGACTGTAATTCCGATCTTTTGATTTCTCCAAATAATTTCTAATAAACATAATATTACTTAATTCTTAAGGGAAGAGTAGGTAGGTTTTCAGGAGTATGCCAACTTTTTAGTGGAATTATGTTATAACATGTAAATTCTACCAATGTATCTGTTTCCTGTAACTTAACTAATTGCTGTCTTCTCCTGCACTGTATGGTGAGAGCGTGCTCTCCATAACCTAGGTGGCTGTGGTGCCTCCCCCCCCATCTTCACCCCAGGTGTACCTCTGGGGCAAGTGGCAGCTCCCGGGGGGCCCCTGTCCCTGCCCGAGCACCAGCCTCATGGGCAGCTCCTCCACCTTCCCAGCTTCCAGCCCTGAGGCCTCCTGTGTCTGTCGCCATCAGGAAGGCAGGGGAGTGGTGTGTCTGAGGTCGCTTTCCCCAGCTCCATGCTGCTCTCAGGGGAGGGGGAGAAAGTCTGGCTCTCAGGCCACTCCCTGAGAACCCACAGGCATCTAAACCCCTTTGCTCCTCCCTCCCCCTTGTCCGTCTCCTGCCTGGAGATTCCTTAGACGCCACCTGATGGGGATGCATCCTTCCAAATCTATGGCTGCTGCAAGGAGTTCCTTCTGTCTCTGGGATTCGGCATCCACAAAGCGAAGCCTTTGAAATGCAAACGCCTTTTCTGTGATTTTTGCCTCTAATAACTGTTCCTTGAAGTACCAAATGCTAGCCAAAATGGTGGTAAAATGCATAAGAAGAACCAATTCTGCATCGGCCGGGACACTGCAGGGTCCTCCCCCTCTCTCTCCTCTGGATGACTCAGTATGCGTTGACTGGGGTACTGTGCAGTCCTCCCCTACTCTCTCCTCTCGACAGCTCGCTGCATGGATCCATCCCCTGAGTGCTGGTCAGTGTTCCCAGAGGAACTGCAGAGGGGCTGGGCAGTGTTCCCCAAAGGAGCCATGGAGGGCAGTGTTCCGGCGCCACCCTTGCATGACCTGGCCGGGGTGTCACAGGCTGGCCTCCGAGGGCCTAAGGCTCAAACTTCAGGATGAGAGCAGCTCAAATGCAGAGGCCCGCGCCCCTCTCCTCCCTGCGCTCAACCTTCTCTGGGATCCGAGCTCTCCATCCAGGCTGGCGTTGATGTCCGACACGTTCTGGCCCCTATCCTGCCAGCCTTCTCAGCAGTCTGGGTTGGAAGGAACATTCCAGGAAGGCAGTATTTCCCAGAGGACGGAGCGCCGCCCTGCTCTGCTGGGCCCAAAATCACCTAACCCTGGAGAGACATGGAGAAAATAACAAACTGAATCTACTTTACAGATTGTTGGAAGAACTCATTGGGGTCATGTATATAAAATGCTCAATGCAGGGTTCTAAGCATAGGAGTATGTCTAGTAAGTCTAGTCTGCTTTATTAGCTGTTATTTAAATTTGTTCTATAGCAAGAATTGCTCTCTGTTTAGAATCCAAACTAAAAACATTCCCCAACCCCCATGGAGAGGGCGTGGCACTTTCCCTGGAAAGCCACTGAGCATCCCATATCACCTCTGTCCGGTGGTCCCGCTGGGGGGAGGCGTGGCCTCATCCTGTGGGTAGTGCCAGGGACAGCGAGGCCCAGGCCAACACTGTGCTATGTGATGGTCACTGGACACCTGAGGCTACTCAGCTCTTGAAGTTTGGCCCCTGTGACAGAGAACTGACTTTTTAAAATTGTTTGATTTCAGTAAATATAAATGTAAATTTGACCACAGGAGATGAGGGCCACCACCACTGGCAGTGCAGGGCTGAACACGCTGCCAACCACAGGTCTTCCTACAGACACCCAGCCTCATCGCTGCTCCTCCCAGGAGCCTGACCCGAGTCCCACCTGCAGGGCTGAATATGCGGCCAGCCATGGGTCTTCCTACAGGCACCCAGCCTCGTCACTCCTCCTGCCAGGAGCCTGACCCACCTGCAGGGCTGAACGTGCAGCCCGCTGAGGGTCTTCCTGCAGGCACCCAGCCTCGTTGCTGCTCCTCCCAGAAGCCTGACCTGAGCACCCCCTGCAGCCTTCGCTTCCCTCCTGGGGTCTGCTCAGAGGCTGCCCTCCAGCGCCAACCACACCCATTCCAGCCGCTGCCTGCTCCTTCCTCCAGGACCTTGGAGCCAAAGCCCTGAGCCAGATAGGGTGAACCTGAGTGCCCCGAGTGGAGGCAATTACAATTGTAGTGAAGGCTACAATTACAACTGCCACAGCTACAGCTCTGACAACGACGGCTGCAACCACAACCACAGCCACAACAGCTGCACAGCTGCAGCTCTGACAACTACAGCTACAACAGCTACAGCTCTGACAATGACGGCTGCAACCACAACCACAACAACAAGCTACACAAACAGCCCTCACCATCACAACCACCATGACTGTAACAGCCAGCACCACCAGCTGGGCGCCCCTGCTGGGTCTGCCCGGGGAGGCCACAGGGCTGTGCAGCAGGACAGATGTCTCCACATGGATGATCTTTTCCTCCCACGTGTCGAGGCCATTTGAGGAGCTTAGGGCAAAAGCTCACATTTGCAGAAGAGTTATGGTTCACATGTGAAAAAGAAAATGAGGTGCAATAAGGTCCCTTTCACAGGTGTGGGGGCCAGGTCATCAACACATCCCTTCGGGAGACACAGGCAAACCACAGCAGTGATAATGTTAACAACCGAGCCTCCTGAGAGGCAAAGGAGAAACAAAACCAAACGTTTCCCTTCTTCTGCTGGGGTTAGACTCAGTCCTCGGCAGCAGGCGGCCCGAAAGGGGCCCTCACAGCAGAGGAGGGTTTCCCCATGGGGACAGCAGCCGCAGTGAGGCAGTGGCTCCTGACTGCCAGGGGCCCAGATGCCTGGGTCCTGCACCTCAGCCCCTGACACTTGGAGACCACCTCAGGGTGCGTTTGCTGCCACAACAGCCATCCTGTCCCTGGAGGAAGGAAGGGGCCCCTCTCAAAGGACACTCAGGCTGCAGGCCACACTTCCGCCTCTATCCTCAGACCCATGTGGTCCCAGGGCCAGCCCTCGCCATCGTGTGGCAGCCAGGTGCCTGCTGGGCACACAGGAGCATCCCTAGGGAAGAGGGACTGAGAGTGGACACCCCATGCGCTCTCCGGGAAACAGACCCAACCCACACAAAGATGGCAGACACTTTGTAGAAAGGTGCATGTGTGTTCCTCAATACTGGTTTATTAGGCATCTCTGTTGGGACTCCTGGCCAAGCTCTACAGACTGAAATCACAGTTATCTCCACTCAATCTTTAAACACTACTAAAATGACCCACTATCCTCTTACAAACCCACAAATATAATGCAACTAAATAACTAAATAAGGAAGGAAGTGCAGAGCATCCCATCCACAAAGCACTGGGAGCTGTCCAGCCCAAGCACACATGGCTCAGGCCTCAGCTCCCTGCAGAGGAGTTGGTAGGGGAGGGAGGGGGTGGAGAGAAAGAAGGAAGAAAGAACCCAGAAAAAGAGGAGTGAGGAGCGTGCAGAACCTCCATAGAAAAGAGGCTGGGACCTTGAGGGTGAGGATTCAGAGTCGGTCAGAAAACAGAGGACCAGTTGAACTCTCTAAGAGGGATTCGACTCCTGGGAGCCCAGCCACAGGCCTCCTCCTCCCCAGAAGAAGGAGAAGCTAGAACAGAAGCTCTGGAGCTGGTGGTAAGAAGAGCTGGAAACAGGATGAGCCGTTGTACTGAAGATGGGAACATCAGGTGACACAGAGAGGCCCCAGGGCCTTGGTCCTGTGTGACTCCGGGAATCCAGCGGCTTCTCCTGCTCCTCTGCCTTCTCCACTCCCCGCCACTCCAGAAAGAGCAGGGGCCTCTTCTCTAGAACCAACAGATCCAAGATAAAGGGCCTCCAGGCACCAGTGTCTGGGAAGTATGAGTGAACAGCCAAGGACTCTGGCCACTGAAGGCAAGCAGCAAACAACATGCCAGAAACCAGGTAAACAAACCAGCCTTACCAGGGGGCAAAAAAAGCTCAGAGGAAGCAGAAACATCTCTGGAAAGAGAGCAGTCTTCTTAAAAACCTATAATTTGTCATCAGACAGAAAAGAACAGAAAGAACATTAAAATATATTGTATTCATAACCCAAGAAACATTCAGAGAATACGAATATCTTTTTTAAAAAATAAAAAGTTTACTTAGAAAGTTAAAATGCAAAATTGAGGTAATGTCCCATAAATTATAAAGAGATGAGAAAAGAAGGTAAAAGATTTTGTTTAAAAAAATAGAGAAAGAATTCAGGAGAGTTAATAATCAACTAATCAGGAGTTTCTGAAGAAGTAGAGAGAATAGAGAAAATGGAAGAAAGAAAATTCCCAAAGAAGGAAAACAAGGAAAATCCCCACAACAGAGCGCTTGAGTTTTCAGATATAAAGGCCTCGTAGGCCTCGTTGAGTAGCCACATAATCATGAAATGGTCTGTGTCGTCCAGGGCTCTGCCCGAGAAGCAGGACCAATAGGATTTATATACAGATGGGTCCATCACAAGGAACTGTCCGACACCATCTGGGGCTGGCTCAGCAAGTCTAGAATCTGCAGGGCAGACAGACAGCCTAGAAACTCTTGGTCAGGACAGGTTCTCTTCCACAGGGAGGATTTCTTCTTCCTCAGGGAAACCTTAGTTATGTTCTTAAGTCTTTTTACTGCTTGAGTCAGGCCCACTGAGAGTATTGAGAATAATCTCCTTACTTAAAGTCAACAAGGCCAAGTGTGGTGGCTCACACCTGCAATCCCAGTATTGGGGAGGAGAAGGCAGGAGGATCACTTGAGCCCAAGAGTTTAAGACCAACCTGGGCAACATGGCAAGACACCATCTCCACAAAAAATTTCAAAATTAACCAGGCATGGTGATGCATCCCAGTGGTCATAGCTATTTGGGAGGCTGAGGAGTGAGAATTGTTTGAGCCCAAGAGTTGGAGGCTGCAGTGAGTATGATCATCCCTCTGAACTCCAGCCTAGGTAATAGCAAGACCCTGTCTCAAAAATAAAAATAAAAATAAGCCAACTGATGGTAGATGTTAGTCACTCTACAAAATACCTTTGCAGCAATGCTTAGGTAAGTATTTCATTAAACAACCAGGTGCTGTATCCTCTCCAAGTTGACATATAAAACTATCATAGCCAACCACACAGAAGTTCATCATCATGAAATTTTGAGAACCTGGAATGGGGATACAGAGAGCGAGAGAGACAAATAGAGACAAAGTGAGAGACAAAAGAAAAGGAAGCTAATAAAAGATGTACTGAACAGCAATGTGGGAAACAATAATCAAATAGAACAATGCCTTCAAAACTCTTAGGAAAATGTTTGCACACTCAGTATTCTATACTCAACCAAACTATCAATTTGGAATGCAAAAGCAGCAAGCCCCATCCAATGGGTGACCAAGCCCCAGCCCTTCTTACTCCTCTTGAGTGGGTGCTCTCTTCTGTACCCTTGCCATTGCTGCCTCAGGCTGTACTCCCTCATTCCTCCCCGAGTCCCCTCTGCCAGCTTCCTCCCTGGCCCCCCACTGCCCTCTGCTCTCCGCAAGCATCCTCCATGCTACTGCTAGTGAGCTCTCCACCAAGCAAACCCTACTGTGTGGTTGCCAGGATCACATGCTTCCAATCCTTTGTCATTGCCTAGAAGCTAAATCCATTCTCCTCTGTAAGGTACTTGAGATCTTCCCTAATAAGCTCTTACCCTTCCCTCCAGCTCCCTCTGTCTCTCTGCCCCTTGGCTGCACCCAGACCTAAATTCAAAGCTGGAGACATGCTGCTCAGGCTTCTTCCGCCCTTCCACTGTTCCTCGTCCTCTTCAAACAAATGTCTATCTTTAAACACCCATGCAGACTCCACCTCCCTCTGTAATGGTGCAGAGCATCATGTCGTTAGATCGTGCGCCTCCCTCTATGGCGTATGTATTCACAGGGACCTCTGCCTTTACTGCACTGGCAGGGCCTGGGCGTAGCATCTGTCACTCACGGGTGCATAGAGAGAGGCCGCAGGAGGAGGAGTGGAGAGTGAGGCCGGTGCCGGATGACCTGGGTGTAAACTCAGCCCTGCCTTTTCTGACTGTATGGTCTGGGGCAAGTTAGCTATTCTGCTCAGTTCTCTCCTCTGTAAAATGGGATGGTCATAGGTTGTTTGAGCGGTGGATCAAGTCTGAAGAGCCTACCAGCACATGATAAGTAAAGCATTCACAGCAGCTCACCACTGCTGTTAGCACTGTCATGACCCTCCTGCTAGGACTGTACGGAAGTGACTCTTCAAAACGTCCCTTTTCAGGCCTCCTTCTCCTAACAGTGTTTTGATCGTCACTGCTGAATAGCAGTGGCTCCAGAATCCATCCCTTGGCAGGAGGTAGGTGGACTCCCTGGGCTGCAGGAACGAGCTGTGTGGGTAGCTGCCGTCCCTCAGGCTTTGAGAGGGACCTTTGTTTCCTGAGGCAGGTGGACGTGCACCCCAGTGGGAGGGACCTGGGCTGGGAGCTGGGGGCCCTCTGGGTGGTCACACAGCCACCCAGGGCTGCACTTCCTGTACCACCTGCCTGTGTGGCTGTGGCCGAGTCATCCACCCGGCACAGAGGTCACCGTTCTGGAAACGCTCCCCTTGCTCCATGGTTCGAGAGCACCCTGTTTGACACAGAATATTTTTAGGGGAAAAACCTCCAAATTCTGGATCTTGGCTTGAGAAGGGACCACCATGCCATTGCTTCCCACTGAGATGGAAGCAGATCTGATACATAGTCAGCGGCAGAAATGTCACCTGGCTCCAAAAACACCCTCCTGCCCTTCCTCACACATGCTGGGGCCAGAGTCCGGGAAGCAAACCACAGAAAAGCTGCTTCTGTGGAACCGGGGCAAACGCAGCAGAGGCTGTGGCTGCTGCACCACATCCGCGTTTGCTTACTGAGGAGATGCGCTCCGTCATCATGAGTCAATCAATGACAAGAACAGGATTAAAATCTACAGTAATAGTGTATGTATGCACCCAGAGTAGATGGTGTCTCATATAAATTATATACAGGTAGAGTATTATAATAGTAGTGGTGGAATAGTGAATAGTAAAATAAATAAAATGTTGTTAGAGTGAAACTCAGTGGGAAGGAAACTGTTTGCCCCTGGCTGGGTGGAGCTGATTTTCAGAGGCTGCTGAATCGCAGACAGCACCTGGCTGGGCTCTTCCCACCCAGAGCTCTTTGTCCCGAGTTCTTCTCATCCCAGCACCTTCCAGGTGCAACAAAGCTGCACACACTCCCACCTCCTCTCAAATTACTTATTTTTCTTCCCAATCTGTGTCTTATTAACCATATCCCCCTTCGAAAGTTTCACTTCTTTAGTTATTTCCAACCGTAATGCTCTCCAGAAAAAGGCCCTTCTAGGCTGATGTCCTGATAAAAATGTCGGGGCCTCCCCTGGAACCTTCATCTGGAATTCCTGGTGCTGACGCCTGGTGCCAGACGTCTGGGGCCTGGGGCAAGCGGGTGGAGCAGCCACTTAACTACTTGCTGCCCGGAACTTCACGTATTGAAACTTGGTGACTTTCAAACCTACCCTCAGCAGCACTTGACTTTAATTGGAGAAGCGTTTCTGTAACAGGCTGCTGGGTCTCACATTCAGAACCAACGTGTGGATGAAATAGGAAGCACCCTCTCACCACCCGAGACCAGCCGTGGGCTGACCTCCGTGGCTGAGCCAGGTGTGTGGACTTGCCCCTAAGAGCCCTGGGCCAGCGCCATCCCCAGGCCCCCAGGCCACCGCTAGATGGCACTGTCCCCACGCCGGGGCCACCACCCCCAGGGCTGTGCTGGGCCAGCTCACAGGGTTCGCTTCCAAATTGGACCTGAGCTGGCGGTGCAGTCACTGGATTGGAATTGGCGGCACCGACACAGCCGCGTTTGGACAGAATGCATCATTCTTCAGGCCCGTCTTTGTTTCCTAATTTAGTTTCCCAAACTCTTGCTGAAGGCTCCTGCTCCTTAAATAACACCATTATTTGTCATTCCCAGCAGGCAGTTTTATTAACTGAGAGTGAAGAGAAGCAGCATGAGACTGTGGGCACAGCTGGCGCTGAACCTCAGTGTGGGTCCAGGAATGTGGACTCTGCAGTTTCCGGCAGTGTGGTGTCCCCATCCCCCCGTCCATAGAGGGCTTGCCTCCCTGCACCGGCGGCCTCTGCTTCCCGGAGCGGTGGGTCCTCTGGGTGGTTCTCGCCCATGCACTTAATTAGCCACACACCACTTAGTTCTGTTCCTTTATTTTCAAAGTAGGAGAAGCCGGGATGGGGAGATCCCTAATAGATATGACTGTTTAAATACACTTAATAAGGAAGATTTTAATCAAGTCACGAGAAAATGGGCCTTTTTGACATGAGAGTAGACAAGTATCCCAGTCCTCACCTCCCAGCAGGAGCCACCTTCTGACCACACTGAGTGATTTCAGGAGCTGAGGCCCCCAAGGGGAGCTGACGACAAGGTGGCCGTGTGAAGCCCCGCTGGAGCACAGCATCTGCGGGGGCTCCGGTGCTGCCGACAACAGGGGTCCACCCTGGGATGGAACCAACGGGCCGGACCCCAGCGTCCTCTGGTCTACCTCTCACCCTACAATGCAGGCCCCAGCCCCCCAGCCAGAGAGTGAGGCCCCATACGCTGGGGCATGGGAACGGGACAGGTCCGCTCCCAGGGTGGCCCATAGCTGTCACTCCTTACTCCGCGCTCACTCAGTGGCCTTGAAGGAAGCGCCTGCAGCGAGAGAATGTGGGTGACGGGGTTTCCCTGAAGTCAAGTCAAAGCAGCCAGCCGTGCACCATGTCCATCCTCATTTTATGCGCCTTTGTCTTGGCGTAGTCTCAGCAGCTGCTTTTGGCTGCGGCTTTTAAGCTGTGAAAGTATTTGCTGGGAATGTCCTTGGCTCCTCATGCAGCACCTCCTCCCTGTTAGGCTGGTTTCTCTGCTGAATCTAAAACAGGAGGGAGGGAGCATCATGAGTGGCACTGGGGCTTGAGCGCTCCTTCCTCTCTCCTCTGGGGGTGCCCACCAGGGCCCAGAGCTTCTGGGAACCCGGCAGGGAGCTCTGCTCCTGAGCCAGGAATTGCCAGACACCACAGAACTGCTGTCTGCGGGGCCTGTCCGATTTTCCCAAGTGCTTCTGCTTCATTTGCTAATCCATACAGCGTAGCTCAGAACGATCGCTTGCCTTGGGTCCCCAAACACTACCTGAGCTGGAAAGTACTTGTGTGATGTGTTAGTAATGGATCATACAAAATTTTTAACATGGGACTTTAAGCCGTGAAAATTTCTGTTTTATTTCTTAACAACAACAAAAAGGCTGAATGTGGTGGTTCATACCTGTAATCCTAGCACTTTGGGAGGCTGAGGCAGGAGGGTCGCTTGAGATCAGGAGTTCAAGACCAGCCTGGGCAACATAGTGAGACCTAGTTTCTATTAAAATATTTTTAAAAGAAAAAAGAGGTAACTGTGCCACGGGGCTTTCCGTTGGCGATGAAGTATTCTGATGCACAGGGAGTCACACACAGTTTCTCGGGTGGTGCTGTGTGCCTGGCACCTGTATGCCTGGAGCCACTCTCCGGTCTAAGGGTTTGAATGCAGGAAAAGCCACCTATGGTTAAGAAGAGACAAAAAAAAAATTCTAAACTAGAAAAAATAAAATACAGGACAAAGGAGAGATGGGCCAGGCAGCCCTGGGACACTAGCCTGGCCGACTGTCTGGTGCCTGGAGGCCAGGAGTTCCGGGCAGAGCGTGGGGAAGGGGTGGCTGTCAGGGTTCCATGGAGGTGCACCCAGGGGGATGCACCCCCACACTCTCCCTCCTCAGAATCAGAGCCGGAAAGCAGCCCGGCCTCTTGGCCCCTCCTGCTTCCTGACCACTGGGAGGCAGGACACTGTGCTTCCTATTTTATTCA
This sequence comes from Colobus angolensis palliatus, assembly GCF_000951035.1. Lineage (NCBI taxonomy): Eukaryota > Metazoa > Chordata > Mammalia > Primates > Cercopithecidae > Colobus > Colobus angolensis. The sequence continues at coordinate 11,902,148 of NW_012118821.1, forward strand.
CACAACAGACATTCCTCCAGGGCCCATGGTGTCCCTGGCACGAACCACGATTCTGAGTGGAGGGGATGGAAAGGACGCAGGGATGGCCCTCCTGGGGTGGAGCTGACAGTGTCATGAGGCAGGAGCCACTGAAGAAGCAAATGCACCCCCTCGTGACGAGTGGGAGCAGGGAGGGACCCCAGCGACAGAGAGGACGGCGAAGGGGCCTGTTGGTGCCGCTGAGCGAAGGCGGCAGAGACATCCGCACCAACACAGCCAGGCTCTGGGAGCTGGGTCACCAAGCCCAGCCGCAGAGGGGCCTCGCCTCGGGCTGTCAACTGTGTCCCCCATAGAGCCAGGCCTACAGCGGCTGGAGCTCACTGGGCTGTTTCCACAGGACGGAACCTCACCTGTTCTCCCAGGCCTGGTTATCCTGACATCTGCCTTTCGTGGTTCTCATTTAATATCCTTTCTCTGTATTCAACCTTCAGAATATCCCTATGAGGTAGGGAATTTTGTTTGCTTTTAAATTCCCATTTTACAAATAAAACACCTGGGCTTAGAGAGGTCGCTAGAATGAGTCAGCAGCGGAAGCAGGACTTAGCAGAGAAAGTCTGACTTCCGAGCCCGTCCTTCGCTTCTCGTCCTTCGCTTCTCCTTGGAACTCCCAGATTGTGGGTAACAAGAATCCCCCAGAAACAAGCCTGGAGCAGAGCCAGGGAAACGAGGTTCCACTCTCCGCCCCACCACTACGGAGCTGTTCATTCATGGGCGAATGCTCTCCGCCAGGCCTGCACCTACAATTCTGCAAGCATTTAGTCTACTGTGGGAAAAAGAAAGTGAGATCTGCCCTAAAGGACTTACCTGAGCAGATCTTTAAAAATTCTGCAGCAAGACCCATGAAAGAGAAAGAGGCTGGGGAGCTCCGCAGCCCCAGTGAGGTGGAGACTGGGGGCAGTTTCTGCAGAAGCCGAATCCTAAAGGAAAAATTGCTGACATGTCAGTCTGTTTCCATTTTCTATGCTGTGCATTTTTACTAAACACGTCCCATCTGCAAAGGCTCCTGGACGCCGGGATACACACAGCAATGTGTCCGGCATTGCGGGGAACCACCCTTAGACCAGCAGAAGAGGAAACAATAACCAAGGATGTGAACCGCCCATGTCCACGTCCTGGGAGGCTGCGCCCCAGGGCACGGGATTCGAGGAAGGCGACGCTGTGGTGGGCCCGAGCCCGGGCCAGGAGGGCCTCCTGGTGCAGGCCGGGCTCTGCTTTGTGGACAAAGCGGTAAAGAGTTGGGAGGTCAGTTGGATGGGGACAGGGCGGGACAGCAAACTCAAGTGGGAGCGCCAGGGGCATCGCTGGCCTGGGGAATTTGTGAGTGGACAGTGGGAGGCAGCACATGCGAGAAGAGCCCGTCGCGGAGGCCCCTCTGGGACAGCGGCCTCCAACCTTTTGGCACAAGGGACCGGTTTCGTGGAAGGTAATTTTTCCACAGAAAAAGGGTGGGATGGTTTCCGGATGAAATCATTCCACCTGGGACCATCAGGATTCGCGTCTCCTAAGGAGCCCGCAGCCTAGACCCCTCGCAGTTCTCAATAGTGTTTGCGTTCTTGTGAGGATCGAATCCTGCCGCTGACCTGACAGGAGGCAGAGCTCCGGCTGCGCGGCCCGGTTCCTAACAGGCCACGGCCCAGGGTTTCGGGACCCCTGCTCTAGGAAATGTTCCAGCATTGGCTGCTCTCAGAGAAGCTGCTGGAAGCTCTCCTGGGGGCGGGGGCAATCACGGCTGAGCCCCTGGGGCCGTTTCTCAGCTCTGGGATGGAACGGTTGGGACCTAGGCTGAGGCCCAGGGGCCCCGCAGAGGGAGAAGCACAGACCTGGACTGAAGTGATGAAGAGAAGGGAGAGGTTTCAGGGCAAACAGCAGAGGCTGTTCGCTGAGAGGATGGCAAGGGGGAGGACGCAGGCCTTTGTGGCCCTCCCTCCCTCCCGACCTGCAGCTCCTGGCCCCTAAGTGCCATTCACAAACACAGGGCAAGTCGAAGGGGCCGGGAGGTTCAGAGGACGGAAGATGGGAGCTGCTCCCTGCATTTCTGAGGGTCACACTGAGCGGGGCTGGGCCACAGGCACCGTGGACCGACCAGGCGTCATCGTGGTCCCACACACACCTCTGCAGGAGGCCCTCGCCCCAGCCTTCCTCTCATCTTAGCCCAGGGCGGCAGCCGCACTCAACAGTCGTCTTTTTTTCTTTCTTTTTTTTTTTCTTTTTCTGAGACAGAGCCTTGCTCTGTCGCCCAGGTTGGAGTGCAGGGGTGCAATCTCGGCTCACTGCAACCGCTCCCTCCCGGGTTCAAGAGATTCTCCTGCCTCAGACTCCCGAGTAGCTGGGATTACAGGCGCCCGCCACCATGCCCAGCTAATTTTTGTATTTTTAGTAGAGACAGGGTTTCACCCTGTTCGTCAGGCTGGTCTCAAACTCCTGACCTCGTGATCCCCCCACCTCAGCCTCCCAAAGTGCTGGGATTACAAGCATGAGCCACTGCGCCCGGCCAAGAGTCTTCTTTCAACTTGGAAGTCCTGCAAAATCCTGCCGCAGGCCTCTTCGGGGACTCCGCCTGCACCTTCCAGGGCCTGGGTGCACTCACACTCACCCTGGGCCTCCACTCACTGAGCCATCACAAAATGCATTCAGACATTTTATGCTTTCAGAAATCGTCACTAGGCACCTGCTCTGTCTCCAGCACTCTCCCATCCTGGGGATACAGAGCAGTGAAGGAAAATTGCATTTTGATCTTTGCCCTCAAGAATACACATTCTTTTCATTAAACTTCACAAACACAGTCAATTCAATATTTTATTCTCATTTCACAAGTGAGCAAACAGGAATGCATGAGCCTTTCCTAGCCAGCTCCACATCTTTTGTGCATTAGAGCATCAGGGGGTGCGGTGTGAGGTTCGATGGGCCTCCTGGTCTCACGAAGGACTTGCCAGATGTGGTCACCTGACTACAGAGTCTACCTGGATGGGGGGGGAGCACAGGCACACCTGCAGGAAGACGTGTGCGACAGCCGCAGTGTGTCCAGTGGCGGGAAAGGGAAAAGTGGCGTTAAAATCCAAGCATCCTGTTTTAGGAGAGCCTTAACAGATCTTCTGAGAACTTATTTTTACAAATGAAAACATCCAGCTCGCCGTCAGAAGCAGATTTAAGGATAAGCTAGGGAAGCAGAAGTGTCGGCCCCCACCCCAGCTGGATTTGCAGGGCATCCTGCTGGGATCTGATGGGGAGGCAGGAGAAGACCCAGGAGGGGGCCCCGGAGTGGGGGCGACTGCCAGGTTGTTGCCCAGGCCCCATCAGGGAGGCCTGAAGAGGAGCCTGTTCCCTCTGGAACGCGAGGGGTTCGGTCACGCCCCACACTAAAGAGAGCTTGAGGAGCACAGGGACTTCCAGTGTAAACAGCAGCAGGCAGGGTGAGAGGCTCCATCAGAAGCAGCAGTGCCAACGTCTAGTAACGAATAAATGAACAAAAAAACAGCCAAGGGAACCATGAGCCAGGACCCCCTCAGGGACTATCCAGATTCCTGGGATGCAGTCAGGGTGAGCAGGAGAAGCCAGGGCGCCCACCGTGCCCACCCCGTCACGCCACCCGGCTCCCAGAGGCCTCTCTGCTCCTGGGGCTTCCTGTGGGGCTTGCCCTGGGATGGGAGAGGACACGGGAGCTGATGATGCGGGAGCTGATGACGCCGGGGTTAAAGTCCCCGCTGCTCCTTCTCCCACCGAACCTAGGAACGTCATCAGCAAACACAGCAGTTCACAACCACAGAGTTCTGGGATGAGCAACAAATACTGGTGATCGTCTTAGACGTTCTAGAGCTTTCAGGGGACACAGGCAACAGCAATGATTATTTATAATTTTATGAATATTCTGTTACAATTATGAGATGCAGACATCACATCAAAAAAAATAACAACTTAGACCTGTGGTGTTGATGAAGAATACTGAAAATATTTTTATACTAAGATAGGATTTCCCCAAAAACAACCGCTAATATCCCCAGTGGAAAATGTATTACGATCAAGTTCTGCTATGAATTTCTTCAAAAAAATTTTTTTAAAATGTATTACAGAAACAATATCTAGAAAGCTTAATTATATTAGTGCAGATATTAAAGAGATATTTCTAATAATTATGTAATCTGCCTGCGCTAGTAAATAGTGTTTCTAGATATATCCCTAACACATATCTGCTCTCAGCAGATGGGGGAGCCAGAAGGGAGATGGTTTTCCCCTGGAGTCGGGCGTGCGCTCCTCCGACTACCCCAGCCAAACTCCACCTTATTTTGCTGGCCATCACACCACTTATGGACAGGGTCCGTCTAACACTTAATATACAGGTGGAATACAATATTATATGGAGAGAGAATAAACATGTATGTCATATACATATATAAAACATAGGCCAGGTGCGGTGGCTCATGCCTATAATCCTAGCACTTTGGGAGGCTGAGGTGGGTAGATCACCTGAGGTCAGGAGTTGAAGACCAGCCTGGCCAATACGGTGGAACCATGTCTCTACTAAAAATACAAAAATTAGCCAGGCATGGTGGCACACACCTATAATCCCAGAGGCCATAATCCTGTAATCAGGAGGGAGAGGCAGGAGAATCACTGGAACCCAGGAGGCAGAGGCTGCAGTGAGCCAACATCGTGCCACTGCACTCCAGCCTGGGTGACAGAGCAAGCCTCTGTCTCAAAAAAAAAAAAAAACCACATTATCTACAGAAGTTTTTCACCTCACCCATAGTTAAGTGCCAGATGGCCCCTGGCCGGTAGCACAGTGAGGACTCCAGTTGACCAGCATGTCCAGGAGCCCCTGGGAGGGAGGGAAGGCCCCTCAGAGGCTGAGGAGTTGTGAGGAAGCCGAGGCACGGGACTGCGTGGAAGAGGCGCTCCGCACACAGGACATGCCACCTTCAGCAAACACCCAACAGGATAGAAAAGGAGGCAGAAGCACCTTCCTGCCCCGGAGGCCACTGGCCACGTCTGCTACATGCGCTGTGAAGAGCTGAGACGCATCCTGACGTCAACAAACCAGTGGCTGAGAAAAGTGAAGAGACACCGGGAAGTTTGAAAACAGACTGAATAGCTGGTGATATTAGAAAACTGTCTAAAAATTGTGGGTGAGATAAGGAGATTGCGGTTATGTTTTCACCCTTGAGACTGGGGAAGCAGGAGGGTACAGGTGACTGGCCTTGAGGGACAGCTGAGTTTGGGGTGAGTTCATTATTCTGCGCTCTCTACTTTTGTAGATTTGAAATTAACTTTTAAACCCAACCTTTCTATAAGCTTGATGCTTCCCATAATAAAGAAGATTTTTAAGCAATATTATCACTCTATAAAAGTTTCAAAAAGCTCTGAAAGTTATACAATGAAGGGCAAATTTCCTCAGCTCTCAGCGCCCCAGCTCCCAAGATCCCCCCTGAGAGGCAGCTCCAGCCGAGCGCCCATGACCAGTGCTCACCACATGCATGAGTACACGGACACACACATGATGCACACACACATGCACCCCGTGTGCATAACTGTCATAGTGTACGCATTGGTCTTTTTGCTTTTTCTCATTGTCAGACAGCCTTTTGCTGGCAACCAACCTAGTAAAATAATGCTCTTCTACACCTTACTTACCACTGCTTCCCTGCAGGGCTGGGACGCTAGACAGTTGACTAATGGCCGTCCTGTGTTGGCAACCAACCTAGTAAAATAATGCTCTTCTACACCTTGCTTACCACTGCTTCCCTGCGGGGCTGGGACACTAGACAGTTGACTAATGGCCGTCCTGTGTCTTGTCCACAGCCTGTCAGGATGCCCGAGAGCCACGTCAGCGATGAAGAAGGCAAAGCTTTCTGGAGAGCAGATGCTGACCATCAAACAGCGGGCCAGCAACGGTGAGCACCCCTCCAGCCCTCGTGGCACACATGGTCAGGAAGGCCCATCAGGCACAGCCATGCCAGCTCTGTGTCCTTTTACAGTTACAGCTCACTTTTCTTAGAAAGCAGGGGCAGGGATAATTCTGGCTCTCTCATCTATAAAGCTAAACAACTTGAGAAAAAAAGCAGTCTTTCTCAAAACCGTCTCCCCGCTTCACCAACTTCACTACTCACCGGAATCACAAGCCCAAGTCCTGAGGGTCTCTCCAGCACTGGTCGATTTGCTCCCTGGAACCCCAGTGTGCCCACATTTCTGTCTCTGTCCCTCCGGCCCTCATCTGCAGTTTCTCCACCCAGGAGCAGCTTTGGGGCCCCCCCAGGCCACAGATAACAAGGATGGCACCCCCCTCCCCTGTCGCCCTCACTCTCAGCATGTCTAGTGCCTGATTTTCTTGATTCCACCTGCAAATCTGTTTTGTTCTGAGGGTGTCTCTTGTCACCAACTGGCACAGGTGTGTAGAGAGTTCTGCAAAGGAAAATTGGGGGCCTCTGGAGGAGCAGGAGAGACGAGAGCCACTTAAACCCTTAGAAACATGCACAGTCCACTCTCATGACCTGGGGACTCTATTTGCAAGTTCACCTCCCTGCGGAAATTAATTTGTAGACACAGCCAGTGATCTCAGTGCTTTCGTAGTTACTCCTGTGCATTCACAGAGCAGCTGAAGTGTCTGGTGTTCCTAAGTGCAGGGGGCTGTGCTGTGTCTCACAGGGAAAACACACACGTTAGCCAAGCTCCCTTCAGACAGGAGTCATGGTTTTGACTGTTGGCTCTGAGTTCAATCTTAAGGAATCCACAGTATCTATTAAATAAGTTGTTTTTAAATTGGAGCACACATAAAACAGGTGTATTAGTCCATTCTCATACTGCTATGAAGAAGTACCTGAGACTGGGTAATTTATAAAGAAAAGAGGATTCATCGACTCACAGCTCCACATGGCTGGGGAGGTCTCAGGAAACCTACAGTCATGGCGCAAAGGGAAGCAAACGTGTCCTTCTTCACATGGCGGCAGGAGAAAGAAGTTCAGAGAGAAGGGGGAAAAGCCCCTAATAAAACCTCCAGATCTCGTGAGAACTCAGTATCAGGAACAGCATGGAGGTAACCACCCCCATGATTCAATTACCTCCCACCAGGTCCCTCCCAAGATATGTGGAGGTTATGGGACTAGAATTCAAGATGAGATTTGGGTGGGGACACAGCCCAACCATATTAACAGGGTGTTTTTATTTTTCAACTGACAAAAATGGGACCAGAGGCTGGCAGGAGCTTGGCCCCTTGTTTCCAGAAGCAGTGATTCTGCTCTCAGCCTGTGTGCAGGTAACTTTACAGCGCATGGCCCCTGGGAATAATGAGATCAGCTGTAACCTGTAGCCATTGAGCAGACTGGTCCCCTTCACAGCAGAAGCCCAGCCTCCCCTTCTCAGCTCTCACTTGCAAGATGCACCCCTAATTTTGTATTTCTAAAAGGAGCCGGCAAAGCTCTTCAAGCACCACAAAGCACAGGATGCCCTGGGCTGAAGGCTCCCAGACCTGTGATGCACAGATCCGTCCTGTAAAGCTGACCCTGGGCAGAACCTGGGACCCTCCTGCTATACGTTTACCAAAGGGCACCTCCTCCCCAAATCCACCGAGTGAGCCACACCTGAGCAGCTCCCAAGCATGCAGGCACGAAGACCCTGGCCACAGCCATGGGGGTCTCCTCTCATCTGACTGTTATTGGTGGTCCTGAGGACAGCATGAGAGATGCCTGCATGTCCCACGTGTGTGCCTGCAGGATTCCCTGTGCCAGCAGCCAGCACAAACTGTTCCTCAACATGTGGCCCATTGTTCACCAAAAAGGTCATCAGCTTCCTGATATTGGTCCTCAGAGTCTGGGGCTCCTGGAGGCATCCTGCCTCCCAGGCTGCTCCTGTCAGTTTCTGCCTTCCAGAATACCCTGACCCACCCTCACAACCTCCCCCTGTGGGTGCAGTCCCAAGCAGCCAGTGTAAGGACCCTGCTTTTGAGATACCAGGATAGCCAATGTTTGCTTCCCAGTTAGTATGGAGCAGTGTTCCTTGCCAGAAAGAAAACATTCCCTGAGCTCCATCCACATGCCAGGCGCAATTCAAAATACTTAGAGGGCATTTCACCCCTGAATAACCCTGGCTTAAAGCGGAAATCCTTAGACAATTGATCTGAGTCCATGTGCCTTTGTTCCCCATTAATGAAGGAAGTGGCGGTTAGGTTAGGTAGTCCAGTTCAAAACAGAAAAGGAAAGAAAACATGGAGAGAACAGATCTGCCAATCCTAGAGGAGGAGCCATTCACACCTGGGCTGGTCCACCTGGGCAGCGGTGGGCAGATCCCTGAGGTGGCCGTCTCTTCGTTGGCGGGCCTGAGTCGGCATTTAGGGCACTAGACATTCCCATTACTGCCGCACACAAGGAGTTAATGCACAAAAACAGGTGCTAACTCGGAGGGATGAAGATAAGCAGTTGGTCTGTGACTCTAAACTAGAGGAACCAACAACTGGGCTTCATCCCACCGGAAAGCAGCCAGGGCACGGGCACTCCAGGGTCGCCGCCCACCCGCTGGGCCCAGCTCCTGCTGCCGGGCAGCCTTCAGCCAGGTTGCTGCATTCCACCCGAGCTGCCGGACACAGTTCGTGCAGTGCTGAGTTTCAGGACAGAAACAGTTCCCCTTCTGCAGATCCTACTGCACGCACGTCCACGGGTGAAAAAGAGGAGCTGCAGGTCACTGGGAGAACAGGTGGTGGAAGTGGGTCCCACCCAGGTCTTCCTAAGTCCAAGTGGGTGCTGACGCCTGGGGCTGTTGATTCCTGACACTGTTTGCACCAAACCGACAGGGTTCTTACTGACCCCCACAGCACAGTGGTGTGCCCAGGCATCATTTCCGTGTCTGTGTAGCTAGTCTAGGAAAGGGAATCTTTCCTGCTGCTCTTTAGAAGACAGAGGCACAGCATCCAATTTCTGCTGCCATGGTACCATTCTTCACATCCGAAGCTCTGTGTTCCTGTTGCCTTTGCCACAGATGTGGAAAAGACAATCCCTCTCTTTCTTTTTTTGGACTGGATCTCACTCTGTCACCCAGGCTGGAGAGCAGCAGCACGATCTTGGCTTACTGCAGTCTCCGCCTCCCAGGGTCAAGCGATCCTCCCACCTCAGCCTCCTGAGTAGCTGGGACTACAGCTGTGCACCACCACACCCAGCTAATTTTTGTATTTTTGGTAGAGATGGGGCTTCGCCATGTTACCCAGGCTGCTCTCAAACTCCAGAGTTCAAGCAATCTACCTGCCTCCGCCTCTCAAAGTGCTAGGATTACAGGCGTGAGCCACCGTGCCTGGCCTTAAATATTTTAATAGAGACGAGATCTCACTATGTTGCCCACTCTGTTGCTCCTGACCTCCTGAGCTCAAGCCATCTGCCCACCTCAGCCTCCCACAGTGCTGGTGTTACGGGCATGAGCCACCGCGCCCGGCCTTCTTTTCTTTCATATCCTGAGTGTAAAGCCTTTCCTGGGGTCATTTTCTCACAAGATGCTCAGCAGCTTCCCTCCGCGTGAGGCCCAGATACTGTGCGGGACAGAGAAGCCCCCGGGACCCACCGTGAGGCACTGACTTGGCCAAGAAGGACCCTGACACCGGATTTTAGTTCTTTCTCTTGAGCGTTTGTCTGACAGGGAAGCAGCTATTCCAAATGTCCTTGAGGTTCCCTTCTGGCTCTAAAGTATTTTTCTTTCTTTCTTTTTTAAGTTTAGGGACAAGCTACTCTCATGTCTCTCCCCGACAAGGATCCCCTTATTTTCTTTATCCATGGAGTGATCTCATCAAGCATTAGCCCTCAGCTCTGCCTGAGCAGCCGGGGTGACCCTGTTAGTGAGTCTCCCTTCAGAACCCTGTTGCAGTTCGCCGTATGCCTCTTAGCGTCTTGGCACCTTGGCTGAAGTTGTACAATCAGTGGCTTTTGAGGGGGTAGTGGGGGCAGGGGTAGTGTTTAGGAGAGAAGGAAATAAGATAATGCTTTTTCTTTCCTTTTACTATCACAGCAGAAAGCAAGCTAGGGAAAGGAGCTGTAACCTCCATCGAGCCCCGAAAACATGAAGCACTTTGTCAGGAACTTCATCTACTTATTTCGCTTAATATTCCTGAGAGCTCCAAAGTGTGGGAACTCACATTTCTACTTCAGCTGTAAGGAGAAGGAAATTCCAAGAGGCTTGGAAATTCCACCAAGCC
>NW_012118821.1:11912500-11920278 GCF_000951035.1 Colobus angolensis palliatus
CCGGGACCACGCTATGCTAATTTGAGTAGGAATCTTCCGGGACCACGCTATGCTAATTTGAGTAGGAATGTTTTTGCTTGTTTGGTTTGGTGTCCAATGGGTGGATTTTCTGGCTCTGAGATGCTGCTTTTCAGCTGGGGCCCTCCCTGCTCGGGCCAGTTTTTTTATAATGGCAGTTTCTTCCTGAGGGCTCACAGGCCAACTGGTGGAATGTATTATAAAACCCTGTTTGTGGCTGGGCGCAGTGGCTCACGCCTGTAATCCCAGCACTTTGGGAGGCTGAGGCAGGCAGATCACCTGAGGTCAGGAGTTCGAGACCAGCCTGGCCAACGCGGTGAAACCCCATCTCTACTAAAAATACCAAAAATTAGCCAGGTGTAGTGGCAGGTGCCTGTGATCCCAACTACTCAGGAGGCTGAGACAGGAGAATTGCTTGAATCCGAGAGGTGGAGGCCAAGGTCACACCATTGCACTCCAGCCTGGGTAACAAGAGCAAACTCCATCTCAAAACAAACAAACAACAACAACAAAATTCTAGTTTCAGCCTAACCATCCACAAAGTGAGGCTCAGCTCAGAGGCCCCAGCAACCCCAGGGACTGCTTCCTGGGCCAGTGACTGCCCTGCTGCAGGGGGAAGGGGAATTCCCACCCAACCCAGAGCTCTCCTCTCCCTGAGGGGACTTCACACGTGCCTGGGGGGCTCGTAGGCTGTCCCAGGGATGTGGCTGTGGACAGCTCCGCAGAATTAGTTTGCAGGCCCTCCTCTTCCACATTCCCTCCTCCTCCAGAACCTTATGGGCCAGGAATGTCTCTGTGACCTGCCAGTTCTTCCTGGCACCATTTCCCCGTCTGCCTCCTCCGCCTGACAAAGGAATGGCATGCTGTATGGAGCCGCATGGGCAGCCCCAGGACTGAGACGTTCCCAGGCTCCCACAAAGGGCTGTTGGTGACCACTTGGGCCTGAGGGTGGTCCCCCAGGACAGAGCAGAGCTATGGAAGTAATATCCACCCATCCGTCACTCCCAGAACAAAATTAGAGATGAAAGGTTGTCATGGGACCCGGGTCAAGACTTTTGTTTGGATTTAAAATGACACTGACTTCTGTCAGAACAGTTGACCTGATCTGGCAGATCAGTTAGATAACCAAGCGTGATAGGCCAGTTAGTTTGACATTTCTTATAAATTCTTCAAACTAAACATCGCAGTCCAAGGTTTTTGATGGAAATATATTGAAAGGCCTCTGCAAGATGGGATCCCTAGGAACGTGCTTGAGAAATTTGCCCGTGACGGCTGTGGAGGGTGGAAGCGTCACCAGGTCACGTTCTGAGGGCCTCCTTCACACGGAGATGTTCTAGAGGCATTTGGATACTTGCAGTTTAACAGAAGCTTGTGGGGAATGCTTCCTAAATGACACATTCATTCATAATTTAGTTGCTTTATGAATTGGGATTTTTTTGCGTTGGGTATTTTTATCTTGGGGGTATAAATTTTTTTTTTTTCATTTCACTAAAAGCAGCATCTAAGGCCCAATCCCACTGATCCGTCACTTTCTCTTACTCTCATCTTTCTGACGTCTTGGTAGAGAGGAGCCTCCACCTCTGTCCTGCTGATGTCAGCAGGGGTTTGGGGTGCTCTCAGGCCTCGGACTCTGGTTGATTGCACCCCTTCTTCCCTTCTGTCTGCAAAGCTTGAAAATAGCATCTACCCACTGGGAGCCTCCTAGGAGGCCTGGATATGTTTTCCATTAGTTTTGAGTAAAGATCCATTGTGGTGCTGTGTGACCAATGAGAACGGCAATCTCAAATCCTGAATTTTCTAGGGTGATTGTGTTTGCCAAACTCCTGCTCTCCTTCTGTGTACACCCAATTGTGTGAGGTCAAGTGGTCACAAATAGAGAGGAATCTCCATCTCTTTGGCATTGGCAGTGTAATGTTGCCAGTAACCAGACACAGCCAGTCAGGGAAGCAGGTGTCCAGAATGTCCTTTGTAAATACGGGCACCTGGGCCCTGTGCCCAGCTGTGCCAGGACTGATCCATGTGCCCTGTGGACCTCGGCAGAGCAGCAGTCACCCACCAGGGACACTCAGATGGTCAGGTACACACCTGGCTGAGGTTGTCATTCTGGCAGAGTTTACAAATTGGGAATTCTGTTAGTTAATATATATTTTTTTAATCATTCAGAATGAGATTATTCGCTAAATGTCGCATATTCAGAGAGCCCTTTTGTGGCTGTCTCCCTCCAGCCAGTCCCCATGTCCCTCTCCCACTTCCCACAGCTTCCTGTTGGTGGATAAGGTGAGGTCATCCTTAGCATTTGCTGGACTTCATTTGTGGTTACATGTCTGTTGCCCATTTTCCGACCCAGAACCTAAGCTGAGTGAAGAGGACCTGGCCTTGTTGGTGAATGTGCCTGCAGAGCCTGGCTCCAAGCCTCGAGTGTTTGCAGAATGTCTGATGCAGAGAGCGAGTTGGGAGAGAGAACAAAAGCAGGCGAAAATAGGCCAGGCTCAGCAAATCAGCACCCAGGACCAGGTGGTTTTTGCCTCGTGTCCCAGGGATATATCTAAGACCCAGGTTAACTGTCCCAGGGAGCTCAACCCTCAAAGTGCCTGGGAATCTTCTGTGTGCCTCGATTGTTTTTGTGGGGGGACTTAGGTGGGGAAGGGGCAGTGGTAGGGAATAGAAAGACTCAAGATTATGATGATTTTTTCCTTTCTAATTCAAGAGTCTATTTTCCAAGCAAATTCAATTACGAATATAAAAGGAACAAAGAAAACTCCCAAAATTTTAACTCTAATATTTTTGTATATAATAGTTTTAACATACTAATATTCATTATTACAGGTATAGAAAATGATGAAGAAATCAAACAGTTAGATGAAGAAATCAAGGAGCTAAATGAATCCAATTCCCAGATGGAAGCCGATATGATTAAACTCAGAACTCAGGTAACAGTTTTTGAAGCCCTCAATTTTAGCTCTAACACGTGCTATTATACCAGAGACACATGGCATGAAATCGGCTTTTAGGAGAGCTGTCGTTTCCGCTTTCTTTGCTCTTTTACTTCCTTTATTTTTCCACCTTATGATCTTGATCTTCCATAGATACCATTCCATGGCAGTGTTTGCTGTAGCAGGGGCCATGGTTCTCTCGTTTTCAGTCTGCATGTGTGTTTGTGTTTTTTAATAAAGTGCATTTGCGAATAGGCATTTTCAGAGGATCACCTGTTCCTGCAAACAATGAGGGTTTTCCTTCCAAGATACTTCAGGTTCTTGTGTTATTTAATCACTATATTAAATGGATAGCGACAGCCGAGGTTCCCAGAATTTAAAACAAGGAGTGCCTGCCACATAGGACTCCTGGGTGTCTGGGGTTTGGGGAAGCAGCCCCAGTGACTTGCGGCTGCAGAGCCTGGGGTTGGGAAGAGAGAGCAGTGGCAGCTGGCAGAGCAGCTGTGGTCACTTAACCCCCTCCGTGCCCACAAGCAGCCCACAGGATAAACATCCTCAGCCTCATCTTAAACATACAGCTTCTAAGACGGAGAGGCAGCTTCCTCAGCCAAGCCGAGGCCACAGAGGCCAGGCTGGACCCTGTCTGACCGTGAGCCTTGTGCCTGGCATCCCCCACCTTGCTGCGTTAGGGTCCCAGTCGCCTAAGTACACTCTGGGAGTGGAATTTATTTGCTGACCACCCGACCCTCAGGGTGAGCACCATTGCCCACAGGGTGAGCAGAGGTGTCCTGTCTTCTTAGAAATGAGGTCTCCATTCCGGCCCCTCCCCAGCAGGCCGTGATGTGATGAGGTTCTCAGAGGATGCTGACCAGCCTCCAGGAAGCTTGCTCAGTTTGCTGGGAATGAGCCCAAGGACTGGATGGAAATGAGGATGGTGATGCCACCGGCCACCTATGTGATGATGCTGTCCTCCTAACAAACTCGGAGGGGCTCCCTTATTATCCCCCCTCTGTAAATGAAGAGGCTGAGGCTGGGGAAGGTTGAGGGCCTTTCCCGTGGTCAGCGAGGTGTGGTCAATGGCTCTGCTCTGCTCAATAGGTGGTTTTCAGCCACTGGACACAGCTTTCCCAAGGATGGAGACATCCTCTGGGGCTGGGGCCCCACCAAGCAACCGAAAGGGAGTTCCAGGTCCCCCTGTGGGTACCAAGGATGAGGCCAAGGGCAGGAACTCCCCACAAGGCCGTGTGGCTGCTGTCTGGGCATTTTGATGCCAACCTACTTCCCCAGAGGGCATCACTGCCTTGATCTCACCAACCTGGTGGCCCCAGGGGCTGTGTTCAGGCCTTCCTAGAATCTCACATTGGCCTGGCTGGGGCTCACCCAACACAGGTTGGAATTTCCCTTAAGACTTACCTGAATGTTGGGCTTGGGGAATAGAGTAACAGCCTGTGGCATTTCTCAGCCCTGGGACCAGCCGAGGCCACGGAGGCGGCGTCTTAGACTGTATATAGGAGACTCCATGGCTACCGGAGCAGCCACGAGCTGCTACTTCTGGGAGAGAGTAGGAGGTGACCTGGTCAGCAAAGATTGTTTAACTGGGACAGACCAATTCACCCTTGAGTATTACTCCGTTCTCACACTGCTAATAAATACCTGAGACTGGGTAGTTTGCAAAGGAAATGGGTTTAATGGACTCGCAGTTGTATTCTGTTTGTGAGGGCGACAAGCCGAAAATCTTAATTTATTTCCTCCTTTGAATGGCACCTTTTGGGGCACTCTGTGATGAGGCAGAATGTCCTTGTCTGTCCAGGGTGTTGTAGGTGGTCTACGGGGCAACCCAGTGCCAGCAGGATGCCCTTCAGGAAGGGGGTTCTTGTCTACTGGGCAACCCAGTGCCAGCAGGATGCCCTTCAGGAAGGGGGTTCTTATCTACGGGGCAACCCAGTGCCAGCCGGACGCCCTTCAGGAAGGGGGTTCTTGTCTACTGGGCAACCCAGTGCCAGCCGGACGCCCTTCAGGAAGGGGGTTCTTGTCTACGGGGCAACCCAGTGCCAGCCGGATGCCCTTCAGGAAGGGGGTTCTTGTGTACGGGGCAACCCAGTGCCAGCAGGATGCCCTTCAGGAAGGGGGTTCTTGTCTACGGGGCAACCCAGTGCCAGCAGGACGCCCTTCAGGAAGGGGGTTCTTCCCACTTTCCAAAACCCCTCCCTCCGCAGTGAAGGCCGGCTGCTCCGTGACCGTCCATGAGGGACAGACGGCAGCTCTGACGCCAGCTGTGGATGAAGCACTGGGGCTGGGGCTCAGCCTGGGGCTGAGTAGGCTTAGAGGTCATGCCGCCGGGGTCTGCGCCCTAGGAAACAGCACGTGTGCCTGCGAAGGCTGCTTAGAGTAGGAATCTCAGGTACTCTCTGCACCTGCACGGGCGTGGCCTCCCCCTCAGGAAGCACTCAGGTTTGTGTCCCTTCTCACTGGTTCCTTTGTGCCTTTCTTTATCTCTGAGATGAGTAGTTGCTCCTAACAGCATGTATTTGGACCTGATGTCAAAAATGAATGTGAAGAGTTCACATGTATTCTCACTGACTCGGCTGATGAGAGAGGTGACTTCCCAGATGTGCCCAGGGATGGACCTTCCTCTATTCTAGAAGAGACGGGAATGTGCTGAGCCAGAGTCCCCCAGCTCTGCAGCTCTCAGGGTCGGATGATGAGTCCAGTCCAGAAGTTGTTTTGTGAGCACCAGGCCTGAGCTCAGAGACAGGCAGCTGCTGACGCTGGCAGCTTAGAGCCTGATACTCCTTAAACGGGTTAGACCTGGGGAAAAACTTAACCAGAAAACAATGTGCGCCCACAGCCAGGAGCCCTCGTGCTGTCTGTGCCTCGGCCACTGCCCGGGAAGTATGGAGGAGGAACATGGGGCAGGCCAGCTCTCCAGGGCATAAAGCGGCCCTGCCTGACGGCCTTGGCCTCCCTGCAGTAGCCTTCACGCCCCTTGCATTTTCCTTTAGAAGGTCCTGACTTTCCCATGCCTCTCAGGCCCTCACACCCTCAGGGAGCGTGGCCAGGAAGGGGAACAGGCCCAAATCCCGTGGTTTCTTGTCCACTCTGACCCAAGAGAAAGGCAGGTTTCTCCCACTGCCCCATGACACGTTCAAGACACACTGACACGGGGATGCAGGCCTGTGTGCAGAGCCCATGCCAGAGACGACACAGGGGCTGCAGGCTGGCCCAAGCCCAAGCCATGAGATAGATGAGAAGTGGATGCCCATGGCCCGATGTTCTCTCTGGAATGGGAACAGAGGGAGGAACGGGAGAGTCAGTGCTCAGGCCTGCAGCCCGGTGATGAGGGTCCTGCACAGGGAGGGGTCTAGGCTTTAATCTGGTAAAGAACAGATCCAAGAGAAGGAAAAAGGAAACTCCGTCCAAACCTTTAAATTTCAAACCTGTGCCGGACGGGGAAGACCGCCGCGCCTGTGCCGGATGGGGGAGACCGCTGCACCTGTGCGGGATGGGGGAGACCCTCGCGACTGGGCCGGATGCTGCAGAAACCGCCACACCTGTCCTGTGCCGGATGGTGGGGAGACCTCATCGCCTGTGCCGGATAAGGGGGAGACCCCCGCGCCTGTGCCAGATGGAAGTAGACCGCAGCGCCTCTGCCAGATAAGGGGGAGACCCCCGCGCCTGTGCCGGATGCGGGAAAGGCCGCCCCTGCCACTCTCTGCGGAAGGGGTTTTGTGTTACATCTCAAGCCCAGGAGTGTTCTTACTAAAACTTGGAAAGGTTTTTTTCACTGTTCAGTTGTAAGAATTCAAATTAGGACAAACCCAATTTTATTTCATTGAGAAGATGAGTTTTCCAATTTGAAATGTGTTTAAACACCATTTGGGGTCCAATTAGTGCGACCAAATACAATTCGTATGTGGCTGAAAAATCCATTCTTATGCTTGACAGCTTGAAGAGGGTCTCAGGGACTTGGCCTCGCACAAACGCAATCAGAAGTCCTGACACCGGCCGGGCGCGGTGGCTCTCGCCTGTAATCCCAGCACTTTGGGAGGCTGAGGCGGGCAGATCACGAGGTCAGGAGAGCAAGACCATCCTGGCTAACACGGTGAAACCCCGTCTCTACTAAAAATACAAAAAAAAAAAAAAAATTAGTTGGGCGTGGTGGCGGGCGCCTGTAGTCCCAGCTACTCAGGAGGCTGAGGCAGGAGAATGGCGTGAACCCGATCAGGCTTCCTCCCGGGGTGGCCCAGCACCAGCAGAATGGCCGAGGTGCCTGTGGGATCTGCTGTTTCCCCAACTCCATTCAACTGGATTCAGTGTGACCTCAGCTTCAGGGTCTGGGGCACCCACGCTGGGCACACCCGAGCCTTGGTTCTGGATTCCAAGATTCCCCAGACACATCTCATCTGATTCAACTCAGTTCACACCAGACCCCAGAGCAGAGACAAGAAAAGCTTGCCCTCGGCCCCAGGGGACACCCAGAAGTTGCTTGTTATCAGAATCCGGAAAAAAAGCGGACTGCTACTGAGGAAGAGAGAGCAGGGGACTCAAGTGCTGGGCGCGGCCCAGGCAAGCGGTGTTTGTGTGACCTACATGAGTGCTGAGGGCCTGAGTTCGAGACCCCGCCGTGGGGGCCTGGAGCAAGGAGACCGAGGAGAGATGGTGGGAGTCCTGCAGACACGGGAGGTGGAGAAGGAAAAGGAGCACTCCCGGCACGGGAAACAGCAGGAGCGGAAGGAGGATGGCTCAGAGCTGGCTGGGAGGCTGGGGTGCTGTCCCCCATGGCCTGGGAGCTGGCTGGGAGGCTGGGATGCTGTCCCCCATGGCCTG
>NW_012118821.1:11920328-11924054 GCF_000951035.1 Colobus angolensis palliatus
GTCCCCCATGGCCTGGGAGCTGGCTGGGAGGCTGGGGTGCTGTCCCCCATGGCCTGGGAGCTGGCTGGGAGGCTGGGATGCTGTCCCCCATGGCCCAAACAGTGCAGGCATTTGTCAGGGAGGCGGGAGTGGGGGTATTTGAGTATAAAAGGGAGCTCGTGTTTTCAGGCCAGGCTATTCACAAGAAACCCCCCAGCTCCTGGTGTGAGGGCCCAGATGGACCACTGTGAACAGCCCTGTGAAACTTGACTTTTTCTAAGATTGGCAGGTCAGTTAATCCCACAGCCTGCACCACTTTCAGATAGTGGCTGTTCTCTCTGGGGCTAAGCCTCTCTATGGTCCAGCCTCCCTGGTCAGCCCCGGTATGGGCAGGAGCCCGTCCTCCCTGCACGAGGACACTCTTGGGGTTATGCCCTTCCACCGCCCCACTGCCAACGCCTTGCGATTCCCACCCGTTTTACACTTCTTCCGGAAATGTTTTCTAAACACATCGTGCCATCCAGGTACTTAGTCTAGACCAGGTATTGGCAAACATTTTCTACATAGGACCAGGTGGCAAATATTTTAGGCTTCTGGGCCATGCAGCTGTGTTGCAGTGTGACAGCTTCACAACACAGGTGTGAGTGTGACCCTGTTTCAACACAGCCTCACGCAGTTCTACGGTTGGAACTTAATAGCTCTTCTGTGTTACAAAATGCTGTTATCCTTTTGTTTTTTTCTTACCACTAAAAACTGCAAATGCCATTCTTAGCTCAGTCTTAGCTTTCTATGTCAGGCCCTGAGCTAGATTTGACCTTTCTCTGCTCCAGGTATGGTCAGAGGCTGCACGGTCTAAGAAACGCTGAGGTCCGGAAGGACAGAGGGTGTGGATAAGTCTGTAAAAATGCGGGTTTGGACCTAGACTGGCCATCAGGCTGCTGCTGACGCGAGAACTTTCTTGGGAAGATCCGGGAACGTACTGCTTCCTAGCAGCCTGAAAAACTTTTGGTGCTTCTTAAACAATCAGAAACAGAACCCACGGTCGTCAGAGGGCTCCCCACTTTACCACAGGCGGCTCAATGGTTCTGGAAATGCGGACTCAGACTCGCCAGTGCACATCGCTGACGATGGCAGAGGTGGCCGGCCCAGCTCCCAGCCAGGGCCCCAGACCCACTCGCGACACAGGCCCCTCCCCGTGTAAGCACCTGCGATCAGGGATGCCTTCCGAGTGCCAGGAACCACGTACCGCGGCTACTGTGGGTTGGGTTTGGAAGAGAGACACCAGCCTTTGTGGTCCTCCCCAGCCTGCTCAGCCCCATCCTCAGAGGAGGCCTGGCGTCTGAGGGGCTGGGCGGAGCCCCTGCATCACCTTGCTCAGCAGCGCTGTCTCCCATGACGCCACAGCGTGCTGGCCAGCTCCAGGACGTTCTGAGAGGGCTCTCCTTTACTTTGGGCCGCTAAGACTGGGTCAGAGGCCCCAGGAATAACAAATGTCTTCTCACTGCAAACGTGCCTCACCTCTCAGTGTGAGTGTATGTTGCGGGCAAGGAGCATTACTCCCATTTTCCAGAAAAAGAGCCCACAGTTTGCCTGGCTAGGATAGTAAGGAATGGGCAACAGTGACCCTGAGACACAGCCTCTTGCCACCCTGGAGGAAGGCCTCAGGCAAGCAAACGTGTCTACGTGCAAGAAGCCCGAGGCCCTGTGTGTGTGGGCTGGAGATGCAGGAGATTCAGGGGCCGGGGGGGGGTGTGCTTGAGGGAGGTAAGGCTGTGAGACCTGGCAGATACCCATCAGTTCTGGTTTTGGGTCTCCAGGCATCCCCTCTGACCCTGGATGGGGCTCACCACGCAGCCTGGTTCAGGAGATGATCATTTTGGCCAGGGCTTTGATGGGATGTTTATTCAAACTGCATATTTTGTTCCACTGCTAAGTGGATTCAACATAATGAGATTTGTTCCATTTTGAGAAAATCAAAGCATTTATCAGCACGGGAGCCCTTCCTCCACCTCCACCCCAGCCACAGACCCGGGTAGCCTGGGAAGGAACAGCCTAACTCCTGAGTCTCACAGCGATTCCTGAGCACAGACGATGTCTCGGCCTCTGCAGGAGGGGCTAGACTTCCCAGCAGAGAACATAGGTTGAAGGAGGAATGGATCTAAAATGTGTCCCCATGAATTTTGCTGGGGACAATGAGACAGGGTGCCACCCCTGCCTTGGGCACCCCACAGGCTGCTTCTCTGCTAAGCCGGGGGAGCAGCTGCACTTCCCTTTACTCTGAGCCCCAAAGACCAGATCAGAGGCCCCAGGAATAACAAATGTCTTCTCACTGCAAACACACCGCACCTGCCAGTGTGAGCTCATAATGCAAGGAGCATTATGCCCATTTTCCAGAAAAAGAGCCCACAGTTTGCCCAGCTAGGATAGGAAGGAATAGCCAGAGCACCTCTGAGACACTCAACCAGAGGTGAGCTGGGCTGGGCTCATCCAGGAGGGCCCGCTGAGGGCTAGCGATGGGAAGGCCTCTGCAGGGTTCCCTGAGCACAGACAAGGGGCCGAGGGGCCTGGAGCAGCAGCCATCTAGGAAAGCCCCCGGGTGCACAGGGCAGGAGCCGCCCTCTGCTCAGGGAGACAGCAGAGGTGCCCATCCTGCTGCTGGCCTTCCCCCTGCGTGGGCCTTTTAAAAACCTCGGGACCTGGACAATGGCGCCTCACCCGAGATTAGATTCCATCATAGAAAACCTACGTCTGCTTACACTGACGTCATCTCTAGTGAGGTCCCAGCCACAGCTGCCACCAGCCATGAGTGCAGGCACGTGGCCACCCAGGAAGGGTTACAGAACGCTCTGGAAGACAAGCACCAGGCACGCAGCCCTTCGGGGCCCGCCCAGGAGTCGTGGGAGGGCAGGCATCCACTCCTGAGCCTGCAAGGGGGCGGCTGGGAGGGGAACATTAATTTGATAAATAATCCCAAGGAACACAAATGAGAAGGTCACCAGGGACATGCCTGGAAATAAAGCTGTGTGATTTCGGTGGGTTCTCCACAGGGCACCGTCCCTGCAGGAATGGTGGGGGCTGTGATTCCTTCCAAGGAGAAGACCCGCCCTCCCCACTTCATCCTGAAGAGCATCTCCACAGGGCTCCAGTTTTCTAACAGAGGGTCTGTGCCTGAGGCTGGTGACTGGGAGAACCCAGGATTTGACCCAGTACAGCCAAGGGAGGGCCAGAACACAGGAGAAGGCAGGACCAAGAGGGAGAGGAGGAGAGACTCTCATGAGAGGACTTGGGAATGACATGTCGGGGAAGGAGAGGAGAGGAGTGGGTAGGCCAGGCAAGCCAGCCCTGAACTCTGCGGGTCGGCTCGGTCTTCCAGGGAGAAGCCCCAGATCACGCACGGCAGAGGCACCCCTGGGTGCCCGAGGCAGACACCCCCATGGGCAGGGCAGCTCCCCACCTGCTGCATGTGAAGTTGGTCCTGTGCAGTTATAGGCAGAGGCCCTGACCTTGACCTTGATGATACTTAAATTATCTCTGGAATATGCAAGGAAGGGTCCGTGGTGGGCCTTTTTCCTTAGAGAAATGCGGGAAGACCACCCTGTGGGCACAGTGCCAGCCGGGTGCCATCTGAAGAGACAGTGACACCCCCACACAGAAATGAGCATTGGAGGACTTAGCTGTGGCAGAGTTTGATTCAGGCTAGAAAGGAGACGTATTCGCATCAAGTCAGTAAAACACTAAGCCCCCTAC
>NW_012118821.1:11924399-11936819 GCF_000951035.1 Colobus angolensis palliatus
TAGAGACAGGGTTTCACCATGTTGGCCAGGCTGATCTCGAATTCCTGACCTCAAGTGATCTGCCTGCCTTGGCCTCCCAAAGTGCTGGGATTCCAGGCGTGAGCCACAGCACCCGGTCTGAAGTCTTTCTCCTTCAGCGAGAGGCCCCTTCTTCGCACCCAGTAGGCTGTGGCCCCCGGCAACGGCCACAGGCTCCTAGGTCCTCCTGGTGTTACATGCCACACGCACTTGTGCGTTTCAGATTACCACGATGGAGAGCAACCTGAAGACCATCGAAGAGGAGAACAAAGTGATTGAGCAGCAGAACGAGTCTCTCCTCCACGAGCTGGCGAACCTGAGCCAGTCTCTGATCCACAGTCTGGCTAACATCCAGCTGCCGCACATGGTAAGTGACTGAGCGCGCAAGGCAGGAATGTGGAGTCCTCACAGCGCACAGCCTAAAGTAGATGCCATTTTTGTTGTTATTTTCATGGTTCTTCAGCCTTTGGCAAATGTTTGTGGTTACCACCCCGAAGCCATACCGTTAACTGCTAGAAACATGGGCGGGGCTGACCCCATAAACTGAAGTGTGCTCTGAGCCGGCCTTTGAAATAGTATAAAACCAAGGGCACTATGCTATGATACTATTTTATGCTTTTGTAAATATACTATTAAGAAAATAAAAGTTGTATATGAACTACTATTTAATATCTCGTAGGATCCAATCAATGAACAAAATTTTGATGCTTACGTGACTACTTTGACGGAAATGTATACAAATCAAGATCGTTATCAGAGTCCAGAAAATAAAGCCCTACTGGAAAATATAAAGCAGGCTGTGAGAGGAATTCAGGTCTGAACAGCTGCTGTAGTGATGAAACTCTTGCTTAAAAAGGATGCCTCTTGTTTTTTGCTGCTGTAACTTACCAGAAAGTGTTCTATATTTATTTCTGTTTGAAACAGTGTTATGCTTACAAGACTTCACAATGATTTTATGTCTTGCTTTAAAGATAGTACCTGCAGAATAGTTTTTGAATACACCCACATTTTGTACGTTTCCATGTAAGCTGACATAGTGTTCTGCCATGTAATGTTTATAGCTGCTGATGTATGCACATTTGGGGGTATATCTATTTCTGAAGAGGTAAGCTGATCAAAATAAATAGAGTGTAAATTCTTTTTAATGCTTTAGTGATTAAATGTTTTAGTATTTTGAACTGAAATGGACACACACACACACACACACACACACACAGAGCTTTGAATGACCATGTTGTGGCCAAGCAGCCGCTTTTTAGACGTTATCATTTTGCCTCATGTTGGAGGACTTTATGGAATTTAAGAAATACATTTTGTGTGCATATTGTTTCATAGCAAGAATTGGTTGCAAAAATGCTTTATTTTTGAACAATGCTTGGAAATATTATGTGACTTTTTTGTTTGTTTGTTTTAGGAGGATGGTGTATGGTGGGGGCAATAAATGAGGTTTTTTGCATTCCAAGGAAATGGCATATGGATTAACTATAAGAAATGAAATAAGTAATTTATTGTAAGACAACATCAAGCCATGGAAACTTGGCAGAAGATTCAAAGCAGCTTAAACAGCACTTTTAAATTAACTCCTAAGCATTACATGGTGTGACTATGGAAACTCCAGTTAAGACAGGATCTTATCAGAGGTGGACAACGTGAAGATTTCCTTTTCCATTTTCAATAAACTTTGGAACAACCTTCTCGTATCTCCCCTAGAGTTTCGTGCCCCTCTGAACTGTCTGTTGTTGCAATGTAGTTTATCAACAGAATTTGTGTGTTTTCGATTTAAGCTAAAAGATAATTTAAGAACATTTATTTCCCCTTTTCACTTTAAAAAATTATGATTATTCCTATTATTGTTATGAACCTTCTTATTTTACATTTGAGGGACAAAGGCAAATGATTTGTGAGTCTTCTAGTTACTGGACCGAGTTTTCTGCTGGATCTGGTGGGAAGGCAGCTTGGTAAAGTTTCTCTCCTGCTCCCCCTGCCCGACTTTGACTCTGAATAAGCATTTGGTCCTATTCAGAGGACTCTTACCACGACGTTTCTGTTCTACACTTGGTTGGAGACCAGTTGACCATAGAGCATTTGCAGAGCCTTGTTGTTTGATTTCTTGTGACTATTCTAAGAATGAATGCAATCAGATTTTAAAAGTAACTAAATATACTTCAGCACTTTTTTGCTTTAAACTAGATCATCTTAGACTTGTTTATACCTTCCAGATTTGATTGTTTTACTCCAAATGACTGCACTATATGTATGCATAAGACCACTTTTGAGCGCTGCGTTCCCCCTTCTGAGTAGTCCTTTGACGATGTGTTGTGTTTTCTGATGTTGACTTGATTTCCATTTAATAGCATCTCTTCCTTCCATGTCTTGATGTTATGCAGGAAGTACAGACGTACTTTAAATTTTTGTTATGAAATAAAAAAAAAAGATGGGTTTTGTAAAAATAAAAAAAAATATTTTTAGCAGAACAGGACTTACAGGGTCATTGTCCCCACAATGTGCCAGTCGACTATTTGCACTTACCTTGTCCTATATATCCGTACGGAGGTGTGCAATTCCTCGTGTCAGTAGCCTTGTGACACTGAACCTGGATGGATTATAGAGGAGCCCTCACGGCCGATCAATAATGTTGCGAAGGGAGACTACAGGGATCTCACGACAAATATTCTGATACAATACTCAACCTCGGTATATATATATATGTATAAATATATGTATATCCCAGCGGCACTTTATACTGTTCACTGTACAAAAGCTTACAGTTTTCCACAAGGACTTTAATAACTAGCTGGGAAAAAGATGATGTAATTACTTCGGGGCTCTGCGGAACCTTCTCTGTACAGCGCCCCCTTTCTGTTGTGCTATTGGTTGCAGCTGCCATGCTCAGAATGCGTTTTGAGAGCTGAAGCAAGGTGCTTGCAGTCACCTGAGGCCGTCCGTGTGGCCCAGGGCCCCAGCCGCCTTTAGGGCCCCCATTGTTCATAACAGCATATGCATTTCCCCACCGCGTTGTGTCTGCAGCTTCTTTGCCAATATAGTAATGCTTTTAGTAGAGTACTAGATAGTATCAGTTTTGGATTCTTATTGTTATCACCTATGTACAATGGAAAGGGATTTTAAGCACAAACCTGCTGCTCATCTAACGTTGGTACATAATATCAAATCAAAAGTTATCTGTGACTATTATATAGGGATCACAAAAGTGTCACATATTAGAATGCTGACCTTTCATATGGAATTATTGTGAGTCATCAGAGTTTATTATAACTTATTGTTCATATTCATTTCTAAGTTAATTTAAGTAATCATTTATTAAGACAGAATTTTGTATAAACTATTTATTGTGCTCTCTGTGGAACTGAAGTTTGATTTATTTTTGTACTACACGGCATGGGTTTGTTGACACTTTAATTTTGCTATAAATGTGTGGAATCACAAGTTGCTGTGATACTTCATTTTTAAATTGTGAACTTTGTACAAATTTTGTCATGCTGGATGTTAACACATCTTACTCTAAATAAAAAAGGTGTTGCCACATTTGTAGCACGAAGGATCTCTAACCCGGGTCTGCGTCTTCACTTGAGTCTGGGAAATGCTGTCTGGGGCCCCGTGGGATCCACTCGAAGCCTTTCACTCCAGCTTAGTTGCTTTTAACATTTTTACCAGTTTGGTTCTCAACTCCGAGGCACATAGGAGTCAATGACTTTTAGAAAACGACATGAGTGTCTCGGCATCCCCACTGGGCCGTCCTTTTCCCATTTGCTGTTGCTCCTGCCCCTCCTGGGCCAGGCCATCTGACAGCCAGCCTGGATGGAGGACATGGTGCCTCCCGGCACAGGGCTCCCCTGGACAGGGAATTCTCCGCCAGCAGCCCTGCAGCCACCACACTTGGGGGCGTTGCCATTGTGCTTTGGTGAACATCTCAGCGCGCCCAGGCCGGGCAGTCAGTCCTTTGTAGAGGCTTTCTTCTTCTGGAATCCAGTCGAGGAGGTGCACTGCTCCCAGCTGGTCCGTCCCTGTCCCTTCTCTGTCCCTGTCACCTCCTTATTACTGAGCAGTTTCTCAGCCTGCCTGTCTCCCAGATCACAGAGAGTTTTCAACTGCCCAGGACCGTTGTTTTACAAAATGTCCCAAACTGGCTGCCACCTCCTGACTGATTCAGGTGAACTGGGAGACGTGTCCTTCACCAGTTTCACGTCAGGGAGCAGAAGGACAGGCGGCCCATCGTTGGTTACCTGGGTGTTGAAAGATGATGCCTTGTTACTTCCATGCTGTTGGCAAGGATCCCAGCAGCAAGTCACCCGTAAAACTTAAATTGCCCTTCAAATATAATTTAACAATGAATTACCCACTTTCACATCAACTGTATTAGTAAATGTCATGGTTTAAAATTCCAAAACTACCCTCCTCTCATAGACACAATCACCCAAAATATAAAATTTGAGAAAGGGACTCTGACAACCTTGGTTAAATTTCATAATTTATTCCCAGTGGTGCCTTCAGCTGCTTCACGATTCAAGGTCCCCTGGGCACTTCTCATAAGCTAGTGTGTTCTGATGGCTCGTTGGCGACAGCGATGCCTCCTGGAAGCGCTGGTGATTGCAGTGAGTCCCCCTCCAGTCCTTGGTAGAGTCCTCAGAGCTGGCAGAAGAGAGGGGCGACTCTCACTCCTGCGGCCCTGCATCTCTGTCTGTCTAGACCCACAGGGTGGAAGAAGCTCTGTCAAAGGCTGTCTTTAGGAGCAAGCCAAGTTAATGATGTGGTGACTCAGGTCTGTCTGTTAGGATTATTAAAAGCTGTTTTTCCATAGGAGCAGTATGCCTGAGAATTGGCGTAAATATTTCAGAAAGCAACTTATTAGTATTTTCAAAAATCTTAGAAAATTTATATTTTGCCTTAATCTCAGTCTAAACTAGAAATACCAAAACAATTACAAATGTACCGAAATCAATAAAAACAACCCTAAAGTCCTATTTTGGAGGAATGATTAAGCAATTCATGATCCATGAACTTTGTGGAGTACTAGAGAGCTCTTAAAATCATGGCTATAAAAACCTTTTAATAAGGGGATTATGATAAAGTAGGTGAAGAGTACAGAAAAAAATTACAAATGCATGAAGGGGCACATTATCAACAACAAGAGTTGGACTCTGTAAAATATTTGAAGAGATTTATTCTGAGCCAAATATGAGTGACCATGGTCCATGACACAGCCCTCAGGAGGTGCTAAGAACATGTGCCCAAGGTGGTCGGGGCACAGATTGATTTTATACATTTTAGGGAGGCATGAGACACCAACAAATACATTTAAGAAATACATTGGTTTGGTCCAGAAAGGTAGGACAACTCAAAGTGGGGGCTTCCAGGCTATCGGTGAATTTAAACATTTTCTGATCGACAATTGGTTGAGTTTGTCTAAAGACCTGGGATTGATAGAAAGGGAATGTTCAAGTTAAGATAAAGATTGTGGAAACCAAAGTTCTTTGGAAGTCTTTAGTGACTTCTCTTAGAGACAATAGATGACTAATGTTTCCTGTTCAGATTTGATTTTATTTATTTTTTGAGATGGAGTCTCACACTAGTGCCCAGGCTGGAGTGCAATGGTGCAATCTTGGCTCACTGCAGCCTCCACCTTCTGGGTTCACACAATTCTCATGCCTCAGCCTCCCGAGCAGTTGGGATTACAGGCACACACCATCACATTTGTATTTTTAGTGGAGACGGGGTGTCACCATGTTGGCCAGACTGATCTTGAACTCCTGACCTTGTGATCCTCCCACCTCAGCCTCTCAAAGTGCTGGGATTACAGGCATGAGCCACTGCACCTGGCCTTCCTACTCAGCTCTTAGTTAATCTCTTCAGGATTGAGAGGGCCTAGAAGAAAAAGATTGAGTTATGTTAACAGAGATTCTTTACAGATGCAAAATTTCCCCCTACAAAGAACAATTTTGCAGGGCCATTTCAAAATATGGCAAAGAAACATGTTTTGGGGTAAAATATTTTTATTTTCTTCCTTGTCTTGTAATGTTGTGCCAGAGTCTGGTTGGAAAATTAAGTCGTGATATATAGGTTGAATAAAACCCATCTGATGAGAATGTATGGTTTGCAGGGCTTGACTCCCCAGACCCCTTCAATGGAAATTTGGGCAAGATAAAAAAATCAGAGTTTTGTCTCAGCCTTAGCAAAATAAACTTCTGAATTGGTTGAGACCTGTCTCAGACACTTACTGGTTTATGCAACACAGCTGGGTAATGAGGCGGAGCTCAGGGTCTTAAGGGAGAAGCAGTTTCAGTGTATGAAGACAATCAGGCTTTCACCCTTTGTATTTCACTTACTTCGACACTCACAAGTTACCAGTCACCGTTCAGACCCTGGGTCAAGCGGGAAACAACACCAAGAAAAACTCCCATCCTAACAAATGTAGTTGGCACAGCCCTCCTTGTATAACAATAAAACAGGCACATGGCAGCTCCCGAGCACCCTGATTTTCCGTATCAGATAGAGTGGCCGAAGGGGAAGCCTCGCAGCTGGTCCGAATGAGGCCTTCCCTGTGTGAGGCCAAACGTGGGGTGTGCCGGACTTTCCTCTGGGTGGAGTCACCTTTGGTCTCTGACCCATCCTTGCATCCTAATTTCCTTTCATCCTCTTCTTGTTTTTCAATTTAATGGGTTTTTTCTTTCTAGAGCATTGTTCTTGTCCTTCCAGTTGCTTCGGATCTTCGTTGAGCCAGGTAAGATAAGGAAATAAAGAAGGATCAGTATTGCCCGCAAACACAGGGATGCGTGTGGATGGCCAGATAAAGGCGGGAAATTAATCAGAGAAGGAAAGAAGAGGGAGGGGCCGGTGATGGAATCGGGAAATTGAGAATTCTGTCTTAGAGCCCGAAAGAGAGATAATCAAAGGTAAATCATGGCTATCAATACTTAGGGCCCAACAGCTGTCCCCGGCTTCCACCACAGCCTTGTTTTCTGGCCAAATGCGGTGGGAGCCCGGCCTTCCTTAGGATCCATCCCTCCCCTCGGAGGCTGGTAGCCTTGCCCAGCAACAGCAGAGAACCATGCTCTTTCCACAGGCCACCAACAAAACGTGTGAAGCGTCTGATAAAAACCATGAACAATCATTGTGTTTCCCTTTGCTAAGGAACAAATTGTTTCCTCTCATGTGTGAGATAGAAACAGTAGGCGTTCAACTCGTTTGCCTTCTTTGATATGTGGGGAACAAAAACACCCAAGACCATCTGGGGAGAGAGCCAGAGACACGCCGTTGTTAAACTCTCGTAGGCGTCAGCCCCAAGCGAGGTGTCGCACACAGTTATCCACAGAAGGGGCCTCCGGACACCTGAACAGCATCCGCCCCCGAAACCATCCTTGTCAGGCATGTCTGACGGCAGAGGCCTCTCCCCAGGACCCAGCTTTGTCAGGCGTGTCTGACGGCAGAGGTGTTCCCGAGAAATGCCTCAGTGCAGTGAGACTGGTCATGGAAAAGCCCAGTCCTCTCCTCATTTTTTCCCAAAGAGAGAATCTCTGACCCTCTATCCAGGAGGAGACCGTGTTGGAGTCGACAGGACTCTGTCTCCCTCCTGTACTAGGAGTAACCTCTTTAAAGGGAGATGTGGCCTAGGAATACTAGAATCCAAGTAAGACGTGACCTATCCAGAAAAGAAGGTTTAAAAAGAATACAGCATTGTCATGTTCAAAGATCTTCAGAACTTAGGCACTAGTTTAAAGTTATTTAGATTGAGTGCAGAGGTTAATCAGGGGATATAGAAGTCTAGATGGAGGTTGCTGACTTTACAAAGAAACTGAAGAATTGAGGTTGTGACAATACCTTAAAATGAGATCATAACTCAGGTACCATGTCTCTCACCAGACACTCCCAGCCTGTCTCTCTGATGGTTTACAAAACCTCATCAAGTTGGGAAGGCCACCCCCAAAATTACGTGGGAGCCTCAAATTGTTTCCTTAGTAGGGTGGAAATAAGCAAAGACTGCCCAAATGACAACAGACAGAGGCTACTTATCCCGAGCTCCTTAGAGCTAGGGAGCCGACCGCCGTCACTTGCATTTTTGCAGAGACTCCAGCAGGCTGGGTGTGGGAGATTCCCAGGGGAAGGGAAGGCACCCGGTGAGCCCCGATGGAGGCTGCTGGCCTGGGAGCTGGGGCGGCAACTGGAATCAGGGTGTCCCGTGTGAGTGTCGGGAGAGCACGTTTGTCTTTCTCGGGTTGTCCTCAATGGACGTCAGGGCAGGAGTCACGGCAGTGAGTCATTAAGCTCTGACCAGTTGGGGCTGATTGTTACGGGGTGTTGCTGCTCAGCTTTTTGAATCATCACTAGGGACAGCGATCAGGACTCCTGCAAGTCTGATTTGCAGATAGCAGGTGGGCAGCCTGGGCTGTTCATTGCAGGTAAGGGCTTGGTCTCCTGTGCAGTCTGTGGGTCTGATTTCTGCTTTTACATGTGGTCGGTCCATTGTCCACTTGTATTTTCGTCTCTCAGTCATAGGCATCTTTCAACGTTGCAAAAATTAGAATGAAGAAATAAACCATTTTCTGTGTTAGAATTAGGCATATTTAGCACTTTAGGAACTGAAATATTTAAGAGAATCTGATCAATTAAAGTGATGCCCCCGCCACGGAACTAAAATTTCAATTGTGTATTTCTGTTATTGATGTAACTGTGATCCCTCCACATGTGCACCCAGCCTCATTAAAAGAAACACAGCACCGCTGCTTATCGGCTTTATTGTCCAAAAAAAAAAAAAAAAAAAATTACAAGGATGCAACAGACAGTGGAGCTTTTAGGGGCGTGTGAGCCCATCGCACTTGTGAAATCTGCGTGGAAAGTTTAATGATGTTCAGTTCACCACTTTGTGGACAGGACCAAAAGTTAATCAAAGGACCCCTAAATCTCGATTGCTCACACCTGTCATATTTAAACAAATCAACAGCTTTTGTAAGTTGAGTTTTTAAAAGCTTAAGGAAAGGCTGGGTGCTGTGGCTCATGCTGTAATCCCAGCACTGTGGGAGACCGAGGCAGACGGATTATCTGAGGCCAGGAGTTCAAGACCAGCCTGGCAAACATGGCGAAACCCCATCTCTAGTAAAAATACAAAAATTAGCCCGATATGGTGGTACATGCCTGTAATCCCAGCTACTTGGGAGGCTGAGGCAGGAGAATTGTTTGAACCCAAAAGGCTAGAGGTTGCAGTGAGCTGAGATCACAACACTGCGCTCCAGCCTGGGTGACAGAGTGAGACTTGGGCTCAAAATAAAATAAAAGCCTTAGAAAGAACTAGGATTTTTCAACGTGTCATTTTAAAGCTGAAGTAACTTCTATTTTGCATTGAAAAAAAATCTTTGAGTGGCCGGGCGCCGTGGCTCACGCCTGTAATCCCAGCACTTTGTGAGGCCAAGGCAGGTGGATCACCTGAGGTCAGGAGTTTGAGACCAGCCTGGCCAACATGGTGAAACCCTGTCTCTACTAAAAATACAAAAATTAGCCGGGCATGGTGGTGCACACCTGGAATCCCAGCGACTCAGGAGGCTGAGGCAGGAGAATTGCTTGAGCCAGGGAGGCGGAGCTTGCAGTGAGCCGAGATCGTGCCACTGCACTCCTGCCTGACAGAGTGAGGCTGTCTCAAAAAAAAAAAAAAAAATATTTGAGCAAGGCCTCAAAGAAACGAAAGCATGTATTATCTTGTCATCACCTCCTCGGTGCTGGGAAAGACCTGCCTTGACCGAAGTCCAGTCAGGCTCCTTAGGCTTGACCTTGGCATTCTCCCTGTTGGGCCTGCCTCGCCCAGTTGTGGCAAAAATATTACGTTGCTTTGGAGAGAATCCCCCACCCTCCACATCTGACCCCCTCCATAGCTAACTGGGTTCCTCATCTCTCCCCATCCCCAGGCAACACCTGATCCTCCCACTGCCTTCAGCAAGAGTCCTGTTTGGTGTGAGACCTTTCCTCACTCATCATGAGGTCATGACCTGGCTGACCCTCCTAGAATGAAAGGCAGGTTAACAAGAGAAAAACGCAATGCATTTCTTTAATCCAAGTTTTCTGTAGCCCCTGAGGCTTCCAAAGGAAGACCCGAAGACCAAGGGAAAACTGAGGTTCTGCTCGAATTCCATGAAGACGGGTGGCCACGCAGAAACATGACAAAGACGGGCGGCCACGCAGAAACATGACGAAGACGGGCGGCCACGCAGAAACGTGACGAAGATGGGCGGCCACGTAGAAACGTGACGAAGATGGGCGGCCACGCAGAAACATGGTGGGACAAAGAGAGACATGGCCCAGCAGGGGCCCCAGCAAGGCCGGGCTGTCCACCTTCCTCTCAGCCTCTCTGTGTAGCATGCTTTGGGGGCTCGGGAATCGACACCCCAAAATGTGGTGCTTTGACGTGTTGAACTGAAGAGACAGCCTCTCCAGGTCTCTCTGGTCTCCTCCCTCGAGTCCCATCTGAATCCCCTGCCTCCCGAAGCACAGGGGGAAGCTGCTCTCTGCAGCTCCCTTCTCTGCCCAAAGTCTGGACCCGCTGAAGAAGGAAACGGTCACCCCTGGCCTCTTCCCTGAGTTTTTCTCAGCTGGATTCCCGTCACAGGAAGAAAGACCAAAGTCTCAAGCCACCTGGACAGACACGTGTCATAAGCCATTGTCTGCTCTGTGGGCCCAACAGACGTTGCCTCAGGTCACTGTATATTCTTCAAGCCCATTGAATTTCCCTAAAGGTCATTTACTACCCGCTAAACTCATCCACACGCCCCACCTCCCTTTCCCCTAAAAGGACGGGTATATCAGCGTCTGTCCCATCGCACAGTGAGGCAGTCACTTCCTCACCCTGTGCCTGCTCCTCCTACTCTTATTAGTCGTCCTTTGACCAGCGGACTTTCAGCAAACCTTCAGCGGGTGAAAAGGGGGTTTCCCCTTGGCCCCTGCAGTTTCTTCCTTCTGTCTACGGGACAGGACCCGTCTGAAATGAGTGTCTTGAAGGCAGATGGGAGAAAGTGACCTATCCGGGTTTTTGGCTTCTGGGGAAGGGAACTCTAGTTTCTAGGACCTGCCTCGGGGCACAGTAATTCCAGTTTCTACCACTGCTTCAGGGGAGGCTGAGGAGGGAAAGAGGAGAATGAGAGACCACAGCCTAGCTTCAGAGCCTTTCAGCATCCTGCAACTCAAAGAACACCGCAGCCAAGGCACGTACCTTGAGGTATCATGCTCTGAGCCCCAACATCTGCAAAGGGAGGTGTCACTCTCCTTAGTGCACCACAGGAAACCAGCTGAGAAAGCTCAATGCTTTGTCCCAAGTCACAGGGCAGGTGCGAGGCAGGGCAGAGAGCCCGGTCAGAGCCCCCTGCACCCTGCGAGCTGCCCCCAGAGGATCCCAGGGGAGCGTGTGAGCTCCCTCCGATGCACAGCTTCCTTCCGTGAGACGTCAGTCCATGTGCGTGAAGGGCACAGGAGGCAGGCGGTCCTGTGGGTGGTTCATGGGAAGAACAGCACCGTGACCACAGCAAGCTTGCAGCTCTCAAAAAGAAAAAAGAGCAAAGGAAAGAAAATTAAAAGTTAGTGTTGAAGGGGGAGCTGGAACTAACATCAGAGGCCTTAAGTGTCTGCCACTGGGCTAGAAGGTGAGGTGGCACCTCCTTATGTGACACGGAGCCCAAGACGGGCTCTCCCTGTGTGGGAACTCATGTAGAGCCCGCAGTCCCCATTCACGGCCCCACGGGAGCTCACCAGGAGAGACTGCAGCAGCTCATCAAAGTCTGCACTCTCCTCCCGGGGCAGGTGGGGCTCTAGTTCCCACCTCCCCTCTCCTCAGGTGGAGCCTAAATAGAGCTGGCAGACATCAATCAGGTAACGGCAAACTGGTTTCTAACCAACGGAACATTACGTGGGCAGGACTGCACTGGAGGGGAGAAAAAAATAAAATCCTTTTCCTCTGCCCATCACAGGTTCCACAGCTGTGGCCTAGTAAACTAAACTTGAGAGAAACAGGCTAACATGAGAAAAATAGAAGTTTATTCACACATGCCTCTCACAGGTACACACAGTACACCCAGTGTGAGAGTGCTGGAGTGGGTAGAACTTGTGTTTATCCATCATCTCAGACTCAGACAGAGGAAAGAGGTTTTGAGTTTCTGGGTGCGGTTGGCAAATTACAGGAAAGTGAGCAGGGAAAGCAGGTAGGCCCGCCTCTGCTGGTGAGCCTCTGCTGGTGAGCCTCCGCTGGTGAACCTCTGCTGGTGAGGCTCTGCTGGTGAACCTCTGCTGCTGAGCCTCTGCTGGTGAACCTCTCCTGGTGAGGCTCTGCTGGTGAGCCTCTGCTGGTGAGGCTCTGCTGGTGAACCTCTGCTGCTGAGCCTCTGCTGGTGAGCCTCCACTGGTGAACCTCTGCTG
>NW_012118821.1:11937595-11947842 GCF_000951035.1 Colobus angolensis palliatus
GGTGAGCCTCTGCTGGTGAGGCTCTGCTGGTGAGGCTCTGCTGGTGAACCTCTGCTGCTGAGCCTCTGCTGGTGAACCTCTGCTGGTGAGGCTCTTCTGGGAACCTCTGCTGGTGAGCTTCTGCTGGTGAGGCTCTGCTAGTGAACCTCTGCTGGTGAGGCTCTGCTGGGAACCTCTGCTGGTGAGGCTCTGCTGGTGAACCTCTGATGGTTAGGCTCTGTTGGTGAACCTCTGCTGGTGAGGCTGGCCTGCAGATTGAAGCCTGGCTTGCACCCCAGTAGGAGTTGCTGAGACTTCTGCTCTTCCTGGTGCAGAAGAGGGAGACATCTTTGACAAATGTAAATTTCCTTCACAAAAGGAAAACATGTTCCTGTTTTAGAGCTTTTTCTGAACCTACTGTGAGGAAAGAAAATAACTTTTATCTAAGGAATGTGAACCCTTTCAAATTCTTAGGCCCAGAGAGGCTCAAATGGGACAGCAATCAGGACCTACCACTGCCTTGAGCTGCGTGTCCATCCCTTGAAACTTCTCCCTGTTGCCATAGAAGCCTCCTTACACCCCACCAGACACTGTAACCCCCTGCCTATTGCTTACCAATGTATCCGCAATTGCTAATCAATGCTATTGCTGCAAATCAATGAGAATTGCTGCAAACTGCTTTGCACCAGCCCCCTCTCCGTCCCCCTGCTTTTCGTTTTAAAAACCTGCCTATACCAAAGGCGAAATGGACCTCCCGGCCAAACCCAGTGAGGGTTGCCTGGGGCTGTCTTGAACTCCCAGCCAGGGTTGCCTGGGGCTGAGTCTTTCAGGCCGCTGTCCTTGCTTTGGCTCAAGTCAACCCTTTAAATCACATTTTGTGCTTCTGCCTCTTCCTTCCTTTTAGGTCAACAGTTCATTCCCAATGTCCTTTAACTCAAAATGATCTAGCAAAAGTAGAATAGAGAAGTGGCTAAATCTCATGTGCACCCTTGTTTCTTCTGTGGGTAGAAGGACCTTGCCTCCCTGGGTCCCCATTAGGGCAAGTTTAAAATTTGAGCCAGTATACAATGTCTGTGAAGCCGAAAGAAAGGTCGTTAAAGAACCAGAGACCTCAACGATGAATTCCCTCCTGTTCATCACAAGAAAGTTCCCTCCGCTGCAGCCCTACCCATCTTGGTGTTATCTGTAACTTCTAACTCTTGTGTGTGTGCGGGTCTGACTCTCCTAATTCTAGATGCTCGGAATCTGAGAGCAGCTGCCTAGAGAGAATTATACAGAGAAGCAGCATTTTCACTTTAGAAAAGGCACTCGATATTTGTTAAAAGAGTAAATTTTGGAAAGCTGAAAGGACAGTGAAATGCATTGTTCAAAGGAAAACCTTAGCCAAATTAAATTTAACAGAGTTTAATTGAGCAATGGATGATTGGTGAATCAGGCAGCCTCCTGAGCTAGGGGAGGCTCAGAGACTCCAGCACAGCCGTGAAGTGGAAGATTTAGGAACACCAAAAGGAAAGTGACAGACAGAAAATGGACTGGTTGCAGCCGGCCTGGTTGAAGCTCAGTGTTTGCCTTATTTGAACAAGGTTTGAGCAGCTGGCCTCCTCTGATGAGCCAAAACTTGGTGACTGGCATAAGAGTAGGTTACAGCGTACAGAGAAAGGAAGCTCTAGGCTGAACTTAATTCAACAGGAACTTGCAGTCATTTTAGTCTCCAAAGTGCTGGATTTTAGTCTTTCAGGAGTGACAGAACACATTGATAACTGGAAGCAAAGCAGACAGAAAACAGTCTAAGGAAGAGGTGTTGTCAAGCGAAAGCACCAGAACTTGCCACCCCAAAATAGGCCCATTTGGCATAAAGATGATTTTGAGCTGAAGGACATTGAGGATGAGCAGATGCAGGGAAGACTCTAAAAAACAGGGCACAAGCTTTCCTTTTGTGAGGACAAGTTACCTTCGTAAAAGGTATCTCCCTCTCCTGTACGAGGACTCTTAAAGCAAGGTCATTCAAGAACCAGAGACCTCAAAGGTGAATTCTCCCCTGTTCTTCACAAGACAGCTTCTGCTCTTATCAATGGAGAAGACCAGGCCTCTGTCTGCATAGCAGCCCTGCCTGACAGCCTTCGTGCACACACAGCACTTTTCCTGATCACCTCCTCCTAACTTGCCTCCTCCACCCAGAAGCCCTCAACCCTTCTCCTTTGCTGGTATTAAAACCCAGGCTCTGAACGCCCCCGGGAAGCACTCATCCCTGGGGGCTCCCCTGTGGGAGCAGAGGCTGTAATCTTTGGTTTGCTTTCTCCTAGTTGTCTGCCTTTGGCTGGTCTCACTTGTATGGTCCAAGCTGGAGAACCTGAGATAAATAGAGAAAAAATGTTTTTCTTCCCCTGAACTACAGACAAGATTGTGAGAAGTTTCCCAAGTTTCTAACTGACAACTTTTGACACTTATCTGTCTAACATGAGCTGTTGGTGTGGCTCTTTACCTTTTTAATAAAATCATCTGAAAAAGCAAAAAATGAAATAGTTTTCCTCAGTATGCCAAGAGAGTTATTGAATACAGAAAACTAATTTGAGCTATAGTTACTAGAAAACAAATTCACTACCTTGATAAAGGCTATTAAAATTAAAACCAATTAAAGGTCAGGTGGCATGGCTCACGCCTGTAATCCCAACACTTTGGGAGGGTGAGGCGGGCGGATCACAAGGTCAGGAGTTTCCGACCAGCCTGGCCAATATGGTGAAACTCCACCTCTACTAAAAATACAAAACTTAGCCGGGCATGGTGGCGGCGCCTGTAGTCTCAGCTACTCAGGAGGCTGAGGCAGGAGAATCTCTTGAACCTGGGAGGCAGAGGTTGCAACGAGCCAAGATCGCACCACTACACTCCAGCCTGGGCGACAGAGCGAGACTCCATCTCAAAATAATTAATTAATTAATTAATTAAAAATTAATACTGGTGACTGACAGTATGTCACTTTATATCTTTTAAAAATAGACATACTCCCAAAAAGTTTGTAACTCATATTGTAACTGATACTTTCAGTACAAAACATAATGACAGTAATTCCTACAGAAAGAATTCTGACTGATAGATGATAAACATGTATGAACTTAGGAAACTTGTTTAGATCATATTTAAAGAAACATTGGCTGCGTGTGGTGGCTCATGCCCATAATCCCAACAGTTTGGGAAGCCAAAGTGGGTGGATCATCTGAGGTCAGGAGTTCAAGACCAGCCTGGACAGCATGGTGAAATCCCATCTCTGCCAAAAATATGAAAATTAGCCAGGCGTGGTGCTGCACACCTATAATCCCAACTACTGAGGAGGCTGAGGCAGAAGAATCGCTTAAACATGGGAGGTGGAGGTTGCAGTGAGCCAAGATCACGCCACTGCACTCCAGCCTGGGCGACAAAGTGAGATTCCATCTCAAAAAAAAAAACAGATATAGATATAGATATAAATATAGATATAGCCGTCCTGAACTCTACCCTCAGACATTCTATTGTCTGCACATTTGTTTTCAGGACATGTTCACTTCTGGTGAGTGTGAGTCCTTCTCTCTGGAGGTCATTGCAAACAAGGCAGCCGGGGCAAAGACCACAGGAGCCAAGAAATCAAAGGTCAAGTGGGGGCAGACACACCTGTCTGGGGCTTGGCACTGGAGCTGAAGCTATTTCTGGATGGGACTGGACCTCAGCCCTAACGAGGTGTGCTGGATTCCTGTTGGGAGCTGGGCAGTGGGGATTGGCCATTTTGGGTAGAGCACTGTCAGAGGCGTTCAACCCAGAGGGACTCCATCCTGAGCAGGGGCTGGTGAAATGAGGCTGAGACCCACAGGGCTGCATTCCCAGGAGGTGAGGCATTCTCAGTCATGGGAGGAGCCAGGAGGTCGGCAGGACTGGATTCACAAGATGCTGGTCACAAAGACCCCACGGACAAGACAGGACTGGGGAAGGCAGCTGGCCAAAACCCACCCAAACCAAGATGGCCACGAAAGTGACCTCTGGTTGTCCTCCTGCTTATTATAAGCAAATTATAATGCATTAGCGTGCAAAAAAAAACATGCCACCAGCACCATGACAGTTTACAGATGCCAGGACAATGTCCGGAAGTTACCAGATAGCATCTGAAAAGGGGAGGAACCCTCAGAGCCGGGAATTCCCTGCCCCTTTTCTAGAAAACTCACGAATTATTCACCCCTAGTTTAGCATGTGATCCAGAAATAGCCACAAAAATAGCCAGCAGGCAGCCCGCAGGCCTGCTCTGTCTGTGGAGCAGCCACTCTTTTGCTTGTTTACTTCTCTAATAAACTTGCTTCCACTTTATGGGCTCGCCCCACATTCTTACTTGCAAGAGATCCAAGAACCCTCTCTTGGGGTCTGGATCCAAACTCCTTTCCGGTAACAACACCACACACAAAAAGGGACACCTTCCTATGGTAGCTGTTAGTGAGAGACGTGTCAAATGCCCTGATACTCTCTCTCTCAACATCTTACATCCATTTCATCGTGGCGACTATTGAAAATATAAGGTCTTCCAGTCGTCCAATCTTTTTTCTATAGTGTTCTTCAAACACGTTACATTAAATTAAGGTGGTTCAGAAACATGGTCCTTACGAACTGGGGGAGACAATGAGGAACTGGGAGAGACAAAAGAATCTGAAATACCACCATCACTGTAACACAGAAGTCTGAAGGCATGAAAGTTGTCAGAGTCAAAATGGAGTCACTGATGTCAAGAAAACCCTAACAAATAGAGCCAGGCAAGGCCATGAGGAGAGGGTGCCCATGCATGAATGCCTGAAAACAAAACGTATCACAAAAGCCTGCAAAAACCACAGCCGCACACCAAGGCCATTGCAACCGGACACAACAAACGCTTCTGCAAGGACGTCTGCCCATCAACCACCTGGCCAACCTCAGACAGGTGTGTCACCTCAGACAGGTGTGTCACCCTTGTCATTTATCTTCATAGGGTAAAAAAAAAAAAAAAAACAGAAAACTTTAGACAAATTAAATTTAACAGAGTTTCGCTGAATAAAAGAGCGTTTCTCAAATCCGGTAGGGACCAGGACAGGCTCAGAGCAACTTGGACACTGCCGGGTGTTCAGAGAAGATTTATGGACAGAAAAAGACAAGTGAGGAGCAGAATACGGAATCAGGCACAGAAACAGCCACATTGGTTACGGCTCGGCATTTGCCTTACTGGGACATGGTTTGAACATTTGGTTGCCTGGAATTGCCCAAAGCTCGGCGAGGGGCAGAAGAGTAGGTGTCTATTTACACACCCAGCTAGGTGGCAGCTCACCGTGCACAGAGAAACCTTTAAGCTGAGTTTACAATACGTAAGGCAGCAGTTTCACACTAAACTCAAAGTAAGGGCAGCCAAGGATAATTACCCCAACAAGTATGTAATCCTCCTCCTTTTTTCCTTTAAAAACCTTTGTCATCCTTTTCCTCCCTGAGCATGCACAGAATTTACTATGGCGTGCGCACTCCCATAGCAATGCTTTATTTCCAGATAAATCTCTTTTCTTTTAGAGAACCCTGTGGTTTTTAGGGTGGCAAGTGATGGGAAGGGCTAGGAAATTTGGTACCTCATCCCTCAGGCAGCATTTGCAAGAGGGCCACCATTTTCTCACATTTACTCAGATCAGTAAATTAATTTTCTGTTGGAAATGTTGATGTTAGCAATTAAAAATGTGCACTTTCTTCTTCTCTGCAGAACAATCATTGTTCTCGAATTTTGAGAGTTGACGGTGATCTCATATACAGAATATCTATACCCGATAATGAACAATTTTCCCTTCATTTGACTGTGGATGACATGAAAATCTCCTTAAGTACAATCAGGCTCGGATGACACAATTTCATTCCTGATTTGGGGGTTGCATTGCAATGTGGAAAAACACTTGGGATAAATAATAAACCATTTGGATTTTTTTTTTTTCTCGCTTTAACAGAAGTATGTTCCTGGTCCTAGCAGCATCAAAGACAATGAAGAAGCTGATGGGTTGGCCTCAGAAGGATCTAGAACATCAGGGGATGACATCTTCGCAAGTGTTGCCTGCCCTCCTGGAGGCCGCGCTGCTGGTGGTAACTTCTGGGGACTCTTCCTACTCTCCCGGGCACCTCTCTGCAACGCCTTCGCACCCTGCTCTCTTTCCACATGTTTCCAGCATTGTTCTGAGCAGTTTAGCCAGTTACAAAGTGCACCAGGCTTCTTGTTGGATGTTCATTGTTGGAGGGTCCCTGGGCCATTCAGCTTGGAGGCCCCACTTGCCCGTTGCTTGTGAATTATGTGTCATTATTTGCTGTAGTGCTCAAAATATGTCCTGGAATTTAATGAACTGTTGGTTCCAAAATGTTCTTAAATGCTTTAGGCTTATCTGATGGAAAGTCGGAAAGATTAGCCTGCAGTCACATTTTAAAAATTCTTTCAGTGCAGCCTAAGCAGAGGGTCCCTTTGCTGTTCAGACTTGGAAAGTCGTCCTTAAGTCTGGACTTGAATCTTGATCTCTTGTTTTCTGATGAAGGGCAGCGTTCAGTTTCCGAGCCCCACCTGACACTTCCTCCCCTCTCAGCTTTGGTCCCTCAGTTGGAGAGATGGTCTCCAGCCCTGTCCTTAATGCAGCCTCCACTTTCTGGTGCAAATTGTGCCAGGCAAGCCCTTCCTGAGGCCTGCCACTCATCGAATAATTTGCAAATTGCATTCTTTTTAACTTAGGATATGCTCATGTGGATTTCAGAGCAGAGTGGCATGGGCCAATGTGAAAGAACAAAGTGCACTGGCCTCCTGAGGCTCTGCTGACAAGCGGTGCTGCTCTCCAGGAGAAGCTCTGAGAGTTAAGCCCACAGGCCTCTGTTCATTCATAACTTGGCTTGGCACAGTAAGAAATCTCAGTGTAAGGACCTGGAAGCCGGGAGCTCGGTTGTGTTTGCAAATCCACTGCTCGGTGCCCTCGTTCTGGTGTGCTCTGGGTAGGGACGGGCCCAGCCTTGGGGTCCTGAAACAATCAGGGCTAATGGCCACTCTGAGGGCAAGCCTGAAAAAGCACGGCTTAAGGAGCAGGCAGAGAAATCCCACTGTGAGAAATGCTAACTGCAGCAGAAAATGGCCTGGGAACGTGGATCCTTGGGCTGATCTGATGAGAGGCCAATACAAATTGTCAGGAGCCTGACACTGACAGAGGCTGGGGCTGCCACGAGCCTGACGCTGACAGGGGCTGGGGGCTGCCACTCACTCAGGCCTCTTTACACACACTGCCCTTGGCTCCAACGTAAGGCCCTTGAATCCCGGTGACACCAAGCACCCCTCTGTCGGGTGCCTGTCGGGTGCCCTCTATGGTCCCCACTTGTGGTTCATCTCAGAACATCCCTCAGGGGCAGCAAGAAGGGAGGCTCCACCCAGGACAAGAGTTCCACACAATGCAAGGGAGGGCCCAGTGCATTCCACTCAAGACCAGAGTCCATCAGAACAAGAGAGGGTCTGGTGTGCTCCAGCCAATGCCAGAGTTCGACCCAGTGCCTTCCACCCGAGACCAGAGTTCCACCGGTGCAGCAGAAAGGACCAGAGGCAGGAGCTGCCTGGTGTGAACAGGGGCCACCCTCTTCCTGCAGATTCTATCCAGGAGCCTCTGGGGTGCAAACAGGGGCCACCCTCTTCCTGCAGATTCTACCCAGGAACCTCTGGGGTGCAGCCTGGGAACATGCGCCCTGACCAGCTCCCAGTGCCAGGACAAATACAAAGCACAGAGAGAGGCTGCATTCTGCTTACTGAAGATAAGATCTTCCCTCTTTCCCTTTCCCGACAGACATTCTTTCTTTCTTTCTTTTTTTAATGTATGTGAATCTGTTTAATGGCTACCGAAGCCACTGACACAGAGATTAGGGAACCAGCCTCACAGTGCCCAGCTTTGAGTGGTGGGTGCAGGATCTGACCCGATACCCTCTGTAGTCGCTGTTGTCTCAGCCTCGGTGAGTAGTGTGGCTGCCCCAGCCCTGCCTCTGGGATCTCCAGGGCTGAGCTGGCGGCTGCCGTCCGAGACCTCCACTGGGCTGCCTTCACCTGCACCTTGTCCTCATTGGAACTACTGTGGGCTTCAAACTTGCACTTGAAATGCCCAAAGAAATCTCACTTGTTCGAACTCTGCTCCAGGTGTCTTCCCACCTCTCCCACCTATTCCTCGAGACAAGACCCCATGGCCTTCCCCTCTGCCTGGCCTCCTGAGGTGCTGGTTTCCTATAACATTCTAGCGAGAAGAGCATACTCACTTCCCCCAGTGGTTTCCAGATGGGGCTGGGGAGTCTGGGCAGAGGGGAAGAAGAGGGGCCCACGCACATGTGTGAATAAGAGAATGTGCACTCTCATAAACACGGAGTATAAAAAAATGGAAAGAAATACAGTGGTATTTTTGATGTGTGCTTTCATGTTTTAAAAGTTTTGCTTGAATTTATTTACCAATTTTTCTACATTGACCAGTCACTCCTGTTCTAGGGAAAAATCTTCATAAGCATTGATTTCAAAGGACAGGAAGCTCCGGGCCTCGTCTGTACATAGGTGACAGGCATGATCTCCTTAGGACTGCAGGAGCCCAGAGCTCCCAGTCTGCCTGACCCAACTCCCACCTACATACTCTGCAAGAGGGTGGGAAAGCGTGGTCATCTCTCGCTTTCTTTACAGAAGAAAACTGGGTTTGTGGGCAGCAGAGGTGGAAGGAAAGAGCCTGCCAGTGAGTGAGGAGAGTTCTCTCCTCAGCCATCCCAGCCCTGGCTGTGTTCAGATGCTCAGGGATGCCACCCTCACCTCAAAGACACACGCAAGAGCTCGCCCACTTCTCCTAGTCAGACCCACCCAAGCGACACACATCTCACTGGACGGGGTTTCTGGAAGCAGAGCTGTTTCCCGCTGTGGCTCTCCAGCGTAGTCACCACTGTACATGAAATACTTCCCCGTGAACGTGGGCAAGGTCCACCTTGGGCACCTGGGACTAAGAAGAGGATCACCACCAGAGGGCAGCATCTCACCGGGCGCTCACCTGAGCTCACCTGAGCAGGCCTTTTAGCAGAGAAGGAGCCAGGCTCGCAGCTTCCAAGTCAACCTTGGGAGGGTCAGGAGTCCCACGTGTTTGCCACTGGGGTTTTCAGAGGGAAAGTAAAATAAATTCCTCTGGGCGTCTCAATAGATCAGCCCAAGCCAACCAGGTTTTATAAGAGCAGTCTTGTGAGATGTCAACCAAGATTAAGTTAGAATTAATGCAGGTATGAACTTTAGCTCAAAATAATGTGATATTTAAAAATTTTTTCCCATTTATTTCTTGGCCCTCAAATCTAGAACCTTTAACTCCCTTTAGGACTCCTAGTACTATTGATTTCCCACCCCATTTAGCCAAGGCTTCAAGACGCTTGGAAGAACGGACACCCCTCACGGGAAGCAACAGAAGCGGCAATCTTTGCCTCAAAATCCACGAAGACAGATTGGATATGTGCCCACGGATGTCATGCTGACACAAAACCCTATTTCGGGAGCCTGTAAAAGAGCGAGGATGGGGATTCCTCAGGTTCAGTGGAAATGGAAATGGGATTCATGGAGCGGTCCTGAGTCTTTTTCTTGTTTCTGGTCTGGAACTCCTGACCTCAAGCAATCCTCCCACCTTGGCCTCCCAAAGTGCTAGAATGACAGGTGCGAGCCACTGTGCCCGCCCACCCTGGGCCTTGAAGAATGAGTAGAGTTGCAGAGGGTGCAGCATGAAATAGGAGCAGATTTCATGGGCTGCTGGCAGATCAGTCGCACAAACTCAAGCCCTCCTGGCAGGGGAAGCAGGCCGAGGCTCTGGAACTAAGAGGAAGAGCCAGATTTGAATTTAAGCACCACCATTTAGCAGCTGCCCGACCTTAGAAAGCTGGTCAGGATTCTCTGAGTTTATGTTTACGTCGTGTACCAAATGCGGGTAGTTAGACACGCAAAAGGATCACCGAAGAGATTGCCAAACAAACTCCCTACACTCCAGCTCACACCAGCTGCTCATACGGGGCAGCCGCGTGCAAGATACCAAAGGGGCCGCTTAGGAGAGGAGCTTAAAGGTGGCCTGGCGTCAGGGGCTGGAGGGCCTCCGGCAGAGGCTGGGGGCTGAGGCTGCAGCGTCACCGGAGCACTGGCCTTGGAAAGAGTGGGTGCCCGTGGATTGGAGGGGCTGCTGGAGTGGGCGCCCGTGGATTGGAGGGGCTGCTGGAGTGAGTGCCCGTGGATTGGAGGGGCTGCTGGAGTG
>NW_012118821.1:11947892-11952240 GCF_000951035.1 Colobus angolensis palliatus
GCCCGTGGATTGGAGGGGCTGCTGGAGTGGGCGCCCGTGGATTGGAGGGGCTGCTGGAGTGAGTGCCCGTGGATTGGAGGGGCTGCTGGAGTGGGTGCCCGTGGATTGGATGGGCTGCTGGAGTGGGCGTCCGTGGATTGGATGCGCTGCTGGAGGCAGGGAGGCCAGTCAGCACACTCTTTTAATACCAAATTGTTTCTCCTCTTACCTGTAAAAAAAAAAAACCAAAAAACAAAAAACACCTCCCCCACTTTCCGCTACCCCCACTCCACACTTACTGACTCCGATTCTTTAGGAGAGGGGCTTGGGAAATGCTTTTAACTAACATCCACAGAAAGTCTTTCTTATGATTTTTTAGTACATTTGAGAAATACTGCAGGCAGGATACAGAGGAAAGAGGTATGAGTTAACTCAAGTCTGGTGGTGTGGAGAGGCAGAGGCAGGGCCAGGGTGAATGAGAAGGAAGCAGGTGGGGCGGCTTGGTGGTGAGTGCTGGA
Source organism: Colobus angolensis palliatus (assembly GCF_000951035.1). Taxonomy (NCBI): domain Eukaryota; kingdom Metazoa; phylum Chordata; class Mammalia; order Primates; family Cercopithecidae; genus Colobus; species Colobus angolensis. The sequence goes on from NW_012118821.1 coordinate 11,948,390, forward strand.
GGACCAGCACCTGGGAGGCCGCACCAGCCCCATGGAGGGCGTGGGCGTTGGGACGGGCTCGGGCTCTGGAGATCCCTGCTGCAGGTGCCTGCAGGTCCTCCTGAGGCTGGACCCACCACAAGTCCCACTGTGAGTGTCAGCTTCCCAGGGTGGCCCAAGGCCCCCGGTAAAGAAAGACGCTCTCATCAGGCAGGACATTCTGAGCGCGGAGAGGTAACCTCCCAGGAGCGGTACAAGCCAGGCCTCCTCAGGCTCAGCTCCCTAGAAGATCTACCTGACGGGCTCAGCTGGATTTTTCCTCCAGGCAGTGAGACAGAGGAACTCTCCTGTAAGTGAAAGGAAAGGGGTCCCTGGGGCACCGGCCACCTGAGGCGCAACTCACCCCCCGGGGCACAGCTGACCCAGAGAGGTCTACCTGGTCGGGGGCTGGGACCCCTCTGGGCCATCCCGCCATGTGCTCGGCTGTTCTGAGAGCCAGTCCAGGGGGCAGGGTGGCAGCCAGGGCAGGAGGGTAGGAGGGCAGGATGGAGTGTGGGAGGGCCGGCAGCCCGTGAGGCAGGGTGGACACCCAAGTCTCTCCCTGCCATCCCTCCTCAGCAGGCTCCCTGGGCTCAGGCCACTGCTGGCTAAGCCAGTGAGAACAAGCGGCCGGCTGGCCCCTGCCTGACCCAGACCCTGCCTGATTTGAGCGGGGAGTCCATCCCAGAGTGTCCAGAGCTCAGCAGGGGGACTGGGGGAAGAGGGCCTGAGCTGCCAGGCTGCCGCACAGCGGGACGGTCTGGGTGGTGGAGGTAGGAGGCTAGAGAAGGAATAAGCTAAGTGGTTAGGTGCACCCCAAATGGCTAAAATATGACAAACAGAAGTGGGACAGAGCCTCAGCCAAGGCTGGTGCACCCCAAATGGCTAAAATATGACAAATAGAAGTGGGACAGAGCCTCAGCCAAGGCTGGTGCACACCAAATGGCTAAAATATGACAAACAGAAGTGGGACAGAGCCTCAGCCAAGGCTGGCAGTCCCTTCCCATCCAGCAGCCTGTGGTCTCTGCCTGCACCTGCTTCTCTGGGAGCAGCCGACCTGACCTTGAACACCCTGTGGGAAGAACCGACTTCCAGACAGGCTGGAAGCGCATTCCCTGTGGCTGCTGTAACAAGGAGGTGCAAACTACAGGCTTAAACTACAGGGTTCCGAAGCCTGCAGTCCGCGGTGGGGCCTGGGCGTGCCCTGCTCCCTCTGCAGGCTGGGAGAGTGCGTCCTCCAGGACCTCTTCAGCGGCCTTGTGGCTGGGAATCCCACAGAGCCCTGGCCAGGCCTCTGCCTCGGCCTCTCATGGCCTTGGCCTCTGCATCTCTGCCTTCTGTCTTTTAATAAGGACGCCAGTCACTGGGTTCATGTCCCCTGGGTTCTCTGGTACGAGCTCATGTTAACTACCTCTGCAGCAGCCCCGTGTCCCAACGAGGTCTCATTCCCAGGTACCGGAGGATAGGGCTCTGTGAAAGGAAAACATCTCAGGACCCCAAAATCACAGGCTAAAGGGAAAAGTCAAGCTGGGAACTGCTAAGAGCAAAGCTGCCTCCCATTCTAATCACGGTCACCCTTCTCACTGAGATACATGCATATCTGATTGCCTCCTTTCCAGAGGCTCATCAGAAAACCAAAACAATGCAACCACTTTTGTTTTATCTACCTATGACCTGGAAGCCCCCTCCCCTGCTTCCAGTTGTCCAGCCTTTCCGGATCGAACCAATCATCTTTTTTTTAAAAAAATACTTTCAGTTCTAGGGTACATGTGCACAACGTGCAGGTTTGTTACATATGTATACATGTGCCATGTTGGTGTGCTGCACCCGTTAACTCATCATATACATTAGGTATCTCTCCTAATGTTATCCCTCCCCCCTCCCCCTACCCCACAACAGGCCCCAGTGTGTGATGTTCTCCACTCTGTGTCCAAATGTTCTCATTGTTCAGTTCCCACCTATGAGTGAGAACATGCCGTGTTTGGTTTTCTGTCCTTGCGATAGTTTGCTCAGAATGATGGTTTCCAGCTTCATGTCCCTACAAAGGACATGAACTCATCCTTTTTTATGGCTGCATAGTATTCCATGGTGTATATGTGCCACATTTGCTTAATCCAGTCTATCATTGATGGGCATTTGGGTTGGTTCCAACTCTTTGCTATTGTGAATAATGCTGCAATAAACATACATGTGCATATGTCTTTATAGCACCATGATTTATAATCATTTGGGTATATACCCAGTAATGGGATGGCTGGGTCAAATGGCATTTCTAGTTCTAGATCCTTGAGGAATTGTCACACTGTTTTCCACAATGGTTGAACTAGTTTACAGTCCCACCAACAGTGTAAAAGTGTTCCTATTTCTCCATATCCTCTCCAGCACCTGTTGTTTCCTGATTTTTTAATGATCGCCATTCTAACTGGTGTGAGATGGTATCACATTGTGGTTTTGATTTGCATTTATCTGATGGCCAGTGATGATGAGCATTTCTTCATGTGTCTGTTGGCTGCATAAATGTCTTCTTTTGAGAAGCGTCTGTTCATATCTTTTGCTCACTTTTTGATGGGGTTGTTTGATTTTTTTCTTGTAAATTTAAGTTCTTTGTAGATTCTGGACGTTAGCCCTTTGTCAGATGGGTAGATTGTAAAAATTTTCTCCCATTGTGGAGGTGACCTGTTCACTCTGATGGTAGTTTCTTTTGCTGTGCAGAAGCTCTTTAGTTTAATTAGATGTCATTTGTCTATTTTGACTTTTGTTGCCATTGCTTTTGGTGTTTTAGTCATGAAGTCCTTGCCCATGCCTATGTCCTGAAGGGTATTGCCTAGGTTTTCTTCTAGGGTTTTCATGGTTTTAGGTCTAATATTTAAGTCTTCAATCTATCTTGAGTTAATTTTTGTGTAAAGTGTAAGGAAGGGATCCAGTTTCAGCTTTCTACATGTGGCTAGCCAGTTTTCCCAGTACCATTTATTAAATAGGGAATCTTTTCCCCATTTCTTGTTTTTGTCAGGTTTGTCAAAGATCAGATGGTTGTGGATGTGTGGTATTATTTCTGAGGGCTCTATTCTGTTCCATTGGTCTATATATCTGTTTTGGTACCAATAACATGCTGTTTTGGTTAGTGTAGCCTTGTAGTATAGTTTGAAGTCAGGTAGCATGATGCCTAAAGCTTTGTTCTTTTGGCTTAGGATTGTCTTGGCAATGTGGGCTCTTTTTTGGTTCTATATGAATTTTAAAGTAGTTTTTTCCAATTCTGTGAAGAAAGTCATTGGTAGCTTGATGGGGATGGCACTGAATCTCTAAATTACCTTGGGCAGTATGGCCATTTTCACAATATTGATTCTTCCTATTCATGAGCATGGAATGTTCTTACATTTGTTTGCGTTCTCTTTTATTTTGTTGAGCAGTGGTTTATAGTTCTCCTTGAAGAGGTCCTTCACATCCCTTGTAAGTAGGTATTTTATTCTCTTTGAAGCAATTGTGAATAGGAGTTCACTCATGATTTGGTTCTCTGTGTGTCTGTTATTGGTGTATAGGAATGCTTGTGATTTTTGCACATTGATTTTGGATCCTGAGACTTTGCTGAAGTTCCTTATCAGCTTAAGGAGATTTTGGGCTGAGACAGTGGGATTTTCTAAATATACAATCATATCATCTGCAAACAGGGACAACTTGACTTCCTCTTTTCCTAATTGAATACCCTTTATTTCTTTCTCTTGCCTGATTGCCCTGGCCAGAACGTCCAACACTATGTTGAATAGGAGTGGTGAGAGAGGGCATCCCTGTCTTATGCCAGTTTTCAAAGGGAATGCTTCCAGTTTTTGCCCATTCAG
>NW_012118821.1:11952840-11957431 GCF_000951035.1 Colobus angolensis palliatus
GCTTTCTCTTGTGGGCATTTAGTGCTATAAATTTCCCTCTATACACTGCTTTATTTGTGCCCCAAAGATTCTGGTATGTTGTGTCTTTGTTCTCATTGGTTTCAAATAACATCTTTATTTCTGCTTTCATTTCATTATGTACCCAGTAGTCATTCAGGAGCAGGTTATTCAGTTTCCATGTACTTGAGCGGTTTGGAATGAGTTTCTTAATTCTGAGTTCTAGTTTGATTGCACTGTGGTCTGAGAGACAGTTTGTTATAATTTCTGTTCTTTTACATTTGCTGAGGAGTGCTTTACTTCCAACTTTGTGGTCAATTTTGGAATAAGTGTGATGTGGTGCTGAGAAGAATGTATATTCTGTTGATTTGGGGTGGAGAGTTCTGTAGATGTCTATTAGGTCTGCTTGGTGCAGAGCTGAGTTCAATTCCTGGATATCCTCGTTAACTTTCTGTTGACAGTAGGGTGTTAAAGTCTCCCACTATTATTGTGTGGGAGTCTAAGTCTCTTTGTAGGTCTCTAAGGACTTGCTCTATGAATCTGAGTGCTGCTGTATTGGGTGCATATATATTTAAGATAGTTAGCTCTTCTTGTTGAATTGATCCCTTTACCTTTATGTAATGGCCTTCTTTGTCTCTTTTGATCTTTGTTGGCTTAAAGTCTGTTTTATCAGAGACTAGGATTACAACCCCTGCCTTTTCTTTTTTGTTTTCCATTTGCTTGGTAGATCTTCCTCCATCCCTTTATTTTGAGTCTATGTGTGTCTCTGCATGTGAGATGTGTCTCCTGAATACAGCACACTGGTGGGTCTTGACTCTATCCAATTTGCCAGTCTGTGTCTTTTATTTGGAGCATTTAGTCCATTTATGTTTAAGGTTAATATTGTTATGTGTGAATTTGATCCTGTCATGATCATGTTAGCTGGTTATTTTGCTTGTTAGTTGATGCAGTTTCTTCCTAGCATCAATGGTCTTTACAATTTGGCATGTTTTTGCAATGGCTGGTACCAGTTGTTCCTTTCCATGTTTATTACTTCCTTCAGGAGCTCTTGTAAGGCAGGCCTGGTGGTGACAAAATCTCTCAGCATTTGCTTGTCTGTAAAGGATTTTATTTCTCCTTCACTTATGAATCTTAGTTTGGCTGGGTATGAAATTCTGGGTTGAAAATTCTTTTCTTCAAGAATGTTGAATATTGGCCCCCATTCTTTTCTGGTTTGTAGAGTTTCTGCTGAGAGATCCGCTGTTAGTCTGATGGGCTTCCCTTTGTGGGTAACCGGACCTTTCTCTCTGGCTGCCCTTAATATTTTTTCCTTCATTTCAACTTTAGTGAATCTGACAATTATGTGTCTTGAGGTTGCTCTTCTTGAGGAGTGTCTTTGTCGCATTCTCTGTATTTCCTGAGTTTGAATGTTGGCCTGCCTTGCTAGGTTGGGGAAGTTCTCCTGGATATTATCCTGCAGAGTGTTTTCCAACTTGTTCCATTCTCCCCATTACTTTCAGGTACACCCATCAGACATAGATTTGGTCTTTTCACATAGTCCCATATTTCTTGGAGGCTTTGTTCATTTCTTTTTACTCTTTTTTCTCTAAACTTCTCACTTAATTTTATTCATTTGATCTTCAATCACCAATACCCTTTCTTTCACTTGATCAAATTGGCTGCTGAAGCTTGTGCATGCATCACGTAGTTCTCATGCCATGGTTTTCAGCTCCATCAGGTCACTTAAGGTCTTCTCTACACTGTTTAGTTAGCCATTTGTCTAATCTTTTTTCAAGGCTTTTAGCTTCTTTGTGATGGGTTCGAACATCCTCCTTTAGCTCGGAGAAGATTGTTATTACGGATCATCTGAAGCCTTCTTCTCTCAACTCGTCAAAGTCATTCTCCATCCAGCTTTGTTCCATTGCTGGAGAGGAGCCGTGGTCCTTTGGAGAAGAAGACGTACTCTTACATTTAGAATTTTCAGCTTTTCTGCTCTGGTTTCTCCCCTTCTTTGTGGTTTCATCTACCTTTGGTCTTTGATGATGGTGACGTACAGATGGGGTTTTGGTGTGCATGTCCTTTCTGTTCGTTAATTTTCCTTCTAACAGTCAGGACCCTCAGCTGCAGGTCTGTTGGAGTTTGCTGGAGATCCACTCCAGACCCTGTTTGCCTGGGTATCACCAGTGGAGGCTGCAGAACAGTAAATATTGCAGAACAGCAAATGTTGCTGCCTGATCCTTCCTTGGAAGCTTCGTCTCAGAGGGGCACCTGGCTGTATGAGGTGTCAGTCGGCCCCTACTGGGAGGTATCTCCCGGTTAGGCTACCCCGGGGGTCAGAGAGCCACTCGAGGAGGCAGTCTGTCTGTTCTCAGATCGCAAACTCTGTGCTGGGAGAACCACTACTCTCTTCAAAGCTGTCAGACAGGGACATTTAAGTTTGCAGAAGTTTCTGCTGCCTTTTGTTCTGCTATGCCTGTCCCCAGAGGTGGAGTCTACAGAGGCCAGCAGGCCTCCTTGAGCTGCAGTGGGCTCAACCCAGTTCGAACTTCCCAGCCACTTTGTTTACCTACTCAAGCCTCAGCAATGGTGGATGCCCCTCCCCTAGCCTCGCTGCCACCTTGCAGTTCAATCTCAGACTGCTGTGCTAGCAGTGAGCGAGGCTCCATGGGCATGGGACCCTCTGAGCCAGGCACGGGATATAATCTCCTGGTGTGCTGTTTGCTAAGACCATTGGAAAAGCACAGTATTAGGGTGGGAGTGTCCCAATTTTCTAGGTACCGTCTGTCACGGCTTCCTTTTGCTAGGAAAGGGAATTCCCCAACCCCTTGTGCTTCCCGGGTGCGGTGATGCCCCACCCTGCTCCGTGGGCTGCACCCACTGTCCGACAAGCCCCAGTGAGATGAACCCGGTACCTCAGTTGGAAATTCAGAAATCACCCTTCTTCTGCATCGTTCACGCTGGAAGCTGTAGACTGGAGCTGTTCCTATTCGGCCATCTTGGAACCCAATGTTCATCTTACGTGAGTTAATTGATGTCTCATGTCTCCCTAACAGGGAAGAAATTAAGTGGCAATAATAAGACTTCTGTCTCTTCTACCCATGATGTTACTGCTTTGTGCTGTGAAGTGTGGTCTGCATATAAATTTGAGCAGAGTGTGCCTGAAAACTATTTTGGATCAAAGGATGCAATGTCATTAAAAATCCTAACGGGAGCTTGTACTGGTTAATCAAGATGCTTTTGGTAATGTGAGTCCTAGGTCAAAAGTTTAGAAATGTGAAGTTGAAGTCATTTTAAATACATAAGGTCTAAATTCCCTTTTCCAAGAAGAGCCTGTATCCCTTGCCGCATTATTGAGAAGGACAGTTTAATCCTTAGAAAGGTCAAGACTGGTAGGGCAGAAGGCTTGTCCTAACCTTCACTGTTTATATTTCCAACCCATAGACACGTGCAATCGTTTGCAGCCTCTATGTCAGTCCTGGGGCAAATTAGTCCCATTTCATAAACGAGGATTCTGAGGTTCTGAGTGGTCAGATTGTTCAACGTCAGGCAGCTGGTAACTGTCAGAGCTGGTTATAAGTCCAGACTCTCTCCCACTCCAGCCAAGCAACAGAGCTCCCCGAACGACAGCCTTGCAGACAGCCAGGAAAGCCACGTGCACCTCTGCAAGCTGCAGACGTGGAGGGCTCCCACCTGCCAGGCTTCTGGGGTCTGCACTGTGGGGCCAACCCTGAGGTGGTGTTGGACGAAGAGGGAAGGGTAGCCCAGTTTCTCCACCCACTGCCCTGGAGCCACGTCTGGCAGTCCTGGGGCAAAAACCTCCAGGTCGTGACTCTCAGCTAGAACGGAGTCTCTGAAAATGGGGTAGAAATGCACTCAGCTCCTCTGGGTGGAGAGGCTCACTCTTTTGAAGTTGGACTGAATTTAAAAAGGAGGGTCCTGCAATTTTCTCATAAAACAAACACATTGGTTCTATAGTTGGGGGCGGGGTGGGAAACATGTCTGCAGCTCAAGTTCCAGTGGGTGTTGGTGCGACAGCTGACATTCCCTGGCTTCCAGGTGATGTGAGCCGTATTTATTGTAATCTTGTGCGGAAGCTCCTGACAACTTAGAAAACATCTGCTGGGGGCTGGCTGGGTCTGGTTTCTCCAAGTCAACAGTGACTCTGGCCTGGGTGGAATTCGCCTGTGCACCCACTGTCATTCCCAAAGCAATTAACTTGTTATGAAGGATTACAGGGGCGTTTGGGGCAGGACCTAATTATGATTTTCACCCCCTTTAGCCAAACACATGCTGAGCATCAGATCACACGCTTTTGGCTGCAGAGGAAGAGTCCTTGCCCACGTGGAGGAAGGGTGATTGTTTACTGCTCAAGTTCGCTTCCAACCGGGACCCTGTGCAGAGTGACACACCACTGTCTATGCTGTTCCCTGACTGCTCCCCGCAGCGTGAGTTTTTTGCTGTTGTTTGTTTTTGTTTTTGTTTGTTTTTTTGAGACACATTTTCGCTCTTATTACCCAGCTGGAGTGCAGTGGCAGGATCTCAGCTCACTGTAACCTCCGCCTCCCAGGTTCAAGTGATTCTCCTGCCTCAGCTTCCCAAGCAGCTGGGATTACAG
>NW_012118821.1:11958311-11964487 GCF_000951035.1 Colobus angolensis palliatus
ACTTCCAGTAGCCACACAGTGGATGTGAGACTACATGACATTTTATGTAGAAAACCAAGTAGGCTTTGAGGGACCAGAGCGACAGACTGTGAATGGAGTTTGAATAAGTACTAATTAAATCCACAAAAAACAAACTTAATAAGAATGGAAATATCTGCTCCAAGCATCCAAAGCCTTATTCTTCTCTCTGTGGGAAAGCTCCATCATCACCCATGTACCCTGCAGAGACTAATATTTATCAGAGCCCCAGGGCACCCAGGGCCAGCATTGTTCTCCCATCTCACTGTAACTTTCCTGCCCCACTTCGAAGTCGATCCTCATTTATCTAACAGCCTATGGTCAGCAGCCTGCAGTCACTCCTGCTCTTTCCGGCTGGAATTTCTCAGGAAGTTTCTTTTAGCTGAGCCACCTATGAAGTTGACCCTCATTTATCTAGCACCCTGCGGTCACTCCTGCTCTTCCGGCTGGAATTTCTCAGGAAGTTTCTTTTAGTTGAGCCATCTATGAAGTCCTTCATTTACCTAGCAGCCTGCGGTCACTCCCGCTCTTTCTGGCTGGAATTTCTCAGGAAGTTTCTTTTAGCTGAGACATGTTCTGCTTTGGTCTCTGTGCTTAGCACACACACAGCCAATCATGGCGGAATTCTCCTCTGGCACCCAGAGGGCAGAGGCACACTGATCTCATCACCAGCATTGAGCTCTATTGGTTTGAGGTCCTTTCTACTGGAAAAGGAAGGAGAAAGAGGCCAGGAGGAGAAGAGCATGAGGCACCTCCCTAGGGAGACCCTGCCCAGCGAGGCGCCCGCCCAGTGTGTTAGGGGAGGCTGCTGCGCCCCACCACCTGTGGGAGAGATGTGAGCAGGTGAGACTACATTTCGGAAACCACACCTGCTTACCTATCATCTATGCCCAGGAGGCCGGCCCTCTTCCGGAATGGCAGCAGGGAAGGAGCAGAACCAGACAGCTCTACCCAACAAGCGTGTATTTCCTGTTTTTGCCTGGAGGGCTGTGGAGACAAGAGCTTTAGGCGCCCAGGGTAGAGGATGAAGGAGCCTTGGGAGCACCCGTTCTGAATGGAGGCACTGGAGGACCCTAGAGAGGACAGTCTGTGTGCCAGGACAGGGTGGATGAGATGTTCCCTGCAGTGGGGAAGACTTAGGGTATTTACAAAGAGACAATCTCCTGTGATTTTGAGATAATGGCAGCTCCACGCTGTGGTCCCCGTCACCCTCATATCCTCAGTAAAGACAGGACCCCTTGTTCAGTGGGGGGCTGAAGGATGTGGGCACTGTGCGGACAGAAGAGAAGGACCCAGAGGTAACTGGTGCCGGGGGTGCATCCAACTCCTGGGTCCCCCCACTCCTGGAAATGTCTGGGGACAGGGAGTGCTGAAGAGGTGGAGCCTTTCATTCGGATATAATAAGGAGGGTGACCTGGAGGCTGGAGACCCTGAAATGTGGGGAGCACAAGAGAAAAACCATCGTGCAAAGGAATGCGGGCACACGGGCAGCGTGGGCTTTGCTGGAAGGTAGCCGTGCGAGCGGGCACGCCCCATGTGCCTGCACCTACGTGGGGTGCTCTCTCTAGGTGGTTCTGGAGGCCCACAGGTCCTGTGGTGGGCTCCACTGAACAGACAGGAAGACCAAGACACAAAGGACAGAAGCGCCTGCCAAGGACCACATGGCAGAGCTGGGCCCAGAGCCTCTGTCAGCCCTTCCTGCCTCTGCCCCAGGGCAGCAAGCCCCACAAGCCCTCCTGGCCACTGCCTTGTGAATCCACACGTTGCAGATTTCAGAGCCTATGTTCCGGGGAATGCACTGGGTGGGGGCCATGGGGTACATCAGATGCCTGCTCCAGCAGGGCCCACAGTTCAGGGACGACGCCCCCACCAGCCAGGATGGCAGGAGCCCGTCCAGCCATTCACCGACCCGTCAGTTCACCGTCGGCACGTTACCTCACGGTTACCAGCACCCATGCTGATGAAATCACCAGATCGAACAGTCCAGCTGGGGAGACGGCCCTGTGGGTGGGCAGGTAAGGCACTCAGTGCTGCGATGGTGAGGAAGGGATGGGGACATCACGCCAGGCACTGAGGAAGACCAGCTTTTCCCGCAGGTGAGCCAGCACGTGGGAGCCTTCAAAGGAGCTGAGGTTAGAGCTGAGTCTTGCACGAGGAGGGCTAAGTGCGGGGCATTTGGGGCAACAGTGAGTCCTGGGCCCCGGCAGGCACCTCCGCAGGAGTGGGGAGGCCGGCTGGGGAGGTGGGAGTTGGGAAGATCTGGAGGATAGGCGATGAACACTGCACAGAGAACCTGGGATGCTGGGTCCTCGGCTGCCCTCACACGGGAGACACTTGACTTTACAGATGGAAACGCGGGGCTTAGAGCAAGCCGGCACCCTGGGGAGGGGCCGTGGCCTGGGCTGGAGATCCTGGTTCCATTTCACTCCCCTGCTTACCCAGCCCATCTGTGTCTCACATTCTTCTTCGGCATAAACAAAACAATAGTTCATTTTCAAGGTTCATGATTGTTGTAAAGATTGAGACAATGCTTTTTATTAATTTCCTTTATAATTTTTGTAGTTTTAAACTTTTAATTTTGAAATTAAAATTATCTCTGTGTAAAAACACACAGAGATTCCCTGCTGTTCACCGGCTTACTTCATCACAGATGAGCCCCCAAATCGGGGCTCAGCCCAGGAGCTCACATGGATTCTTAGTGTCACGCAGGAAGGAATTCAAGAGTGAGCAGACAGGCTGGGCACAGTGGCTCATGCCTGTAATCCCAGCACTTTGGGAGGCTGAGGCAGGAGGATTGCTTGAGGTTTCGGACCAGCCTGGCCGACATGGTAAAATCCCATCTCTACTAAAAATACAAAGATTAGCTGGGCGTGGTGGTGCACATCTGTAGTCCTAGCTACTCGGGAGGCTGAGGCAGGAGAATCGCTGGAACCCGGGAGGTAGAAGCTGCAGTGAGCCGAGTTCATGCTATTGCACTCTAGCCTGGTGACAGGGTGAGACTGTCTCTAAATAAATAAATAAATAAATAAAGGGAGAGGACAGAGTGAAACCAGGTTAATTAAGAAATTAAAGAAATCGGTGGTTACTGCACAGGAATAAAAGGGTGGCTGTTCTTATGGTTATTTCTTGATTATATGCTGAGCAACAGGTGGATCATGAGTTTTCTGGGAAAACGGCAGGGAATTCCCCCAGAACTAAAGGTTACTCGGGTAACTTCAGACCCCATAGGGTAACTTCCAGACATTGCCATGGCATCTGTAAACTGCCTTGGTGCTGCCAGGCATGTCTTTTAGCATGCAAATGCATTATAATTAGTGTATAATGAACAGAGCTTTCTTTTGCCACCATCTTGGTTTTGGCTGGCGTCTCTCCCACATCCTATTTTATGAGCGTGTCTCTTGGGAAACCTGCCCTGTGACTTCCTAGCTCACCTTCAGTGACAACATTTCACCCAGCCTACAGGGCATGTGCAAGGAGAACGCGCCACAGCTCAGAGCCTGGGGCCAGGCACGCATGAGCTCTGGTGAAACCCCTGCCTGAGAATCCTGGTGATGGATGCTCTGCCTGCTGTCTCTGTGTCCCTGTCCAGGGCCGCAGAGCCAGTGCACAAATGCGTCCATTCACTTAATGTGGTCATCCAAGCAGCTTGTATCCATGTGGCTTTAAAAAGAGTTTTTAAATATATATTTTTTATCTTTGTAAAGACAAGGTCTCACTACATTGCCCAGGCTGGTCTCAAGCTCCAGGACTCAAGTGATCCTCCCATCTTGGCCTCCCAAAATGCTGAGATTACAGGTGTGAGCCATCACGCTTGGCCTAAGTGGCTTGCGTTTAAGCCTGTGTTTCCACCTAACTGAATTTCTCAGGGTCTCTGCCCTTCCTTGTCCATTTTCATTGCCCGCTCACTTCCCTGGAAGCTGGCTGGGTGCTGTGCTCACACTGGATTTTCCAGGTCCAGTCTCTGCCCCTCCTTGCCTCGCCTGTCCTGGGGAACCAATCTCTAATAGGGAATTGCCCAGTCCCCGTTACCACCTGGCTTCCTCCTGGGTGACCAGGGGATGGCATCAGCCTCAATGGCTCCACATGCCCTCCCTGCCCTCCCAGCCGTCCACCTGCAGCCGTGGCCCCTGGCAGCCCCTCCTGCAGTTACAAATCTAGCTAGGTGAGGCTCACACGTTCTTCCCCTGCTTTCCATGGCCTCCGAGGGTGAAGGTAGAGATGCTTGGTTGCTTCCCTAACTGCCTCACCTCTCAGTCGCCCAACTAAACTCCCTCCATGGTAGCCCCGTACCCTCTCGGTGTTTCTCCCTCCTGCGGAGGTCTCGGCTACCCCCAGCGAGGCTCATGGAAGGCGGGAAGCAGACCCTCTCCCCGAGGGAGGGTAGAGGGTCGCCCACCTCCGCACACAGCGTGCTGTGGCCTGGGCTGGGGAGGCCTCCGTCTACACCCAGGGCCTCCGCACACAGCATGCTGTGGCCTGGGCTGGGGAGGCCTCCGTCTACACCCAGGGCCCTTGTTGGGGACGGGGGTTATTATTAGTGGGCCCCTCTCCCAGACATGAGCCTTCCACCCTCTGACTTCATCACCCAGGCGTGCAGAAAGCCCTTGTTGGTACCTATCTATCTGAGAAAAACGTGGACTCTACGCGTGCAGCTTAATTTACCTAAAGATCCCATGGGGGAGGAGCAGTGAAGATGTGACTCTAACAAGGTGAGGGCCCTCGGGACCCCTCTTCCCCTCCACTCCTGGCCATGTCCCGGGTGCCTGACCCTGTGCTCTGGCGGACAGAGGGAGCTGTGGACAGAGAAGTGGTGATTCTCCATGCTTAGCGTGTAAATTCTAGAATCTCATCTTTCTGTGGCTGAAATGAACACAGCAAACTGTTCTGAGCCTGCAGCTGCCTCTCCCTGGGGGTATCCTGGGAGCCCAGTGCCCCACCCGGCTGCGCTTTGCTATGGTTGAGTTGACACTGACTGGAACTCACCGGGAACAGGGCTCTGACCCACTCACCTGAGCCTTGTGACATCCAGTGAGGGTGACAAGCCTTTTCCATACAACCTCGGGCCCCAGCATGAGCACCCAGAAGATCTCAGTGCAGCTGCTGCCGTGAGCTGGTCTTCAGACAGCTGCCGCCATGGTCTTCCTGGGGCTGCCCTCCTGGCACCCTGCCTGGCATGCTGTAGCGCACAGGGCAGTGTGTGCAGAGAAGGGGGCCTGGGATCAAGCATCTCTTCGCTCACCGCCTCTAAGCACTGTGTGTGACAACGAAGCAGTGTCCTTGGCACAGCTCACACCTGGAAGGAGTGTTTGCTGTGGGACAAATCTCAAGACTGGGGGCGGATAACAGGATCGGAAAGTGGCCATCAGAGGGGGCGAGAGTATTTCACCCGGGCCCAGGGAACAGGAAGCTTCAGCCGCCGGTGCTCCTGCTCAGACAATTCGCCTGCAGAGGCCAGGACGGGGAGGTGCGAGGCTCCTGTGGGCCTCTAGAGGGCAGGCGCGGGAAGCTGTGAACAAAACACGGCTGCACATCAGCTCCACAGGGGAAGAGCTCACGGCCAAACCCTCATTCAGGCCCAGGTCATTGCACGGACCACCCCCTGCCTAGACTTCTCTGCCAGGCCCACGCACATGTAAACGAATGCTGTGCCACTCAGGGTCTTCAGGGACACATAGGATGGGGTCCCTAGGATGGATCCGTGGATGGGGATGGGGAGAAGCAAGGGAAGGATGGACGGGTTTGGGGGAAGAAGGAGGAAAGAAGGGGAGGGAGGGAGGGAGGGAGGTGGGGGGAGGAGAACAATGAACAAAGAAGGGAAGGAAGGAGGGAGGGAGGGATGAACGGATGCAAGGACGAGTACATGTATGAATAGGTGAGTTGGCGGGTGGATGGAGACATTGATTGATGGATAGATTTTTAAAATCGGCTCAGGTGATTGTGGGACCAGCAGGTCTGAAATTGGGAGCTGAAGCTGTAGCTTTGAGGCAGAATTTCTCCTTTTTTGGGGAACCTCAGGTTTTGCTCTCAATGCCTTCACCTGCTTACACAGGCAGGGCTCACTCACATCACCAAAGGTCACCTCCTTCACCTCAAGTCAACTGATGATAGAGATTAACCACATCCACAATACTTCCAGAGCACTGTCTAGATGAGTGTGG
>NW_012118821.1:11964537-11966659 GCF_000951035.1 Colobus angolensis palliatus
TCTGACCCACTCACCTGAGCCTTGTGACATCCAGTGAGGGTGACAAGCCTTTTCCATACAACCTCGGGCCCCAGCATGAGCACCCAGAAGATCTCAGTGCAGCTGCTGCCGTGAGCTGGTCTTCAGACAGCTGCCGCCATGGTCTTCCTGGGGCTGCCCTCCTGGCACCCTGCCTGGCATGCTGTAGCGCACAGGGCAGTGTGTGCAGAGAAGGGGGCCTGGGATCAAGCATCTCTTCGCTCACCGCCTCTAAGCACTGTGTGTGACAACGAAGCAGTGTCCTTGGCACAGCTCACACCTGGAAGGAGTGTTTGCTGTGGGACAAATCTCAAGACTGGGGGCGGATAACAGGATCGGAAAGTGGCCATCAGAGGGGGCGAGAGTATTTCACCCGGGCCCAGGGAACAGGAAGCTTCAGCCGCCGGTGCTCCTGCTCAGACAATTCGCCTGCAGAGGCCAGGACGGGGAGGTGCGAGGCTCCTGTGGGCCTCTAGAGGGCAGGCGCGGGAAGCTGTGAACAAAACACGGCTGCACATCAGCTCCACAGGGGAAGAGCTCACGGCCAAACCCTCATTCAGGCCCAGGTCATTGCACGGACCACCCCCTGCCTAGACTTCTCTGCCAGGCCCACGCACATGTAAACGAATGCTGTGCCACTCAGGGTCTTCAGGGACACATAGGATGGGGTCCCTAGGATGGATCCGTGGATGGGGATGGGGAGAAGCAAGGGAAGGATGGACGGGTTTGGGGGAAGAAGGAGGAAAGAAGGGGAGGGAGGGAGGGAGGGAGGTGGGGGGAGGAGAACAATGAACAAAGAAGGGAAGGAAGGAGGGAGGGAGGGATGAACGGATGCAAGGACGAGTACATGTATGAATAGGTGAGTTGGCGGGTGGATGGAGACATTGATTGATGGATAGATTTTTAAAATTGGCTCAGGTGATTGTGGGACCAGCAGGTCTGAAATTGGGAGCTGAAGCTGTAGCTTTGAGGCAGAATTTCTCCTTTTTTGGGGAACCTTAGGTTTTGCTCTCAATGCCTTCACCTGCTTACACAGGCAGGGCTCACTCACATCACCAAAGGTCACCTCCTTCACCTCAAGTCAACTGATGATAGAGATTAACCACATCCACAATACTTCCAGAGCACTGTCTAGATGAGTGTGGTCATGTGGACATATAAAAGCAATCATCACAGGTGACTTGGGAGATGCCCGTTGAACTGGAAAGAAAAGCCATCAATTTGTGATGCCCTGAAATGCTCCCGTGGGTGGCAGCAGGTGAGGAATGTGGACATCAGGTATAGGCCGCCGTGTCTGAGCAAGGGTGGACTACACACTGGGGAGCCTCTGGGCCACTGGGTGACACGCTGAGAGGTGCCACTTGAAGGTGGCACCAGCACACTTGGGAGGCATTGAGTATCTGGAGTCACAGGGCCTCTCCTTACAATGCAATGCCCATACCCAGCACTGCCCCTGGAGCTCTGTTCAGATGCTGAAATGACCTCACAATCATTATTATGACGTTTCTGATGATTTCTAAATGTGAGCAAACTTAAAGCAGAGAATGCAGAGGTCTTTTCCAGACGTTTCTAGTCTTTGTCACCGAACCCAGTGAGTGTCAGGGCAAACTCAGAGCTGCAAGGCTGCCCAAGAGTCCTTCTGATCATCTGGGGCTGGGCAGTGGTGCACACAGTGCAGCACGCGGTACACGTGTTGTTTTTACCCAACGATGCCTGTTCTAGTCCATCCCCAAGGGCTCCTGGCCATGACATAGGCATAGAAAGCTTGTCCTGGGGCTGTGTGGGGTGGGCTGTAGCACTAGAAGGATATTCACACTGGGAAGATGGTAGAAACCAGGGCCTGGAGGGTGCACAGAGGGAGCCATCCAACTGAGCAGATTCTAGAAGGTTCAGTAGCAGTTTGCCAGGAAATAAAATTGAAATAAATTGGTGTCTGGTGGTTGGAGAGAGAACAGATGCAAAGCCACTGGAGATGGTGGCTCCAGGCCCACTCCATTAGGCTGGGGGTGAGAGGTGCTTGCATAGAGCAGTGGCGGGGCTTGAGCTGCAGCACATTCTCTGAGAGCTGCTTTCTCTGTGATGAGCCAGTCAGACCCAAAGGCAC
>NW_012118821.1:11968284-11971841 GCF_000951035.1 Colobus angolensis palliatus
CATGTCTGAGCTGATGCTGATGAAGGAACGCAGGATGGAGGCTGATCACCAGGACTGACCATGTGATTGTAGGGTGAAGTGTTTGGGCCTTGTGCTGTCACCTGACCTCCCTGGAGAGTTCAATCCCATGGACAGTGAGTCATCAGTCCTCCCTGAGCCATAAAACCCTGGTGAAAAGTCTGGACACCAAAGCTCAGTGCAGCTTCCCGGTTGGTGACCATGTCCCTGTGCTGGGTGGTGATGGGGGCTCTGATCCCACAGGCCAGGCACAGAGGCTCTGCATTTGGGGCCCTCCCTGAACTCATCTGGTGTATTTCATTTGGAGGGTTCAGATTGGCATCGTAATACAGCTGTATTTGTAACCACAGCACTTTCATCTATCTGTTGTGTGGGTGGTTCCAGCAGGAGATGTAGCTGGACGGGGTCTCAGAAACCTCTGAATCTGTAACCAGTCAGAAGTGTGGATGACCTGGGGACCCCCGAACACACAAGTGGCATTAAAGTGAGGGTGGCCTTACTGAGGTCCATCCACGTCCGTAACCTGCAGGGTCTGCTCTAGCTCCAGGTACTTGGCAGCAGGACTGCACTGAAGTCCGCCTAGGACTCTGTCTCCTGTGCTGAACATATGTTTGCAGCTCCTACCCAGCATTCTGCCCTTATGGAAATACAGAAGCAGCATTCTGGCAAGCATCCCTGTTCTACATAAACTCAAGCGCGACATGTGGTAGGCAGCCTCTAAGATGGTCCCCAGCGGTTATGTCTCATATTCCTTATACTCCCAGGCCATGCCCTCCTGTGGCATGTGCCGGACACAAGAGCATCTATGGATGGAATCCAGCAGGAGAGATGGTGTCCACAGTGTGACCTGGAACCACAGGAGGTTGTGGAGAGGATCCAGGAGGAGTGATGGCATCTGCATCTGGACCCACTGGAGTGTGTGCCCAGGACTCTGCAGGGGTGATAGCATCTGGAGTCTGAACTGAACCCACTGGAGTGTGTGCACGGGATCCTGCAGGGGTGATGGCAGCCGGAGTCTGATCTGAACCCACTGGCGTGTGTGCACGGGATCCTGCAGGGGTGATGGCAGCCGGAGTCTGATCTGAACCCACTGGCGTGTGTGCACGGGATCCTGCAGGGGTGATGGCCCCTGGAGTCTGAACTGAACCCACTCGAGTGTGTGCACAGGATCCTGCAGGGGTGATGGCATGTGGAGTTTCGGCTGGACCTACTCAAGTATGTGGACAGAATCTTGCAGGAGAGACAACATGTAGAATGTAAACTGGGCCCAGTGAAGTGTATGGAGAGAATCCTGCAGCGGAGATGGCGTCTGCAGTGGGAACCGGACTCACCGGAATCTTGGGATAGGACCCAAATTCAACCACTGCAGTGTGTAGACAGGATCCTTCAGGAGAGATGGCATCTGCAGTGTGAACCGAACCCACTTGAGTGTATGGATAGCATCTCACAGGAGTGAAGACGTCTGCTGTGTGAAGTGAGGCACTGGAGTGTGTGGGTAGGGTCCTGCAAGAGTGATGGCATGTGGAGGGTAAACTGCATCCACACGACTGTTTGGACAGCATCTTTCAGGAGTGATGACGTCTGCTCTGTGAAGTGAGGCACTGGAGTGTGTGGGTAGGGTCCTGCAGGAGAGATGGCAACTGGAGTGTGAACTGGACCCACTGTTGTGCCTGGAGAGGATCCTGCAGAAGAAAAAGCATCTGCAGTGTAAACTGGGCCACTGGGGCATGTGGCTAGAATCATGCTGGAGTTAACGGCTTCTGGACTGTGAGTTGGCCCCACTAAAGTGTGTGTATAGGATCCTGCAAAAGTGATAGCCCCTGGAATGTGAACAGGACCCACTGAGGTGTGTGGATAGGATACTGCAGGGGTGATGGTGTCTGCAGTGTGAGCTGCAGCCATGGGGCGTGTGGATAGGACTCTGCAAAGAGACAGCCTCTGTGGTGTGAATGGCACCGGTGGAATGTATAGGGAGGATCCTGCAAAAGTGATGTCCTCTGGAGTGTGAACTGGACCCACTGGAGGGTGTGGACATTATCCTGCAGGAGAGATGGCATCTGGAGTGTGAGCTGGACCCACTTCTGTGTGTGGATAGAATCCTGCAGGAGAGATGGCATCTGGAGTGGGAACTGGACCCACTTCTGTGTGTGGATAGGATCCTGCAGGAGAGATGGCATCTGGAGTGTGAACTGGACCCACTTCTGTGTGTGAATAGGATCCTGCAGGAGAGATGGCATCTGCAGTGTGAGCTGCATCCACTGTACAGTGTGGTTAACATCCTGCAGGAAAGATGGCATCTGGAATGTCAGCAGGACCCACCAGCGTCTGAGGATGCACCCTGCAGGTGTGATGTGGGGCCAGTTCCAAGGCTAGGTTAGATTCTAGCCTGACTTCTGTGTTGTGCTCTCATTCTCTTCCTCTTTTTTCTAATACCTGCTCTGGGAGGCATCAGGCCATGTCTGGTGTGCAGGCCATGGAGACCCACATGGCAAGGAACTGGAACCCCCTGCCAGCAGCCTCGGGAGTCCAGTCCTTAGACGGTGCCCTGTGGCCAGCAATGCGCCTGTGACCTCCGGGCTATGTCTCGTGGTAGTTGTTTTTGTTTTTTTTTAACATAGCAACAGGAAACTAGCCGATTACCCACCAATCCCATTCCAGGCTGCCTTCAAATGCAGCTCAGGCTAGAACATCAGCAGGGGGACACAGCTGAGACTCGGGGTTTGCGATGGGAACATGCCCAGGTGTGCCTCTGAATCTGGCACTGTCACCCTGCGGCCTGGGTTCAACAACTTGGCCTCACATTCCTTATCTGTGAAATTCAGAGACTGGGTCCTTGTGAGATGACTGGAGAGAATGTATGAACTATGTGAGAACACCACCTTTAACTGTGCATATTTCATGCAGTGTCTTCCCTCCTTTCCAAATCCTTCTGCTGTCTCTAGGCACACCGGACGTGGGCGGGTTCCCTGGTCTCCTCCTAGGCCTGTCCCAGGAGGACAGGCACTGAAGGCCGCGAGCATTCCCGGGGGCTGCGCTGCGCCAAGGACTCCACACAGGGCATTTCATGCTCCCAACGGTGCTGAGCCAGGCGGCCGGCAGAGAGCAGGTGGCTGACAGGCCCCGGGGAGCCGGACTGCCTGGGTCTAACCTTCCCGCAGAGACTCCCTTGCTGTGCGCCTTGGGGCTTGGGCCTCAGTTTCCTCAAAAGGAATGAGGGGCTTTTTTGAACGTTAAATAATTTCCTACGTGGTTGCGGGTAGGGAGAGGGAGAGAGAAGAGCGCGCGTGCGCGCCTGGAATCGTGCCTGGATCAGAGCAGGCGCTCTGGAAGTGTTACAAACAGCAAGGCGCCAAGAAAAAATCCCGTAGTGCGCGCAGGCAGAAACCACGGGTAAGAAAAGTGGAGAAGCTTCGCATAGGCCCCAGGGTCCCGAGTCCCGAGCGCAGAATCAGGGGTGCCAGTGCTCTCCTCCGCGCCCCCGAGCGCTCGCCTTGGCCATGCGGGCCGCCCCACCTGGATACGGGCGCCCGGGCCGGACA
>NW_012118821.1:11972886-11989338 GCF_000951035.1 Colobus angolensis palliatus
GCCCTTCTCAGGGGCTTTTCCTGCGCCCAGAGCGAGCCGGGCGGCCGGGGTTCCCGAGAGGGGCCGCGCGGGTCTAGACGGAGCCGGGGCTCAGAGCGGGTTTCTGCCCCGGGCACTTCTCTTCTTTCGTTTGTAATCCACGCGACCGTGTTCGCGGTGGTGCCAAGCGTTTAACCGGATGCGTTGCGTTGGGGTTGACACCCGGTGTCCCGCCCGCGGGCCTCCCCGTGCCGCGGTGGTCTCCACGGCAGGAATCCCCATTCCTCCGCGCCGCGGCTCCAGGTGCCGAGGTGCCGCCAGAGTTCGCTGCAGCCTCCTGTGTTCGGAAGCGACTCGGATTCAGCGTTTTCGGAATCTTCTGTGAAGGCGGGCTGCGTTTCAGGCGCCGGCTCCAATTTAGTCCCGTAGCGACTCTTCTGCGTGCCAAAAATAGTTTTCCCTTTTCTTAGCTGAGCCAGAGGACTTCTTGGCACCACCGGAGAGTCTGCAAAAGTTGTAAAATAGTTCAGTGAACAATTCAGGAAGTGGGCGGCCAGCGCGCTTACCTCCGAGACTGAGTGCGGGGACAGACCGCCGCTCCCCGGGGTCGCCGCGTTTGCTGGCCGCTTCCTGCAGGCCCTGGCGCGGGGCGGGGGCGCGAGTTGCTCTCCCCCTGGGAAATTGTTCCTCCGGAGGGAGACCAAGGCTTTCTTTCCAGAGCCCGTGAGTGGTCAGCCCAGGCCGGACGTCCCGGGGACGGGGTGGACTTTTAGAATGGAACCGGGTGAGGTGTCCCTGGGTCTGGATAATGTCATTTTTGCTGAGCCAGTGGAAGAATGGGACCCCGAAGTCATTTTTCACATCTGGTCAGTTTCATAAAGCTTGCGGTATGCTTTGTCCCGGAATATTAATTGCTTGTTGAAAATAACATTTTAAAATAAGTGTCGTAGAACACACATGGATGGGGCCGTCTGCTGCGCTTTGCGTGGTGTGCTCGTCCACAAACACCTCACCGAATTTGAAAAAGGAGCTGAGAGTAGACGGTGACATCATCCTCAGCCCTCACAACTCTTCCTCAAAGGATACGTTTGCGTCCATTTGTATCTTACACGTTCAGGGGTTTTTGCAGTCTTCAGTGATACTTTGAAAGGTCGCTGTTGAGTCACATTGCTTCTGTGAGGCAGGTAGCCTAGTAGCTGTTAAATTGATCAAGTCCCTTATAGAACTAAACATTTTACTGGAGAAATGAACATACCCATTTTATGGCGGTGGAAACAAGTTCTGGGAGAGAAGGCCAGCTCCTGATGCTATTCCTGTGGCCAAGAGGAGGAGGGTAGCCCTGGTGGCCAGAATGGAGTCCTGGCTGGATGCATTCCAGCCGGGTGATTTTTAGCAGGACCTGTGTTCCCTGGGAGAATGTGAGGGTGTAGCCGTGCGGACTAGGCACAGTGGACACATGTCATGAGCGAGCCGTAGGGAGTGCAGCCTGGGGAGGCAGGGACGGAGGGAAGAGGGACACCCATTCTGCGGGGACATCGTGTTGAGGGAGGGGTCTCTGGGGGCATGGTCTGTAGGCTGTTGCTGGAGATGACACAGTTATACATGATACATGCTACACGTGAAGCACCATTTCATGTCCACTTTCAGCATTCTCCCAGGACTGTGCTCTCATGTATATGTGATTATTTTCTATTAAATTTTTTTGGTAGAAATTGGGAACATACTATATATGAAAATTTTTAAAAACCTGCCCCAAAGTTAGTTGGGCTATCCAACCATCATAGTGTCCCTTTGCTTTTAAGAGACTCACCTCCACCCCATCTCCATAAAAGATTCAATCAGAGCCATTGGAAACATCTTATTGCTCCTTCCCCTCAAATGCTCCACAAGTGTGTTTAAGTGGGTCTGATACTGGCTTGTTTGAATTGTGGCTTGGGGGCTTTGGAAATAAGCCCACCTATGACTCAGTTTGGATTGAACTTTGAGTGCCCTCAGCTGCAAGTGTGAAGGGAGCTCTGGAATGGCAGGAGCCCACGCCCTGTGCTGCTCGGTTGGGGGCTTTGGCCTTGCTGCTGGGTCTCCTGGAGGGCACCTCCCCTCCGGAGGCCTTACTTAGTTCAGCTGTGTAGAAATGCTTGGTTTTTGAATAGAGTTTCATTCTCTATCCAACACAATAGAAGTTTATCACAATGGTAGTTCAAAGCTAGTACTAAAGTTTGCCGTTGGACGCCCCTTCCTTTCCTCCTCTCAACCCCAGCCTCTTTGGGGAGGTCACATTTGAAACATTCTTCATTGCAGTCGCGCTGCTAGAGTGCTGGCTGGACACACTGGAGCTAGGCCCTCCACGCCTTCCTCCTGTCCCGCCTTCCTCTCTTCCCTGGAGCCGCCACGGTTGAGGCTGTGGTCATGGACTCATCAAAACCAACATCCTCACCACAGTCCAGGCCACTGCAAGCCATGAATTGTCCCAAACTGTAGTTCTGTGACAGAAACGCTGACACTGGAGGGGTCTGGGTATGTGGAGCTTGGGGTGGGCTCAGGGAGGTTGCATTGCAGAGAACCTAGGGGCAGGTGCCATGGCAGGCGGGGCGGGGCCTCTTCTCCCTCAGGATCTCCAGGCAGCTGCAGCTCATTCTCAGTTTTTCTCACCATCTACTGGGTGTTCAGGCCCTTGCTGTGTGCTGTGTGTTGGGCCACCCACAGAAAACAAGACTGGAACCCGCCTTCATGGAATCCCAGTCCAGCGGGGGCTCCCGGAGAGTCAGGGGGCTTCCTGCGAGTGGTAGGATGACCCCAGCTGTGTGCAGGCCTGGTGGGACGGGGCATGGGGGACACAGAGCGCTTGGGACCTGCACTCTTGGTGATCTGGACCGAGTGGATGCCCACCTCCTGGCCTGTGTCCACATGAGCAGAAGGTTCCAGTGTTGCTGCTCCATGGGTCGCCACCCTCCTGCAGGCCCCAGACCCTCTGGGACTCAGAGTTCATAGGTACGAGTGGGTCTTTGGGCCTTTGAACTGACTTCCTGTGTCCAGGAGACTGCGTCCCCTGAGTCCCATCGGCCCCTGAGTCACATCAGCCCTGAGGTTGATCCTTGGAGCTTCCCCGACCTCCCTTGGAGCTTCCCTGACCTCCCTTGGAGAATTGGCCGCCTTTCGGAGAGGACCTCTCCTCCTCACACGTAGATAGAGGTCACAGGGTGTTGCCTGGCACTCAGGGAGCCAGCTGGCTGGTGCTGGAGTGGGACCCGCCTGCTGGGGACTCCCTGGCTCTCCACCCTCAGCACTTTCCATACCCTCCTCCTCCTCTGCATCCTCCTGCTCCCGGGAAGTTCCCTCACATCTGACTGCAGCTTCTGGGAGCACCCGCAGCCCGGGGACGCCAGGCCTCTCCTCCTTTGGGCAGGAGACTGCAGTGGTCTGGGGTGTGAGCGGGAGCCTGGGGCTTCCCCGCCCTAGGCGGATGAGTCTGGGTTGCATCTGCTGGGACAGTCCTGCAGGCGCTAGTGTTGGTGTTTGCCTTCCATAGAACAAATGACTTCCTGTTTATTGGCACAACAGAGTCAAAGACTGTATTATTGTCACGCAAATACGTTTGAAAAGTACCATAAGGATACTTAAAACGTATTTAGATGTTGATAATGTATCTTTGCAAGGTGGTAGGCGGACCACACATTTTCTCAGCATGGGAGCCTGGGAGACGGGTTGATCTTCAGAGCTCTCTGTGTTCTGTGGCCAGAAGAGGAAAATCATCAGTGTTCAAAATAAGCTCAGAGAGGGCCCATGCCCAAGAGAGTGCGTGTTGGGGCCTTTCCTGGGATGTCCAGTTTGCCATTCGGGGAGGATGTGAGACCCCCAGGCTTTCACCAGGACTTTAACCTTTGAAAACCAGTATATGAGTATGTGAGTGCCACATGTCTGCAAAGTGCTCTCTCTTGTTAGGAAGTCAGAGTCATTGAGCTCTTCTATTGTTAGAACTTGCTTCCCTCCTGTGTGATTTTTATCTGTCAAGGAAATAGTTGTAAAAAGAAAGCATATCCTTCTATATGACTCTGAGTCCAGGGGCAGCTCCAGCTTCAAGCACGGCTTGATCCAGGGTCCACAGGCTGCGATATTCTGTGGTTTTCTCCCCTGGATGGGTGACTCGGCTTGCTTCTCTGTTGTTCTGACTCAGTTTCCCTAGTTGCTGATGTTTGGCAGCTGTGTAGTTCCCTTCCGACAGAGCTCAGTCCAGTGGAAAGAGGATGCATGACTCATTCTTAGTGCACAAGCAGAAGTTTGGGGAATTGTCTTAATGGACCAGATGGTCTGTGTGGCACGCCAGTTTTCAAGACGTCCATGAGTGGGCAGGAGGCCTTGCCGCTGGGTCTGGAGTGCACGACTACCTTCTGGGGCCATGGATGGCATCTGATCTTCCCTGAACACACTGGCCAGAAGCTGATGAGGGCCCCTTGCCTGGGGTAAAGCCTGGGCCTTTTTAAGCAAAGTGAGTGTTGCATTGTCCAGGCAGGAGCCTCCATGGCACAGATCCAGGGTTCAAAATTTAATATGTAAACACAAACAAAGACAAAATTCCAGTCTGCAGGGCAGATCTCCTCATGAATCTCAAAGCTAGGTAAGAGCTGGAAGATCAGGCTGGGTGTGGTGGCTCACGGCTGTAATCCCAGCACTTTGGGAGGCCAAGGCAGGCAGATTGCCTGAGCTCAGGAGTTCGAGACCAGCCTGGACTACATGGCGAAACCACTTCTCTACTAGAAATAGAAACATTAGCTGGGCCTGGTGGTGCACACCTGTGGTCCCAGCTACCCGGGAGGCTGAGGCATGAGAACTGCTTAAGCCTGGGAGGCGGAGGTGGTAGTGAGCTGGGATCACGCCACTGCACTGCAGCCTGGGTGACAGAGCGAGACCTAGTCTCAAAAAAAAAAAAAAAAATTTGAAGATCAACTTGCGTTATGCCGATTCCCATTGGCGTATGATGAGATAAATACCTTTTTGATTGGAGAATCCAAGTGTTTTTCCTTTGCACATGACAGTAAGAAGAAGCTAAAATAGATGCAAATGCATGAAGTCCTGCCGGGCCCACAGCAGTGCTCTGGGAGGGGAACTCAGGCCTGGGAATCGGGCGATGTCTCAGGAATACAGAGATCTTCCCGGCTCCTACTCAGGGTCTGGAGCTGAGAAGCTACTGCCGGCCTCTGGTGTTTTAGTGACAAACATGTGAGAGCTCTCACGTTTCCCAGTGCCCAGGTTTACTAATTATTTTAAGTGATAGTTCCGTATGTCTTTGGGGTTCAGAAGAAAATGTGAGTTATTTACAAGTACCTTTTTTGAGGGAATTCAATTTAAGAGAAGACAAACTTTACCATGTTTGATGCTTAAACAGCCGATCAGGACATTTTGTATGTTAGTGGTATCTCTCTCTCTTTTTTTTCTTTTTTTTGAAGACGGAGTCTCACTCTTTTGCCCAGGCTGGAGTGCAGTGGCGCAATCTCGGCTCACTGCAAGCTCCGCCTCCCGGGTTCACGCCATTCTCCTGCCTCAGCCTCCCGAGTAGCTGGGACTACAGGCGCCCGCCACCTCGCCCGGCTAGATTTTTGTATTTTTAGTAGAGACGGGGTTTCACTGTATTAGCCAGGATGGTCTCCATCATGATCCACCTGCCTCGGCCTCCCAAAGTGCTGGGATTACAGGTGTGAGCCACTGCGCCCGGCCTGTTAAGTGGTATCTCTCTATGTGGGCCAGTAGCTCCCCAGGATCAAGCCTGGATAGTTGAATTGTTAAACTGCGTGCTGCCGGAACACCTGCATGTGACTTAGCACACGTATGTTAGTGGGTGGCTGCATGCTTTTTTTGATGCTAAAGTAATACAACTGATTGATAGATATTTTTCTAAATTGGTAACACTAGTAATTTTTGTTTCCTTTGTTTTAAAGTTTATTTTGAAAAACAGGCATTAAGGCGGGTCTGGAGGCTCACACCTGTAATCCCAGCACTTTGGGAGGCTGAGGTGGGCGGATCACCTGAGGTCAGAGTTTGAGACCAGCCTGCCCAACATGACAAAACCTCATCTCTACTAAAATTACAAAAATTAGCCAGGTGTGGTGGCTCACGCCTATAGTTCCAGCTATCGGGAGGCTGAAGTAGGAGAATCGCTTGAACCTGGAAGGCAGAGGTTGCAGTGAGTTGAGATCGTGCCACTGCACTCCAGCTTGGGGGACAGAGCAAGACTCCGTCTCAAAAAAAAAAAGAAAATAGGCATTATATTTTTCCCCATCTAATTTCTCGTCAGATCCAAAAGGCAAAATAGTAAAGCCTAAAATACATCTGAGTGGAAGATTACTCATGCAAGGTAAACTGAAGCTGGCAAAAACAAACAAAAACCATGAGTAGACTGTCCGCTGTTTCGTGGGTTAGATCTCCCTGGCGTAGGTACGAGATCAGTCATCACTGCTGTTTTGTTCATTGGTTTCTTTATTCTGGAGGATGTTGCTTTCCCTCCTGTTGCAAGCCAAGAGGACGGGAGACACAGACCCCCAGGGAGCCTAACCCGGAGGCCTGAGGTGGTGAATGGCAGCCGTCCTCCAGACGTCCGAGGGCACTGTGTGTTCAGGCGCCTTGTTTATTCCAGATCTGGCTGCCTCCTGCGTCATCTGCCCAGGGAAAGCAGGGTTCGTGCCCTGCTCCTGTCCAGATGCCCAGCACATCTGAGCAGCCCAGAGCACCAGGGCAGTGTGTTTACGGGAAAGCAGGCTGCGGTCAGCGCCGCACCCTCCACCTACCAGGCTGTTGCATGTTGAGCCCTGCCGAGCTTTGGAAGTTTAGGAGGAGCCTGCGGGAGCATCTGCCTTTTTTTCTATGGTTAAATCAGAAGGAGGAGCTTGACGAGTGACTGTTACCCTATTTGACCTTTGTCCACATGAGAATTTTTACTTAAGAAAACAAAAGCCTTATCAGACATAATGGACATTTTGAAAGGGCACATACTTAAAGTACGCTTGCTGAGTTCTGACATCCACCTCCAGGGTTCAAGTAATCCTCCTGCCTTAGCCTCCTACTTTTAGCTAGTCCTAAGTAGCCGGACTATAGGCATGTGCCCCCATGCCTGGATTTTTTTTTAATTTGTTTTTAATTTTTAATTTTGTAGAGATGGGGTCTTGCTATTTGCCCAGGCTGATCCACAACTCCTGGCTTCGAGCAGTCCCCCCACCTTGGCCTCTTAAAGCCCTGGGATTACATGTGTGAGCCGTTGTGGCTGCCTTGTAATCAGTGATCTTTGATGTTACTATTGTAATTGTTTTGGGGTGTTACAAACCACACCCATGTAAAACTGCAAACCTAACCTAAATGTTGTGTGTGTTCTGACTGTTCTACTGGCTGGCCATTCCTCCATCTCTTTTCCGTTTCCAGGCCTTATTCCCTGAGACCCAGCAGTATTGAAATCAGGCCAATTGATAACCCTGCAGTGGCATTTCCGTGTACTAGTGATAGGAGAGTTGCATGTCCTTTACTTTAAATCAAAAGCTGAAAATGATTAAGCTTAGTGAGGAAGGCATGTCAAAAGCTGAGATAAGTCAAAAGCTAGGTCTCTTGCATCAGTTAGTTTATGGAGGAAGTTTTAGTGGTTTGGGAAGAACAGCAAACCAGCCACAACATTCTACTCAGCCAAAGTTCAATCCAGAGCAAGGCCCTAACTCTTCGTTTCTGTAAAGGCAGAGAGATAAGGAAGCTGCAGAAGGAAAGTTTGGAGCTAGTAGAGATTGGTTCATGAAGTTTAAGGAAAGAAGTCAACCGCATAACATAAAAGTGCAAGGTGAAGCAGCAGATGCTGATGGAGAAGCTGCAGCAAGTTCTCCAGAAGTTCCAGCTAGTATCAGTGATCAGGTGGCTACACGCAACAACAGATTTTTAATGTGGACAGAGCAGCCTTCTATTGGAAGAAGATGCCATCTAGGACTTTGATAGCTAGAGAGGAGAAGTCACTGCCTGGCTTCAAAGCTTCAAAGGACAGGGTGACACTCTTGGTAGGAGCTAATGCAGCTAGTGACTTTAAACTGAAGCCAGCGCTCATTTCCTGTTCCCCAACCCTGGGGTCTTAAGGACTGTGCTAAATCTACTGTGTTTCTGCCCTACCAATGGAGAGACAAGGCCCGAATGACAGCATATTTGTTTGCCGCATGGATCTCTGAATATTTTAAGCTCACTGTTGAGACCTACTGCTCAGAAAAAAAGATTCTTTTCAAAATACTGCTGCTCATTTGCAATGTGTCTGGTCACCCAAGAGCTCTGATGGAGAATGCAAAGGGATTAATGTTGTTTTCATGGCTGCTAACACAGAACATCTATTTTGCAGCCCATGAATTAAGGACTAATTTTGACTTTCAAGTCTTATTATTTCGTAAATTTATTCCATAAAACTATAACTGCTATAGATAGCGATTTCTCTGATTAAACTGGGCAAAGTCAATTGAAAACCTTCTGGAAAGGCGTCATCATTTTAGACGCCATTAAGAATATTTTTGATTCATGGGGGATCAAACATCAACATGTACAGGAGTTTGGAAGAAATGGATTCCAACCTTCATGAACGACTTTGAGGGGTTCAAAGACTTCCGTGGAGAAAGTCACTGCAGATGTGGTGGAGATAGCAAGAGAGCTAGAATTAGTAACGGAGTTTGCAGATGTGAGAGAATTATTGCAACTTCGTGATGAAACCAGAACAGATGGGGAGTTGTGTCTATGGATGAGCATAAAAAGTGGCTTCTTGAGGTGAATTCTACTTCTGGTGAAAATGCTATGAACTTTGTTGAAATGACAGCACAAGATCTAGAATATTCCCTAAACCTAGTGGATAAAGCAGCCGCAGGGTTTGAGAGGATTGACTCCAATTTTTGTAGGATAGGCAAATACAAGCCTTTGTTTATTTATTTAGAGGTGGAGTCTCACTCTGTTGCCAGGCTGGAGTGCAATGGTGCAATCTTGCCTCACTGCAACCTCCGCCTCCCGGGTTCAAGCGATTTTCCTGCCTCGGCCTCCCGAGTAGCTGAGATTACAGCCGCGTGCCGCCATGCCCAGCTAATTTTTGTATTTTTAGTGGAGATGGGGTTTCACCATGTTGGCCAGAATGGTCTCGATCTCCACCATGCCCAGCTAATTTTTGTATTTTTAGTGGAGATGGGGTTTCACCATGTTGGCCAGAATGGTGTCGATCTCTTGACCTCATGATCCACCGGCCTCGGCCTCCCAGAGTGCTGGGATTACAGGGTGAGCCACCGCGCCCGGCCGGTTGACTTCGGTTTTGAAAGAAGTTCTACTGTGGATAAACAGCTATGAAACAGCGTCACATGCTACAGAGAAACCTTTTGGGAAAGGAAGAGCTGATAGATACGGCAAATGTCGTTGTTGTCTTATTTTCAGACATTGCCGCAGCTACCCCAGCCTTCAGCAACCACCACCCTGATCCTTCGGCAGCCGGCAACATCAAAGCAAGGTTCTCTACCAGCAAAAAGAAGAAAACTCTCTGAAGGCTCAGGTGTTTTATAAATTTTTTTTAGCAATAAAATATTTTTTAAACAAAGTATGGCCGGGTGCGGTGGCTCACGCCTGTAATCCCAATACTTTGGGAGACCGAGGCAGGTGGATCACAAGGTCAGTAGATCCAGACCATCCTGGCTAACACGGTGAAACCCCATCTCCACTAAAAATACAAAAAATTTTCCGGGCGTGGTGGTGGGCATCTGTTGTCCCAGCTACTCCGGAGAGTAGCTGAGGCAGGAGAATGGCATGAACCTGGGAGGCAGAGCTTGCAGTAAGCCGAGATTGCACCACTGCACTCTAGCCTGGGCAACAGAGTGAGACTCTGTCTCAAAAAAAAAATTTAAACAAAAATAATTATGTACTTTTTTTAGATGCAATGCTATTGCATAATTACTCGGCTATATTGTAGTGAAAATATAACTTTTATGTACTGGGAGACCAAAATATTCATGTGAATAACCTTTTTGCAATTTTTAGCTTATTTCAGTGATCTGGGCCCAAACCTGAAATATCTGAGTGGTATATTTCTCTCTGGCCCCAATTTTTGTGATATTGTTGTCCTACATTTTATTTGTACATATGTTATAAACTCCATACTGTACTTTTACGATTTCGTTTAAGCTGTCAGTTATCTTTTTAGAGATTTAAATAAACAGAAACATGTTTTTAATTCTTTCAAATGCTGCTTATTCCTATGTGTAGGTTCATAATTCAGTCCTTTTACTTCAAGAACTCTAAAAAAAAGTCTTGTAGTGCAGCTCTATTGCTAATCAGTTCTTTTAGCTTTTGGATGTTTAAAAAGTGCTTTACTTTGCCTTCATTTTTGAGTGATATTTTGCTAAGTAATATTCTGAGTTAGTGGTTTTCTCTGACACAGTTTTTTTTTTTTTTTCTTTTTCTTTTTTTGACACAGAGTGTTGCTCTGTCGCCCAGGCTGGAGTGCAGCAGCACCATCTCAGCTCACTGCAGCCTCCGCCTACCGGGTTCAAGCGATTCTCCTGCCTCAGCCTCCTGAGTAGCTGGGATTACAGGCGCTCACAACCACACCTGGCTAATTTTTGTATTTTTAGTAGAAACAGGATTTTACCATGTTGGCCACGCTAGTCTTGAACTCTTGGCTACAGGTGATCCACCTGCCTCGGCCTCCCAAAGTGCTGGGATGACAGGCGTGAGCCACTGCACCTGGCCGACACTGCTTTAAAAACGTCCTTGCACATAGTTTCCCGTGAGAAATCTGCCGACACCCGTATCGTGTCAGTAGAACATCTGTGTGTTTCTGGCTGCTTTTAAGATTTTCTCCTTATCCCTGGTGTTGAGCAATTGGATTATGATATACCTTGGTGTGGTTTTCTCTGTGATTCTTATGCTTGTGTTTTTTAATTTTGATTTTAATTTTTTATTTAATTTTATTTAAAAAATTTTGGACCCGTGGGTTTACAGATTTCTTCAAATCTGGAAAATTTGGGGAGCGTTTCATCTTCAGACGTGTTTTCTGTCCCCACCTTTGTCTCCTCTTCTTTGAAGATTCCAGTTATACATGTACGAGGCCACGGCTCACTCATCTATTGCTTAATTTTTTGTAACTGTGTCTTTTTCTCCATGTGTTTCATTTTGGGTAGTTTCTATTTTTTGTCTTGAAAGTAAGTCTTTCTCAATGTCGAATTTGCTGTTAATTCTATGTATTTTTCAAATCAGACATTGTGATTTTCACCTCTAGAAAATGTGGGTATTAAAAACAAATCTTCCATGACTACTTGATGTCATGACTCTTAGCCTTAGAGTCTGGCTAAGTTTTTTTTTTTTTTTTTTTTAAGTAGAGACAGGGTTTCACTGTGTTAGCCGGGATGGTCTGGATCTCCTGACCACGTGATCCGCCCACCTTGGCCTCCAAAGTGCTGGGATTACAGGTGTGAGCCACTGCGCCTGGCCATATAATTTTAATAATCTGCTAACTCTGCTAACTCTCACATCTGTGGCAGCTCTGGTTGGTTTTAATTGAATAATTTAATCTTCTCAATAGGGATTGTAATATCCTTCCTTTCATGCCGTTTCATTTTTTTTTAGCAGATTCCAGACAATGGAATTTCACTTTGGTGAGCACTGGACATTTTTGTGCTCTCATAATTATCCTTGAGCTTTGTACTTGGTGCAGTTATATGGAGACAGTTTGGTTCTTTAAGGTCTGGCTTTTAAGATTTGTTGGTCAGGATTGGAGCAGTGCTTTACCTAAGGCTCATCATTTTCAAAAGCTGAGGCAAGACCCTTCCCTGTCCCATACTGACTGCCTGTGAATCGTGAGGTTTCCAGTCTGGCTGATGAGACGGCACTGCTCACTTCTGGTCCAGTGTGTGTGGGGCCCTGTGATCCCTAATCCATTTGGGGGGCTCTTTTCTGGCCGTGGGCAGTTTGTGTGGGTCAGGGCTCAGCTCAGTGCTGGACGCTCTGCAGGCCCCTGGGCCTTTTCTCGCCCTATCCCGGGAGGGCTCGGGCGTCCCACCTCTGTCCTGCCAGTGCTGCCCCCTGGCCTCCCCAGGCTCTCAGCATTGTGTTCTCTCTTAGGCAATGAGCCGGTGCCGTTTTCTGCTGGCTGCATCTGTTTTCCATCTCGCGCGGATCAGTGCTCTGTTGGCTGATGCCCAGTCACTTGAAAACAGTTGCTTCATGTATTTTGTCAGTCTTTTGGTGTTTGGTTTTTTCAGTCAGAAGAGAAAGTCTTGCCCCTGTAATCCCATCTTGTTCTAAAGCAGACGTCTCCGTTCACGTTTTGAAAACAAATGTTCTCTGAATTTTTAACCTTCTCTGAATTCTTCTGCAAGCAGGTGTGGTAAAATAAATAACATCATAAAATAATGACCGCATTCACGTTCCCAAGCTCAAATGTAAGGAAAGATGAAAATGGCTCAGTCCTGGTGTTCTCCGCCTGTCTTTGGAATGCCTTGGAATGCCATCGTCTCAGTCAGAGCCATTGAACTTCAAGTTGGTGTCCTGAACAGCGGCAGAACCTTGTTGCATTAAAACAACCTGAGTTCCCGCCCCCCTCACACGAATCCCCGGGCAGATGTTCTTGGCTGAGCAGCTCTTCATTGGAGGTTCAGCTCTGAGCGGTCGGGGTTGGCTGTGGGATAGCTGTGTGTTTTGTGCCTGAGCTCTGTGGGGTGTGGCAGGCCAATTTCGTCTGTGGCTGCCCACTTCTGGCAGAGGCAGAGGTGAGTGGTTGTCACAAGCCAAGCTGTTTAGTCTGGCTTGGTGAGAACACGTTTGCTCTAACTTTGACCCAAGGATCCCAGCTCTGCCCCGCCTGCAGCTCCACCATCATCCTTTCCTGGTCTCGAAGCTGTCGCAGAAGGGGAGAGAGGAGGTTATGTGAAGGCTCACTGCTCCCACCTGCTCGGAGCTGACCGGCGTTCCTGCTCCCAGTGCACCAGAGAGACGGCACGTGTCTCAACCTAGGTGCAGGGGAGCTGGGATGCAGAGGTCAGCTGCATGTCCAGGAAGCAGAAGTGGACCGTGAACTTACCAGTTTTTGCCATCGCTGTCCCACCAGAGTTTAATAGCATGCAATTATTGCTCACTCTCTTAAAACTTCCTCCCGCCAGTTCGTGTGTGTGTGTGTGTGCGTGCGTGTGCGCTCTCTCCTCAACCGTGTCCTGTTGACATGGATGGAGCAGCTCTGCCTGCTTGTCACTTTTCGGAGAGGTCTGTGATGTTGATATTCCCTTTGCTTGCTTCTGTGTTCTGGGACTTACAGTGATTTTACCACCTCCCAACCCAGCTTCTAATGTGGGCTGTAGCAACTACTACCACAGATAGTTTTAAAACTCTCTCCCTCCTCTTCTAACAGGAAGAATTTTGTTATCATTTGGGGATTAAAGGCAGTTTATTTATGCATGATGGCCTAGCGTGATTATTGTGCTAAGGGTAGAATGGCTTCAGCGACTGGAACCATAGGTCACAGCCG
Source organism: Colobus angolensis palliatus (assembly GCF_000951035.1). Taxonomy (NCBI): domain Eukaryota; kingdom Metazoa; phylum Chordata; class Mammalia; order Primates; family Cercopithecidae; genus Colobus; species Colobus angolensis. Next base: position 11,986,355 of record NW_012118821.1, read on the forward strand.
GTTTGCTTGTAATCCAGTTGCTTGACTGAAGACTTTTCTCTAAGGGATGGGACAGATTTGGGTTTGACCTCATGTGTACCCTGGGTAATCAGAGAAGTAACGGGTCACCAGTGAAGGCTTAGAAGGAAGCCAGCAGGAATCCCGAATTCTCAGCCTGGATCATTGGCTTCTGGGGACCAGGAATTGGATGTTTGAGTGGTTTTACTCAGATGTAAACATGCCTCCTCCCCTGCCTGTGACTGGGCCGTCCGTCATACCCTGAGCCTGCCCCTGGTGCTGCCCTCTAGCCAAGGGGCCCAGCTCTTCCTGTTTACTTAGCGCAATTCCAAAGTTGTGTATCGGTTTGTAAGAGCTTTGGGAATTTGCCCCACTGCCTTCTCTCCAGGACCCCTCAACTGCCCATCCATGTTCTCCTCTTGTCGGTGTGGAGTTTGGTTAGGTACACAGAGGGGTATAATCTGCCAGGCCTGTTTGCCACAAGGGCTCAGCAGCTTCTTCTCCGACAAGCTGTTGCCCAGAATTATGATGCCTGCTCTTTCACCCACTAATTGCACCACCCGCTTTCTTTTACAACACATCTTAAAAATATTTTTATGCAAGTTGCACATGTTCATGTTAGAAAAATTTAAAAATAAAGATGAACAAAATGAAACAAATGACTCACACTGCTGTTGTTCGAGAGAAACATTAACTAGTTGGGCTTTGTCCTCAGATGCACACATACAGGGAAGCATTCACACCTGTGTAGTGTGTAGCAGTATTTGTCTGTCTGCCTGTTAATATTTACCTGTCAGGTATCTGTTTTCAAAAATTGGGTCATGATACATGTTCTGCTCTATAATGCACTTGGTGTGGTTTTAAAATCTGGGAATATATTATGGTTGTGTGTCTGTTCAGTAATTAGAGGCCTCCATCATCCTTGTTAGTGGCCACACGGTATTTGTTTGAAATTTGCCGAATTTGCCTAATCGAATTCTTATTATGGGTCATTTCTTTGTTTCCACTTTTCTGCTCCTGCAAACAATATTTCCAAAGTGTGATTGCATCCGTTTTTGGTTCGGTCTAGATTGTTTTAGGGCACATTTCTATAGAAATCTTTTTTTAAAAATTTCAGTAGGTTTTTGGGGAACAGGTGGTGTTTGGTTACATGAATCAGTTCTTTAGTGGTAAATTCTGAGATTTGGGTGCACCTATCACCCGAGCAGTGTACACTGTACCCAATGTGTAGACTTTTATCCCTCACCCCCCACCCTGCTGTGCAAACCCTCTGGGAGGTTCTGATCTGCACCGGGGACCGTGGCTGGCCCACGGTGTGCTTACCCTGTTGCGTTTTCTTCCTGGTCCCTGTTCATATTTTCCTGCGGATGGATGTTCTCTGTAGCTAAGCGGTGGTGACTTACCTACTACAGGATGAATACAGATTGCCCCTACCGAGAGGAGCCTGTAACAGGTGAGGAGGGAGGGCTGAGGGGAGGGTCGGCGGCCGAAGACGCCGCCTCTCTCACCCCAGGATGGTGGAAATACAACCTGTGTAAGTACTGGTGTTTCCTTGCTGAGTAACTGCATTTTGATTATTACAATGTGTTTTTTCTCCAAATGGTTTGATTTTCAGTGTGCCCTGAGAGCCAAACCATCTAGCGTTTGTGCCTGTCATGTGTGTTTATTTGCCAGCTCTGTCTTTATCCCAGGTTCTGACAGTTCTGACAGTTCACGCTGTGTGGCTTGTCTGTAGCTTGTTTGGCCTCTGCCCCACCGTCAGCTGGTCTTACCAGACCCATAGTCGTGGTGGGACCTGCACACCGGGCCCTACACTGGGAGGAGCTCACAGAGCAGCCAGCCTAGCACCCTGCCTGCTGGTACCTGGGGCGGAGCGTGGTTAGCCGGGACCTGTTACCGGGGGTGGAGCCTGGTTAGCCTTGGTGGTCCCGTTCTTCAGAGCCCTGGAACCCTGAATAAGAGTGCTTGGCCTGTCTCGCTTCTGGAGGACTCACAGGGCTACATCTCTGGCCACAAAAGTTTTATCGAATCGTCCTGTTTCGGATGCATTTCGGTTGAAGGACGCTTTGTTTCTGTGCATTGTTGATTCACTGACGTTGTTAACGAGCTGTGGCCGCGAACACCGTGCCCCACTGCTGAGTGGAGCTTCTCCACCACACCTGTTCCTTGTGAGGACTGCACAGACAGAACGGCAGCACTGTGCTTAACAAAAGCCCAGAGAGTGTGAAACACGTGGCCCTAAACAGACCTTGGAAAAGACCCTGTTTACGGTAGGAGAGTGGAAACAAGAGGGCCGGTGTCAGCTTCACCAGCTCAGTTGTGGGCCTGGGTATCAGCTGACTCTGTTTTCCCCATTCTGCGCCTGTCCACAGATAATGGCAGAGGTGCTGCAAGTACTGATTTTCGAGATGATGTCATAAATTTGGAATCTGCAAATAATGACGGACTGTGTTCTCCGGCTGGTAGCTTCTAGAGAGAGGCTCTGTGCCGAGGGCCCAGGGACCCTGCCAGCAGGGGCTCTTGGTGTGTGACCGCCTCGAGCGAGACCTGCCTCAGAATCTGTGCTGCAGGGTTTACATTAGTCGTTAAGAACAGGACAGTTGGCTGGGTGCAGTGGCTCATGCTTATCATCCCAGCACTTTGGGAGGCCAAGGCAGGCAGATCTCTTGAGCTCAGGAGTTAGAGACCAGCCTGGGCAAAATGGCAAGACCCATCTCTACAAAAAATACAAAAATTAGCTGGATATGGTGGTGTACACCTGTAGTCCTGGCTACTCACTCGGAGGCTGAGGCAGGAGGATTGCTTGAGCCTCGGAGGTTAAGGCTGCAGTGAGCTGTGATTGCACCACTGCACTCAAGGCTGGGCAATAGAGCCAGACCCTGTGTCAAAGAAAAGAAAAAAGAAAGAAAGGAACAGGACAGTCTTGAGCAGAATAGCACAAGACAGTGAACAGTTTAGCAGTCCCTAACTAATCTTCTTTTTTTTTT
>NW_012118821.1:11989608-11997266 GCF_000951035.1 Colobus angolensis palliatus
TCTCCTGACCTCGTGATCCGCCCGTCTCGGCCTCCCAAAGTGCTGGGATTACAGGCTTGAGCCACTGCGCCCGGCCCTAATCTTCTTTAGGGGAGAAAATATCTTGCCTTTCAGGCTAGATCAACTCTAAAGTTGTTGTATTTAATGATACTCTTAGGAAGTCAGAAAGAACACGCCGTGTGGAGGCCCTGCCGGCGGATGCTGGGGATGGAGATGATCTCCGCTGGCTCTCAGCGATTGACTCACAACGGGTCCGGTGGGCAGGGGTTGGATTCCACCAACCTGTGACGGTGGAGACTGTTCTTGAGAAGGGTGGGAAGGCTGCCTAATTGAGGGCTGAGGAAAAATGCACCTGTGTGGTGGAACCAGCAGCAGGTACAGGGCATGTGCCAGCCTTGAGCTGGGGTCCTGCTCTGTGCTTTCCAGATGTGCTCCCTCGAGGACGTGACCACACCCCTTGAGGCCTCGGCTTCCCCATCTGTAGGGGTCCTGAGGAGTAAGGAAGGGTGTGCATGCAAACCTCCTAGCAACAGCCAAGCACAGTAGATGCTTTTGCAGTGGAAGCTGCTTATTATTCCGGCTTGCATGGAATCCTGCACATTTAAGTGCAATAAATTGAAATACGAGGCCGTGCCAAGGAAGCCCAAAGTAGGGTCAGTAAGAGGCAGCAGGAGGGACTTGGGATGGCTGTGAAGGGCAGTGGCGCTTCTCTGGGTGAAGCGTGGGCTGTGTGGGACTTGGGATGGCTGTGACGGGGCAGTGGCGCTTCTCCAGGTGGAGAGTGCGCCCTGTGGGACTTGGGATGGCTGTGAGGGGCGGTGGCGCTTCTCCGGGTGGAGAGTGGGCTGTGTGGGACTTGGGATGGCTGTGAGGGGCGGTGGCGCTTCTCCGGGTGAAGCGTGGGCTGTGTGTGCTCGCAGGGCTCAGTCAGCCGTTACTTCATGGGCTGGCTTTAATTGAAACGGATACTTCGATGCAAACAGGAAATTACAAGGAAGCAGAGTGTTCACTTCATTTTAGAATGGCAATTTTGTCTAACAGACCAGACCTATATGTTTAAGAAACATCTGATTTTCCCTTTTGAGACGGCACTTTCTGCATTCTGGGGGTCCAGGACATGATCCATGAGCGTGCCCTTCCCTTCCCAAAGCCCTGTCTTTATTTTTTAAAAAGCAATTCTTGATTTCTAAAAGGTCATACTCACATAGATCTATGTTAAGTCTTTGCTAAGAATTACAGACAATAAAAACGGAAATTCAGATTTATTTTAAATAAAATATAAGGCTGATGTTGATAGAGATGGAAGAATTTTGACTTAGCACTGATTGAAACTCTTTGATTAATATTTTTTTCTGCGGAGACAAAAGACTATAACAGCTCTCAGGCAGGAAGATTTCTTCACTGAGAATTGTTGTGGGAAAGAAAACGTGGCTTTCTAGACAAAATGCGATAGTATCTGTGTGTTTCAGCAGTGGAAAACAAAGGCTGCAGTTTATCTGAAGTCGTTGTCATTAAATTTATGCTCCTTTTCCTAGTCATAGCCAAGCTTCCTTTTGGGAATAAGATGAGACTTGTTGCATCCTGGTATGAAGCAACTGTTTCTAAAAATCTATAACCAGCAGAGCAACACTTTTAACTTTTAAAATATCAGTTAAAGCAAATACAATTACTCATGATTGTAGTTCACTCAAACACATGGGATGTTTGTATTGGCATGGCAACAGGTGGCTGATACGAGTCTTGAACACTTGTTTTCTTGTGCATGTTTTTTTCATTGTATAATTTTCTTGGATCAGTGCCCTTGTCACCCCATCCATTCACATGTTTACCCATCCATCCATAACCTCTCTTTCATCCATCCATTCATCCATCTATCCATCCATCTGTCCATTAATCCATTCATTCATCCATCTGTTCATTTTTATTAATCCATCCGTCTGTCCATCCATAATCACCTATCCATTTATCCATCCATCCATTCATTAGTCCATCCATCTGTCCATTCATCTGTAATGACCCAACCATCTATTCTTCTGTCCATCCATTAATTTACTCATTCATCAGTCTATGCATTTATTAGTTCATCTATCTGTCCATTCATCCATAACCACTTGTCCATTTATTTATCCAGTCATCCATCCACCCATTAATCCATTCATTCATCTATTCATTCATTAGTTTATCCATCTTTCCATTCATCCATAACCACACATCCATTTATTCATCCTTCTATCTCTCCATCTATCCATCATTAATGCATTCATTCATCCACCTTTCCATTCATTAGTCCATCTATCTGTTCATTCATTCATAACCACTCATCCATCTATTCTTTCTTCCGTTCATTAATTCATTCATCCATCTGTCCATTCATTTATAACTGTTCATCCATTTTCCAGTCAGCCATCAATGTATCCATTCATTAGTCCAGCTGTCCATTCATCCATAGCCACTCATCCATCTATTCATCCATCCATCCGTCCATCCATTAATCCATTCATTCATCTATCCATTCATTAGTCCATCCATTTGTCCATTCATCCATCATCACCCACCTGTCTATCCATCCATGATGCGTGCATCCATCCATCCACACATCCATCGTTCCATCTAGCTCCCCACCCATGCACCCATCCATCCATCCCTCACTACTGGAATCACTGTGAAGTGTCCCCACACTGGTGACAGCAGCAGGCTGTCAGGTGCTAGTGGTCCAGAAGGGGTCAGGCTGTGGGGCACACCCTGCCGTGTAACCCTGTGCTCCTTGAGCCACAGCCTGTCCCTGCTTCCTCGTACGCCCTCCCATATTTCAAGAACGGTGCTGGAAGCCCAGCTAGAGGGTCATAGAGAAGGAGGTAGCTGTGGAAGGAGCCCCACCGGTAGACGCACACCTCTTTTCTCCTAAGTTCAGAATGCATTGATTTTAAAATACAACTTTCTTATATTTTTTGAGGGGAGGTAAGAGAAGCCTCCTTTGCCGGGAGGTTCCTCAGAGTTCTGTGTCTAGCAGTCTTTTTCAGCTGGTTGTTGAGAAAATAAAGCTCCAAAGAAAATGATGTGGGTGAATATGTTCCAGTTCTTCTGAGGATCACAGCCAGCTAGAATCTGGATGCTGGGATAACCCATGCATTGCACACAGTGGATACTGCGTTGAGATTCTCCTGTTCTCAATTTCTCATTGGAGAGGGACTGCCAAGCCACCGGGACTCTGAGGACTCAGTGGCGAGAGAGGAGACTGCATCAGCATCCAGTCCCGGGGTGAGGGAATGGCCATGCTGGCTGGGGACCGGAATAACCTGAGGTCAAGTGAAGATGTCCACGTGAAGAACTTTCGAGAGGGACTGCTTGGCTTAATTTTATTCTTTTTACATGTTCTATTTTGTGTCCGCTCGCTCAGAAACTTCCTGATAGTTCATTTTCAGCCCGTCCGTTGTCAGCCCCTCTTGGGTTCCTTATTTCTCGCGTACCTCTTTGTCCTGTGGTATTTTTTCATTGATAAAACTGTCTTACTGGGCACTTTAAAAAGCGTTTCCTCATTCACTCATCAGCGTGGCTTGCCTTTCTCATCTTCCTAACAAGTCACGTGTATGTGGGAAGTCCCCTAGGTCAGATCCCCTTTGAGTCTCTTAGTAACTATTTGGTATAAATATTTCTTGATTCCATTTTATGATTCATTTCCTCAGTGGAGGTCATTAAAACACAGCCTGATTTGAAGCTTTTATTTATTTATTTATTTTTTTGAGACGGAGTCTCTCTGTCGCCCAGGCTGGAGTGCAGTGGTGCGATCTCGGCTCACTGCAAGCTCCGCCTCCTGGGTTTACACCATTCTCCTGCCTCAGTCTCCCAGGTAGCTGGGACTACAGGCGCCGCCACCTTGCCTGGCTAGATTCTTGTATTTTTAGTGGAGACGGGGTTTCACCGTGTTAGTCAGGATGGTCTCGATCTCCTGACCTTGTGATCCGCCCGCCTCGGCCTCCCAAAGTGCTGGGATTCCAGGCGTGAGCCACTGCGCCTGGCCGATTTGAGGCTTTTAGAAAAGCAACAAGCAAAACTCAATCTGTTTCAGTAGAGTCTGGAGTCAGTTACTTCCCGGGCTTGGTTTGTGAAGAGGGGCTTCCTGCCTGCCGGTTGGCTGAATCCTGGATGAATGCCCAGTGGGATAACATGATTCATCCATTTATTTTGCTCAACTCAAAGAGCACATTGGGTCTTTCCAAACAGGAACCACCTCAATTAACCCGTACAGTTGTTTAAACTATTCCCATTCGGTTGTTTGAATTCTGACACTTCTCCCAAGTGCCACTGCCTGCCACATTCGCACCTTCTACGTGAAGGAGCCCGGTCCTCAGCCACGCAGCCTGCCTGCCTGTGTTGCTGAATTTTATGTCGACTTGGCTGGGCCACTGCACCCAGATATGTGATCAGACATTATTCTGGATGTTTCTGTGAAGGGGTTTTTAGAGGACAGTAACATTTAAATCTGGAGACTTTGAGTAAAGCCAACTGTCCTCCGTGTTGTGGGTGGACCTCGTCCAATTAGTTGAACGCCTTGACAGAATAAAGGCCGACGTCCCCTGAGCGGGAGGGAATTCCACCAGCAGAGGCGGCTTTTGGACTGGAGCTGTGACTACCATGCTTCCCCCGGGGCTGTAGCATCAGTAAGTGGCCAGCATGTGGACTGCTGTCCTGGGTCAGGTGCCCACCCAGGTCCAACCAGCTGCGGTCCAGGAGGACCAGGTCATGTGACACACATTGCGAACACTGGGTTGGTCAGCGTTCTTCAGAGAAATGGAAACCACAGGATGTGTGTACATGCGTGTGTGCGTGTGTGTGTGTGTGTGAGTGTGAGAGAGAGAGAGAGAGAGATGCAGAGAGAGATAGAGAAAGATGCAGAGAGAGCTGTATCTGAGAGGCAAAGGTCCTGGCCCTGGTCCTGTGTGAGAAGCAGGTGGTGTGAGAAGGCATGGAGCAAGGCACCCCCTGCAGACTCTGGACTTGCCAAGCCACCACCATCTCAGCCAGCTCCTTAAAATACACCTTCCTCTCTTTCTGCCTCTTTTGTCACCCTCAACCCCACCTCTCTCTCTGCATCCCTCCCTCCCTCCCTCTCTCTCTCTCTCTGCATCCCTCCTTCCCTCTCTCTGCTTCCCTCCCTCCCTCCCTCTCTGCGTCCCTCCCTCCCTCTCTCTGCGTCCCTCCCTCCCTCTCTCTGCATCCCTCCCTCCCTCTCTGCATCCCTCCCTGTCTCTCTGCGTCTCTCTCTCCCTCCCTCTCTCGCTCTTTCACAAACACACACACAAACACGCACGCATGTACACACATCCTGTGGTCTCCATTTCTCTGGAGAACCCAGTGTTGGCGATGTGTGTCACATGACCTGGTCCTCCTGGACCACAGCTGGTTGGACCAGGTGGGCGCCTGACCCGGGACAGTGGTCTAGGTGCTAATCGCTGATGGTCAGGCTTAGCCTATGTGATGCTGTCTCCTGAGACCTTGAACTTGAAGATGTTCAGGGATCAACAGCTGGCCGTGGGGGCTGAGACCAGAGGGCTGAAACCGGAGGGCTGTGGTGAGAGTCCAGAGAGGTCTTGGAGGCCGCTGTTAGAGGCACAGGGGCCCTGGGGAGCCAAGCAGGCAGGTCGGCGGGGACCGGCGGGGAGTTCGATGCCTCCTGCAAGGCCAGTGTCCCCTCTTAGGTTCCGTGGACCCTCGAGGCACACAGGCTTTGTGTGGTGTGTGTAAGGATTCATGCTGGGGAGAGAACCGTGACCAGGGGCACAGACTCGGGGGCCTCATCCAGCAGGGCATGGGACAGAGCCTGGCTGGGTCAGGTGCTGCCCTTTGCTGCCTGGGGAGGGCCTGTCTCCATGGGGCGTCCTCTTAGGGGACTGCCAGGCTGTGGCTGAGGGGCAAAGGTGGGTGGCTGCCTCCCCTGGCTCCAGTCCCACGTGGGGAGCAGGTAGTGTGAGAAGGTGTGGAGCAAGCCCCACTCTGAGTAACTCAGGCGGGAGGCATGGCCGCAGGGCGCCAGGCTGGCTCGCTGGTCTAAGGAGCCATGAGTGTGCCAGTGCAGCCAGCCCCTGGCCCCTGGCGTCTGAGCTCGGCGACTGTGCCCAGCGTTTGCCTTTGCAAGGACCTTGCATGGCTGTCAGCGTGTCCTGGGTGTGCCCCTCATATGCCATCTGCGTGGTATGGTCTTTGGGGCCGGGCTTCCTCCATGGCCATAAGAACCCCTCTTTGGGCTGGAGGCGTGGCAGGTTGCCGTGGGCCACATGCGGTGGCAGGTGCTGGGAGCTGCCCGCTCTGCCCTGCCCTGGCCATTTCTTCCTCAGCCTATTTGGCTGTGGCAGGCCAGAGCTGGAGACCGGGCTCAACCAGAGTACTGGACATCACCAGAGAAAAGACGCCTAGAAAGGCCTGGAGACCCAGCAGCCCTAAAGGGACCACACACGCCCTGCCCGCGTCACCCTGCGTGTGCTGCTCCGCGTCACCCCATGTGTGCTGATGTTGCTGGCCTCCAGATTCCTGAAGATAGTCTCTGTCCTGTGTCACCCTGTGTGTGCCTGCGTTACTGGCCCCTGGGCTCCTGAAGACCATCTCTGCGGGTGGGCCGGGGCTCTGCCATCCCCACGCGCATCGGGTGGGCCGGGGCTCTGCCGTCCCTGCAGGCGTACCTGCTGCACACCAGCCTTTCTTCTGTTCCCCTGTCCCCAGGGACCCTCTGCGTCCCCTCTGTCCTCTGCTCTGTCCATGTTTCCAGTGTTGGCAACACCCTTCCTGGTCAGCTGCCATCCTGGGAATTGCGCAGTCTCTCTCCTAAAACTGGGCTTGAATTCCTTTGGGTGGGGACACCAGACAAAAAGAGTGACTCACAGGAGGGGCTCAGGACTCCCCTGTGGGATGGGCAGAGTGGGTGAGTGTGGCAGGCGGGGAGTGTGGCAGGTTAGTACAGCAGATTCATATGTTGGATTAGTGTGGTAGATAGTGTGGTAGTAGACAGTGTGGCAGGTTTGGGTGGTAGGTTAGTGAAGTAGGTTAAAAGAGTAGGTTTGGGTGGTAAGTTAGTGGCATAGGTTAATAAAGTAGGTTTGGGTGGTAGGTCAGTGGAGTAAGTTAGTAAAGTAGCTTTGGGTGGTAGGTTAGTGGAGTAGGTTAAAAGAGTAGGTTTGGGTGGTAAGTTAGAGTAGGTTAGTAGAGTAAGTTTAGGTGGTAGGTTAGTCACATAGGTTAATAGAGTAGGTTTGGGTAGTGGGTTAGTAGAGTGGGTTAATGGAGTAGCTTTGGGTGGTAGATTAGTTGAGTAGCTTTGAGTTTTCGGTTAGTGGAGTAGGTTCGTAGAATTGGGTGGTAGGTTAGTGGAGTCGGTGAGTAGGGTAGGTTTGCGTAGTAGGTTAGTAGAGTAGCTTTGGGTGGTAGGTTAGTAGAGTGGGTGAGTAGAGTAGGTTTGAATGGCAGGTTAGTGGAATAGGTGAATAGAGTAGGTTTGGGTAGTTGGTTAGTAGAGTCACTTTGGGTGGTAGGTTAGTGGAGTCGGTGAGTAGAGCAGCTTTGGGTGGTAGGTTAGTAGAGTAGGTTTGTGTATTAGTCTGTTTTCACACTGCTGATAAAGATACCCGAGACTGGGTAATTTATACAGAAAAAAGGGTTTAATGGACTTA
>NW_012118821.1:11998927-12005371 GCF_000951035.1 Colobus angolensis palliatus
GAATAGCTTTGGGTGGTAGGTTAGCAGAGTAGGTTAGTAAAGCCGGTTTGGGTAGTTGGTTAGTAGAGTAGCTCTGGGTGGTCAGTTAGTGGAGTAGGTTAGTAGAGGACGTCTGTGCTGCAGGTTAGTAGAGTAGTCCATGTGGTTCCAGGCGCAGGATGAGCTATTTTGTGATTCTATCTGCATTTATTAGAAGACCTGTAGATAAGTTTCCCACATCAACAATTTGGTGACCTGATTCTTTTCATCTGTTAGGTAAATTAGGTGAGTCTATTGTTGCAAGTTTTTCTTTTGTCAATGGGAGTGTACAAAGATTCAGGGGTGTGTGAAGTCCTTTCCGTTAGTGTGTGGACCCATTGTTTCCTGGTTGTGTGGTTACCAGTCAGGAAAAGCTGCTGAGCCCAGGGGAATCAGATAGCCCCGGGCGAGAGGCATTTGGCCTGATGGATTCCCGAGAACAAAGAGGCCTTGAATAGTGGACAGACAGCTGCGGAATCCCTGCGCCTGTCAGACTTTCCACCAGCCAGTTTAGGCATTAATCTATTGTTAGGGAAAGGCCAAGAATTCACCAGCCGAGCAGGCTTTTCTTCTCGGGAGTGGCCTCAGCCAAGTGGATGGCGAGGGAGTTTTCTCATGGCCAGCGTTTCTAGACGTCAGATTTGGGGAGGCCTTAGCATTTTAAGATCGATGGCTGTGTTACATCGATTGTCTTCCCATCAGTATACAAACCTTAACCAAGTTAAAATTGGGGAGGGTTGAGCGCAGCAGAGATCGTGCTTACCAAGGGACTGTTGAGAATAGGCCGGGGGCAGGGTTTTGGGGACATGGGGCTGGGTGGGGGCGAGGCTAGCAACCCCTTCTTTTTCTGCCCCTGTTGGGCTGTGTGACTTTAGGCACAGGGACCCACTTAGCTGAACCTGTCCATGTGGTGCAAAATGAAGGAGTGGAACTGGGCGTCCTTTCATCATTGTTCAGCCCCTCATGTTTGTCCTTGGGGTCAAACAGGGGTGTCTGGAGTGGTTACCCCTGTATGGATGGAGACGGGGCTGGGAGGGCATGAGAGGTACCACCAGGGCATAAGGCCTCAGACGGGACCTCACTGTGGGCCCCACCACGTGATTGGAGGTGCCCATCTCTTTCTGAGGAGGATGCTGCACACTGGGTCCCCTTGCCAACCCCTCGCCCCAGGTAGAGGGTGTCCCTGTGCCCAGCCCTCCCATCACCTCCCACGCTGGTCCTCCTTAACCACCAGCTTCCCACCGTACACCTCTTATTTCATCCGGGACTTGCCGCAGTCCTGGGAGGCAGGCGATGTTGCCACCCTGTTTTGTTTTGGTTTTCTGAGATGGAGTCTCGCGCTGTTGCCCAGGCTGGAGTGCGGTGGCACTATCTCGGCTCACTGCAACCTTCACCTCCCGAGTTCCAAGTGATTCTTCTGCCTCAGCCTCCCGAGTAGCTGGGATTACAGGTGTGCACCACCATGCCCAGCTAATTTTTGTATTTTCAGTAGAGCTGAGGGTTTCACCATGTTGGTCAGGCTGGTCTCGAACTCCTGACCTCAGGTGATCCACCCTCCTTGGCCTCCCAAAGTGCTGGGATTACAGGCGTGAGCCACCGCGCCCGGCCCGCCACCCCGGTTTTATAGATACGTACACTGAGGCTCCGAGAGGCCCACGCATCTGTCCAGGAAGCCACAGCCAGTCAGGTGGCACAGGTGGACTCTGCCCCAGGCCTGCCTGTTGCCTTGTCTTTGGCCGGCACTCCACCAGCTGCCGCCAAGTTAGAAAAGACCAACACTTGCTCAGAGCAGCTGGGTGAGGGCCGCATCATTTGCCTGGAAAAAACTGTGTCTGTGTCACATGCGCACGTTTTGGTTTCCCCGGGCACATGTTGTGGTTTCCCCGGGCAAGTACCTTAACCCTGAGTATGGAAGATACTCATCCTGCAGAAGTTGGGCTGGGCAGGGAGGTGAGGCCTTTCCATGAGAAAGAAGCTGCCTGTGGCCGCCAGACCTGAGGTACCTGTTACCTGCCACTCTGGTCTCTGTGCTCAGAGCCTGGGTAGTGGTCCACTCTGCTTTCCCTGGCTGTTTCCATCTGCAGCTTGTTTGGCTGCTGCAGGCCAGGGCTGGAGACCAGGCTCCACCAGAGAGCCGGCTGACCTGTGGCTGAGTTGCTCTGGTGCTTCTGGGATGCTGGAGACGACCCCCGCCCTGCACCGTGGCGTGTTCCTTGAGTTAGAAGATACAGCCCCTTATTTACACCTGTGTCCTGTTTTCATAACAGGAAGGCGTTTACAGTTTCTCAGCAGAAGCTGAGTTGAGTTCCCACTTCTCCTCATCTGGGATTTCATTTGCACGATTCTGCTGGGAATCGGCTCCCGTTCCGGCGCTGTTTTTGCCGCTGTTTCTAATTAGACAGATGACAGCCTGCAGTGTTTTCCCGGACATGCTTAGTGGGAAATGTGGAGTTCCTGCAGTTGTTTCATGTGCCTGGTTCTTTAGCAGATGACCGTCGGCTCTTTCCCCTCTCGTGACCCCATTGTCCTCGCCCTTAACCCCGGAGTGGGGTCTTTCTGGGGCAGAATGAACTGGCCTTGGAAGAAGTTTTCAGGAACGCAAAACTGGCCAAGTTGTTTTGTCTGGAAGGCAGGAAAAATACTGATTTTATTTTTTAACACTCATGGAAGAAGTTTTGGATTATTTTTCCCAAAGAGTAAACTGTACATGAACTGATGTGTATTGATTATTTGTAAGCCGGGGGCGGGGGGGCATGAACAAACAGATGTGTATTGATTATTTGTAAGCTGGGGGCGGAGAGGTGGGCATGAACAGACATATGTATTGATTATTTGTAAGTCGGGGGCGGGGGGAGCTTTGTATTAATGGGTGGTATGTTCATATGTGACCTAAAACCTGAGGCTCCCAAAAGATAAATGCTAGAAACAGGTTAATCTGGGACAGGGGGAACAAGAAAGGGTGCCAGGCCAGGCTCCCAGAGCCTGGAGAGGGGCTCCCTACCTCCTGCGCCCTTGGCCAAGGGTCCCGTCTGACCCACGCTTAGTTTTGTCCAGCCCAAGAGCTATGCACTTTGCATTTCTAAATGGTTGAAAAAATCAAAAGGAGTAATATTTCATCATGTGGACATTTTATGGACTTGGAATTTCAGTGCCATAAATAGAAGCTTACAGGAACTTGGCCACAGCCACTGGGTTGCATCTTCTGTGACCACATTCCTGCTGCAGAGACAGAATTCAGGAGCTGCAAGGCCATTATCTGCACCTCAAGCAAAGATGTCCCCTCCTGGCCTTTTAGGGAACGCGCGCACTGGGCCTGCTGTGGGAGGGGCATTTCCCTGAGCGTGGACCTGTGGTCATTGCTGGGTGAGGATTGGTGTTGATGAGGGAGGGGTTGGAAGTTCTAGAAAGTGTGACTGGCAGGGTCCCTCCTCCCACAGTAGCTGCGTCTTCTTGGCTGAGGCAAGACCTGCTCTCCTCTCAAAAGGCGTGGGAGCAGAGTGGGCCAGGGTGCAGGTGGGTCTGGGGTCAGGGGAACCTTCCCAAGAGGAGGCTCCTGGGGTTTTGGAGGGTTTGACCTGGGCCGGGGTTGGCCCCTCAACTACCTACCCAGGGTGCTGTGGGTGTGACGTGTAAATCCATGAGAGTCAAGTGCAGATGTAAGAGCAATAAAGGAGGCAGTGGAAAAAAACAACAGCGTCCTGGATGCGGATGGGTGTTGTGGCGCGGAGGCCACCAAAGGTGACGGATGCGCTTTCTTGAACCTTTTTATCCGAAGGCCATTTCCAAAGCTGCCAATCCCAGTATTATCGTAGGTTGCCCAGGCTGGGCCATGTTTCAGGGTGACACGAACTTTGGCTGTCTCTTGCCACCTGCGTGCCTGTCCCACACAGGAGAGCCTGGGAGCCTGTGCCTTCCTGGCTGTGGGAGCTCCTTCCCGCCTGCTGAGGCAGGAGAACTCTAAAGTTCTCTTCTGGTGTCTCTTTTTAAGCAATACCAGAAAAATGGGGTCAGTGAATACCCCAGGACACTTACGGGGGGGTGCAGTTCTCTGGAGCAGGCGGCATTGGGGTTGCCTGGCTGCCCACCTCTCACCTCTCGGGGATCCGGGGCCTCAGGTGCACCCCTCAGTCTGTGCCCCATGCTCCGGAGGCACTGCAGCGGCTGCAAGTACCAGGAGCACACACCAAGGCCCCAGCACACGCGCATTCATGGGGGCTGAGGCTCCTGCCCACCTGGGGTCCATTTGGAGGCACGGCCGCTGTGCAGCCACCCCGGGCTGTGAGGGAGACAGCCTCTGCGCTGGAGCGGCCAGTGGGGAGAGGCGGCCCCAGGGGTCTCCTGTCAGAGGCAGGTGCCCCTCCCACTCCTCCCCAGCCTGCAGTCACCTGCAGGAGTCTGAAATGGGTTTTTCCTCTGGACTGGGGGCGGGAAGACCTCTTAGCCGCTGACTTCCCAGGTTCCTCCTGTGGGATCCACTTGCTTCTTTTCGCAGAGATGGAAGCCCGGAGGCCAGGCTGAGTTATCACAGCACAAAACTGTAGCAGGGAGAGGCTCAGCCTTCTTTCTTCTGCGGTAATTGATCGTTGGTGCAGAAAATTAGAGTTGCTTTAGATCTCGCTTTGCAAGGCACTGGGGAGCGTGTCTGAATCCTGAGGGCCCTGCGTGTGAAATGAGAGAGATGGGAGGATGGCAGGGGCCTTGTGCAGCGGCTTGAGGACTCTGGCCCCAAGGTCACCAGGTCTAGGAACCGGGGGGCACTTATGTGTGAAGGGAGAGAGACAGGAGGTGGCAGGGGCTTTGTGCAGTGGCTTGGGGACTCGGGCCCCAAGGTCTAGGAACCTGGGGCTGCCTGTGTGACTCATTCATTTACTTGTAATTAAAGGAGTATTCTATTTTAGAAAAAGTATACAACATACTCCAAAATGGCCAGACACTGTGACTCACGCCTGTAATCCCAGCACTTTGGGAGGCCAAGGCGGGTAGATCACCTGAGATCAGGAGTTTGAGACCAGCCTGGCCAACATGGTGAACCCCCATCCCCACTAAAAATACAAAAAATCAGCCAGGCCTGGTGGCTGATGCCTGTAGTCCCAGCTACTCGGGAGGCCGAGGCAGGAGAATCACTTGAACCTGGGAGGCGGAGGTTGCAGTGAGCCGAGATTGCACCACTGTGCTCCAGCCTGGGCAACAAGAGCGAAACTCCGTCTCAAAAAAAAAAAATCTAAAACTAAGAATAACGGTTTCTCCAGCCCTGAGTCTCATCCGACCGTTTTCGTTTTAGTTCTGCTGCTGGCTGCTTTCCAGGACGAGGCCGCCATGTGTGACCTCCTCTACTTCAGGCTGTCCCTGGGGATTTGCTGCTGGGAAGAAGAGGAATTTAGCAAATTTAGATTTCCACTCTTCTCCCCTTCCTGCCTGTTCGGAATTTGGTTAGTTATGTGATCTGACATGAACCAGGCTCTTGACATTTCAACTTGATCGTCTGCACAGTTGTCTTCCACAGTCTCTCTATGGGCTGACTGTAAAAAGTTGAACCCAATAAAACGAGGCTTCGTGTTATGATTATTTTATGACATGATGCATTACAAAAAAAGTGAAACATCACCTTAAGAAGGAAATAATATTGTCATTAAATCCCAGAGAAGCCTGATATTTAAATGTAATTACTGCATTTTTACATTTGCTAATTAAAAAAAACTCAGAAATCTAAAATCATAGTAAAAATTATAATGTACATTCTTCCTTTCAATTTGTCAATACTTTGATTTATTTCCCTGTCTTCTCTGGAAATAGTTTTCTGTCCTATGCTTTTAATATTATCTCAGTTCTTTCTTTTCTGAGTCTATATTCATTGGAGAGAAAAAATGGCTTTTTTTTTTTTTTACCTTATTTGCTCCTGATCGATATACAACCCTCAATATTTTCATTGACAAGAATTTTAAAGTAGTTTACTGGATGATTACTAGAGAATTGAGTTAACTTAACATCTTGTCTTGGGAAGCTGAGATGGGAGGCGCTGTTGAGTGCAGCAGAGCTTTGGATGAGGAGGAGCTCCTGGGTCAGTCTCCTGCCTCTTGAGGGAGCAGTTACAAGTCCAGGCCCCTATCTATAGGGAGCTGAGATCTCCCCAGACCTTCTGAGTGAGGATTTGGTTCGTGGCTGCCAAATGCAGTGGGAGCTGGATGTGCAGGGGGTCATCACTGCCAGAGAGCCTCCACCAGCACTCATCTTCCCCCAGGGGTTCCGGCAGGTGGCCCTCCTTTCATTCAGGCTAGTGGTTCAGCAGGTGCTGGTGAAGCAGGTGCTGGTAGAGAGCGGGTGCTGGTGGAGGGGGTGCTGGTGGAGGGGGTACTGGTGGAGAGTGGGTGCTGGTGGAGTGGATGCTGGTGGAGAGTGGGTGCTGGTGGAGAGTGGGTGCTGGTGGAG
>NW_012118821.1:12005803-12012454 GCF_000951035.1 Colobus angolensis palliatus
GGGTGCTGGTGGAGAGTGGGTGCTGGTGGAGTGGATACTGGTGGAGAGTGGGTGCTGGTGGAGTGGGTGCTGGTGGAGAGTGGGTGCTGGTGGAGAGTGAGTGCTGGTGGAGTGGGTGCTCATAGAGTGGATGCTGGTGGGAAGTGGATGCTGGTGGAATGGGTGCTCATAGAGTGGGTGCTGGTGGGAAGTGGATGCTGGTGGAATGGGTGCTCATAGAGTGGGTGCTGGTGGGAAGTGGATGCTGGTGGAATGGGTGCTCATAGAGTGGGTACTCATAGAGTGGATGCTGGTGGGAAGTGGATGCTGGTGGAACGGGTGTTCATCTAACGTGTGTCACCTCCAAAGGCTTCACCTCCTATTACCACCACCGTGTGCTGCTGTCTCCAGCTGTCCCCCAGAAATGCTGTGCCCCCAGCAGCCTGGGTCTGAGTCTTTAGATCCGTGTGCTATGGTCAGACTTGAGCGAACTCCTGCTCTTCAGGCTTGCACAGCACCTGAATTATAGAAGTGGTCCCCACCTTGCAAGTGGGCAGCAGGCGGCAGCTGTTCTTCGGCGTGTTTCTCCTTTGACACAGTAGCACCATTTCTAGGAACCTGTTTCATAAGTATATTAACACGCATCACAGACGGGAGGTACCGTTTCATAAGTATATTAACACGCATCACAGACGGGAGGTACCGAAACTTGTCATTGCAGAGCTATTTGTAACAGTGCAAGACTGGAGGAACCCAGATGTCCTCCTCTCCGCAGCTGCCTGTGCTCCTCTGGTGGGCTGGGCGGCGCGGTGGGAAGGGCTTGGAGACAGTGTGTGCTGTTTGCATTGGGCAGCCCCACAGATACCACGGATGGGGCAGCGTGAATCACAGAGATCTATTTCTCACAGTTGTGGAGGCTGGAAGTCCGAGCTCAAAGATGCCAGCAGGGTTGGGTTCTGGCGACGGCCTCCTGCAGGTCTGCAGATGGTGCTCTCTCTCTGTGTCCTCACGTGGCGGAAAAAGAGGAACACGCTCTGGGTCTCTCCCTTCCTCCAAGGACACGAATCTCATGATGGGGCTTGTACTGAGGACCTCATCTAAAGTGCGTGACCTCCAAAGGCTCCCCTCCTGATAACAGCGTCACATGGGGTGACAGCGGAAGGACTGATGGGAGCCGCCTCGCCCGCCTCCCAGGGCCGGGCAGGTGCAGAGTGGGAGTGCTGTCGGGAGTGCGTCTTGTTCAATGGCCCTCACTTTAGAACCTTCAGAGTGTTTGAGATAAAGAAAGAGAAGCTTCGAGCTGGCTCCGGCTGCAGCCCAGCCCCGCTGCAGCTTCCGTTAGAGGCCCTTTCCTCACCCTGTCTTCCATGGGGCCATGCACAGTGGCCGTTCAGCAAACACCGCACACCCTGCCCTGGTCAGATCAAGCGCCCGCACTCTGGGGCCCTCTCTGACCTGCAGCCGTAGTTACTCCCGGGCCTCCTCCTGAGGCTTCCACTGCAGCGGGTGCCGTGGTCACCTGCTGGCGCCTGGCCTCCTCCTCACTGAACAGCGGCGCTCATGGGTCTCTGCACCTGTGGTCAGCGTTGCCCATGAACTGCAGATGTGCCACGAACACCAACGAGTGGGCGGCCAGCACAGGGGCTGGGATGTTCTTTGCGGTTCCACGGGTGGGATCAGAGCCAGGACACAGCGACCGGAGCCTGGCTCCCGTGGGGATGACTGGCCACCAGCTCCGTCCCGTGGTGAACTGGCAGCCTCAGATCATGCCTGTCACCGTGCTGTCTGTGAAATTGGGTGACACCATGGTCAGGGGCGCTGCAGGACTGTGTTTTGGAGCCAGCATTCTGCATCATCAGTGACTCCTTAACAAAACCGTACTTGATAAAACCTGTACATGTAGAAAGGGTCTAAACGAGCCCAGCCGGGCACACCGGACTCCATGTGCTCTTGGTGATTTGTGTGTCACAGAGTTAAGTGAGGTGATCCAAATTGATACCATAAAAGATGCCCTTGTTTCTATGAACTGGGCGTGCCCAGTGCCCGTGCAACTCGGATGCCTGGGAGAGGAGGTTCCATCCCACCGTGGCCTGGCGGTGAGGGCAGCTCAGGGAGCTCTCATTGTTTCTTCCTTGTGGGGTGAGTCGGCGGTTCTGGGTGCATGACTGCATCAGGGACCCCTCTCCCCTTCCTCTGCTGTCGTGGGTCAGGGTGGAACCTCTCCGACCTCTGTTCCTGAAGGAGGATTGAGAATCACTTGGACTTCTTACGATTTTTGCCATTCTGGTCAGGAAGAGGCTTCCTGCGAAGGGCGGAGGCTGACCCGGTTCTTGGTGTTTGGGTGGGATTGAGCAAAGCCCTTCAGTCCATCCACAGGGGGCCTGGGGGCAAACTCCAGGCCCAAACCAGAGGAGCTGCCTGAACATCAAAGAGCGAACCTGTTAAATCCAGGAGCTTTGTCCGCTACAGCGTCCTGCTGGGCTGTCAGAAGCTTGTTTCCCCTCTTAACTAATTGTGGAACAATGGCAGGGACAGAGGGTGCATGATGAGACCTGGGCCTGCGCCAGGGCACATGCAGACAGCCAACCCAGCCCGGCGATCCCAGCTCGAGCAAGGCCAGCTCCAAAGCAAACTCCAGCTCCCGGGTTTACTTGGCGGGGAGGTGGGAGGATAACTTGAGAAGCCCATTCATCCTGCAGTTTCCAGGCCTGGGCGTTCCCGCCTTGTTCCTGGGACAAAGCTCATTGTTCCAGCTGGAGAAGCGCTCCGCTGAGGATCGCCTGCGTTTGGTTTCCCATCTCTCGCTTTGTGTCACTTTCCAGTGTCTTAAGAGTTCCTCTCTAGCCCTTAGGATGCTGACGTAAGTGTGGTAAAAGGTAGATCCTAAATGGGTTCCTCTTAAACGTTGGTGATTCTTCTTCCCTTTAGACAGTCACGGGAATTGTTGCTAGGGGAAGGATATCTGCGGATTGTAGCTTTAGGCAACTTGGTATGAATCTCTCCTCTGCACTAAGTTTTAACAAAGAACCCTGAGTGTGTGGATTCCCTGCCTCGTGCAGGGAAATGTCTTCCCCATTTTTGTCCTCTTCTACGCAGTTTTTGCGTCTTTCACAGCTCATAGCCCCTCTGCAGGGATTCATTTTGTTCCATTTTGGAAGACTTCTGGCAACCTCGTGCTTCCAAAAATTTGGCCGAAAAGTGTGGGTTGATTATTTACACAAAAGTCAAACATATCACAATTAAATCATAATTTCTTTCTGATTACTTCTGTTTGACAGTTTGATGTTCAGAAGGCATGGATGAGGCGTCTGAGATTGATGAGCTGATTGGTGAACACTGCAGCGCGGTCTCAGCTGTATTATTAGTGGGGGAGGTGATGTTTAGAGCTGATAGGTGAGCACTGCAGTGCGGTCTCAGCTGTATTATTAGTAGGGGAGGTGATGGCTCAGAGCTGACTGGCTTCTGGCAATGCCAGCGGGATGTAAATTCTGTGGTTTGCAGTTGTGATTTAAACAGCTGTTACTGCACTGCTCCCTGGAGGACTTGATATGACATGGAGGCAGGACTGTGACCCAGTGAATACCAGGCAGCCAGTGGGACAGGGAAGCCCCACCTTCCTAAATAGATCTTTACATGCTGGACAGACCAGCTCCCAATTTTGTAGAATAACCCAGGAGCTCCTAACTCACTGAAGGTCAGAGACGCTGGGACGGTCTCTGGGTTTGAGAACCCAGGAATCGGAGGACGGGGTAGAACTTGAATCCGGCATCCAGTCGGGTCCGAATGCTCGCTCTGACTGAGGTCTGGAGACCCTGAAGAAGCTGGACCAGAGAAGACAGTAGCCTCAGAGGGGTGTCCAAGCCATGTGGACGCCTAAGCGGCCCTGCCCAGGAGCCTGAAGTGCCTGGGAGAGGCCGTAATGGACGGAGAACTGCTCCTTGCAGCTGCACACTCCACTTGGGAAACTCCCCAAAAGGGCTGGTGACACTCCACGCGTCCCAGGTGGTGGGCAACCACACCCTGCATCCCAGGCCGTGGGCAGCCGCACCCTGCACCCCGTGTCCCAGGCCTTGGGGAGCCGCACCCTGCACCCTGTGTCTCAGGTCATGGGCAGCCGCGCTCTGCACCCTGCCTCCCAGGCCGTGGGGAGCCTCACCCTGCGTCCCAGGCTGTGGGGAGCTGCACCCTGCATCCACCCTGCACCCTGCGTCCCAGGCCGTGGGCAGCTGCTCCCTGCACCCTGCGTCCCAGGCCGTGGGCAGCCGCACCCTGCATCCCAGGCCGTGGGCAGCTGCACCCTGCACCCTGCCTCCCAGGCCGTGGGCAGCCGCACCCTGCATTGGGCTCATGGGGAGTGGCACATGGCTGCCTCCTACACTCGCCCCCCCAACCCCAGCCTTCATGGAGGGAGTGTCTTTAGGGGGTCATGTGAGTTTGGGAGTAAACTGAGCCGTTCTGCCTTGCCTTGTGGTCTTTTTTCTGTAACTTCAGTTAATTTTTAGTTGGTTACCAACTAGTTCCTGTGTGCATTCTCTCATTACATCCTCGGAATACACCAATGGATAATGCATCATCTGCTTTTATTAATATAATGTGATAATGGTTGATTCCCAAGACTGTATGAAAAGAAAGTAAGTCTTGGGATCCCCCAAATCGTTAAGTTAAAGGGAAGAGTCAAGCTGGGAACTGCTAAAGGCAAACCTACCTCCCATTGTATTCAAAGCCACCGTTTGCTCACTGGGACACGCATATCTGATTGCCTCCTTTGGAAAAGATGGTCAGAAACTCAAGAGGATGCAACCATTGGGCTCTTATCTGCCTGTGACCTGGGAGCTCCCTCCCCTCTTGGAGTTGCCCCCCCCCTTCACCTGGAGTTGTTCCGCCTTTCTAGACCGAACCAATGTTCATCTTACATATATTGATTGAGGTCTCATGCCTCCCTAAAATGTATAAAACCAACCGCTTTAGGAGGCCGAGGCGCGTGGATCACCTGAGATCAGGAGTTCGAGACCAGCCTGGCCAACTTGGTGAAACCTCGTCTCTAAAAATGCAAAAAATTAGCTGGGCGTGGTGGCGGGCGCCTGTAATCCCAGCTACTCGGGAGGCTGTGTAGCAGGACGAGCCGTAGACAAAGCTCCTCAGACACCGAGTTAAAGAAGGAAGTGGTTTATTTGGCTGGGAGCATCAGGCAGGACTCCTGTCTCAAGAGCCGAGCTCCCCAAGTGAGCAATTCCTGTCGCTTTTAGGGGCTCACAACCCTAAGGGGGTCCGTGTGAGAGGATTGTGATCGACTGAGCAAGCAGGGGGTACGTGACGGGCTGCATGCATCGGTGGTCAGAGTGAAACAGAACAGACCGGGAAGTTTCACAATGTCTTTTCTGTGCAATATCTGGAATGTATAGATAACATAACCGGTTAGGTCAGGGGTCGATCTTTAACTACCAGGCTTAGGTCAGGCAGGCCCAGGCCTGGTTTCGGGTCTGGTTCCTTGGTTTCGGGTCGGTTCCTAGGCGCCGGGCTACCTGCCTTTAGTTTCGATTCTCTTTCCTTTTCTGAGTATAAAACAGTATGAGAGGGTCTCTCTCTTCCCTCAGCTGAGGCAGGAGAATTGCTTGAACCTGGGAGACGGAAGTTGCAGTGAACCGAGGTCATGCCAGTGGGCTCCAGCCTGGGTGACAGAGTGAGACTGTGTCTCAAAAAAACAAAAAACAAGGTGTGCCCTGAAGACCTTGGACATTTATCATCAGGACCTCCTGAGGCTGTGTCATGGGCGCGTTCTTGACCTCGGCAAAAGAAGCTTTCTAAATTGGCCGAGACCTGTCTCAGATATTTGGGGTTCACACATATCACTGGGGTGGCATCTGTGACCCGCAGGAGAGTCAGCCTCTGTCTCCCCTTCTGTCTTGGAGCAGCTCCTGGCCCTGTCCATGCAGCCCTGGTAGGGCCTGCTCCAGCCGAGGCTGTTCCCTGTGTCCTGGAGGAAGCCTCGGTGACGGGGCACCCTGTGCCGGGGGCAGGGGGTCACCTGTGGAGGAAGGGCAGGGGGAGAGGATGGGCAGGCCCCATTTCCTGTTGCCCGGAAGCCGAGCTAGATCTTCACTCCACCCAAGCCTCCTCTACTCCTTCTGCCTTCAGGTATTTGCGATACTCCAGGATCCCCCAAGAAATGACCCTCACACCAAAGGATTGAGGTCAGGTTTCTCTAGCTGAGGGGCAGGCAAGTCCTGACTGACATAATTTGATCTCATTGATGGTATTCGTGGGCGTCTTATGTCTTACTCTGTTCAGGCCCCTCTGAGGAGCCATGGGTGGGGCAGCCTATAAACACAGCAGCGGGTACCAGTTCACCCCTGCAGCTCTGGGGCTGGAAGTCCAAGATCAAGCACCAGCCAACTGGGTGTCTGCTGAGGGCCACCCGGGTTCGGAGAAGGGACCTTCTCCTCGTGTCCTCTCACATCGTGGACAGGACAAGGCTGCTCTCAGGGTCCTTTCATAAGGGCGGTCATCCCACCCTGGGGGCACCACCGTCAAAGCCTCGTCACCTCCCAGAGGCCCCACCTCCCAACACCATCGCTTGGGGATTAGGTCTCAGCACAAATCTGAGGGTTTGCGAACGTTCAGTCTGCAGCCGTGGGGGCTCAGGGAGCCATGAGCATTAGCGCTGGACCCAGG
>NW_012118821.1:12014884-12034562 GCF_000951035.1 Colobus angolensis palliatus
GCCATCCTGCATCCCCCTACCTTGAGCCTGCTTCTCTATGGGGCTCCCCTTCACCCACACGGTAAGGGGCATCCTGAGGCTTCCCTCACACCACAGGGCCCACCTCAGTGGTCCTATCCGCTCTTCCTCCAAAATACACCCTTGCCCTCCACTCTGGGCGCCCATTTCTCCTACGGCTGCTGGAGTGCAGGCTGGAAGCTCGTCCGTGCCCTTCATGTCACTGTGGCCACCTGCTCAGGTGGCTCAGGTCGCGTCTGTTAAGTACAGAAGCGAGTACATTATGAAGTCCTAATCCTTCACAGACTTTGGTAGGCCACGTGAGACTTCCTGACATCCAGCCCAAGCGCGTGGATGTACTCAGCCCTGTGGTAAAGCAGTGCCGTCTGTAACGCTCAGAGCACAAGCCCTGGGTGTTCCTTCAGTGACGAAAGGCAGTCCTTAGTACGAGGCACTGAAGCGATTTTAGGTCAGGCAGATGTTAATGGAAAACCACATGGCCTGGCTTTGGGATGCGGCTTTTCAAACTCCCCCAGCCTCCCACTTGCAGCAAGACTGGGATGGGGAGGTAGCACTCAGCGGGGCCGGGGTGGGGGCTTCTGTCCTGTATTCATCCTGGGAGAGGGCGTGGGGCATCGGTTATAATTCCGACCTTTAAAATCAGTAAAGCACTTTGCATATTTGCTCCTCTGAAGCAGCACAGTCAAAGAGCCTTTGGGTTGTATTGATTTTTTGTTGTTGTTGAGACAGTCTTGCTGTGTCGCCCAGGCTGGAGTGCAGTGGCTCGATCTCGGTTCACTGCAACCTCTGCCTCCCGGGTTCAAGCGATTCTCCCACCTCAGCCTCCTGTGTAACTGGGATTACAGGTGTGCACCACCACGCCCAGCTAATTTTTTGTATTTTTAATAGAGACAGCGTTTACCATGTTGGCCAGGCTGGTCTTGAACTCTTGACCTCAGGTGATCCGCCGGCCTCAACTTCCCAAAGTGCTAGGATTACAGGCGTGAGCCATCACCGCACTCGGCCAAATTCTTAATATTTTATATTTACGAATGAATTCAAACACATCTGAGACTTGCATATGGGAAAAATTGAGATTATTTTAAAAATCAGTCTTATGGGAGGTATTATAATAGAATAAACTTTATAAAACGATCTTTAATGACTGCTTTTTAGAACTCATAACTTTGTCATGATTAAATTAAGCATTTGCGAGGGTTCTGTGTGTTTTAGTTTACTGTGAAAGGGAATCGAATGGCGAAAATCCCTGGAGGGAATGAGATTAAAACTTGGATCTCCAAGCTTCCTTTTAGTTCGAACCTTCAGCCTTTCTGTGGTTCTGCAGTGGCTTGTGATTTTGATACTGAGTGTAAACCTGTGCTTTCATGTTTCACTCCAGACACTACAATTCTCGACATTGTTTTTTTCCTGATAGGATTTTTAGTACATTAAGATTTGAGAATAGTGGAAACATTAACAACAAAACAAAAGGAAACACAAAAACTACCCTAAAACTCTTTGACTTGAAGTTCACTTGCTTTTTAAATGTAAAATGTAAATGAATCTGTGTTCTGTTTTTGAGACTCTAAATTGAAAAATTCATAGTTCGTGCTTAATAGTTATTGCAGGCTTCTCTTTAAACTTGAGAGGGCTTGTGTTGGCGTCCACATTCCCTAAGTAGGTCAGAGGCAGCGGCTCTGCTCTAACACTTGGGAGAACTCTTGAATGTAAGTGGCAGAGTCTGGTGGACTCTACCTGGGAGGATTAACCTCTTGAAATGCCTTCAGTGAGAGCCGTTTTAATGCTGAGAAAAGAACCCTGGGCTGACTCTGATTGCATTTCTAGTTCTGCCACTTACAGACTGACTGACTTTAGGCAAATTACCTGATCTTTCTTAGTTTCTAAATTCCGATTTGTCCAGAAAAGGGATTTCTTCTAACCTGGATCTCATTCTCTCCTCCCGTCCCTCAGTCAGCCACCTTCATGTGCTCTGCCTTAGTGTGCTTGGCCATTTCCCCAGGATGTGCCTTTGTCACTCTGAAGTAGGGGGTGACCTTGCCCTACCGCGGTCATTTCTGAGAGCTCTCGAGGGTTCCCTGTACACACCGATCTTCTCCAAGCGCAGGTGCTGCTGCCTAGCTCAGAGGTTGCCCCGGATACGTGCTTTGTGTGCTCAGTGAACGAGCGGACAAGACCCGCTGGAATTGCAGGGGTGTTGACGATGGATATTTACAGAGTTTTGCTCTTTATGAAGGACTTTTCACACACAAGCTTTTCATCCTTCTGTGACCGTGTTCACTGCTGCTTACTGTCATTGGCGCTTTGTGGTTTAGGGCCCCAGGCTTTAGAAGGGATGTACCCCTCACGCTTACCCAGGCGGGGTGTGGCATTTTTAATCACAGTCTCCTGGGGCTTTGGCCTTGGCTTCGGCAAGAGTTCATGGATGCCCTGTCTGATGTTAGCCCTCAGTGTTCATCTGTGTTCCGCTTGCTTTAGTAATCATGCCACTTACAGTTTCCTGGAACTTTCTAGAATCTGTCTCCATGCTCATCATGCCAACTTACTTCATGGAGGGAGTGCCAGAGCCCCTTGCTTGTTGGGAGAAGTGGTCCTGCAGCTGCGGAGGGCAGGTGACCCAGTGGTCTGCCTGTTGGCATGTGGCACACAGCTAGGGCCATGCGACCACATCTGCCTCGGGTCCCTCTCCAGCGCCCGCAGCCCCTCCGGGAGATATCAACTGCAGGAGGAACGGGTGGGAGCACAAAGTCCAGGGAAGAGCCAAGGAAGACTTGTTTAAGTGCTCTTTAAATCTTTAAAGTTTCGGCAAGTTTTTTCCCCCCAGTTAGGATTCTTTGTGGAACTATTTATTATGATTGTTGAAATAATAATTCTGTTTGTCAAATTGTTGAATCATATGTAGGTGCATAAGGCAGGGATCAAATGCCTCCCCACCGTCTTATTCTGCCCAGACATGTGCAAAGGCTATTTTAAAAGTTGTAAAATGGGGAGCACTTATATGTGGCACTTAAATTTAAGCACTTTTTAATTGGAGAGTTTAGCTTTACATTTATTGTAAGCTTTATGTCAATGATGACCAGTAAGTTAAGGATCAGACGTGGAAGAAATGCAGAGGAAACGAGCAAATGCCTGCTACTAGTGTTTATGCATTTGCATGCGTGTGCAAATGCTTTTCCTATATCTACTCACACACACACACACACTTAAAAATATACATAGTGTGTATTTGCATTGTATCTTCAGCATTCCCGAAGAACAATGACTTCCAAACTTTACCTTACTTAGAGTCACCTGGAAATCTTATTAGCACCCACATTACTGGGACCCACTCCCAGAGTTTCTGATTCTGACGATTTGGGGTGGGGCCCAGAATTTGCTTTTCTAACAGGCTCCCAAGCGCTTGTGCCACGGAACAGTGCTTAGCGGAATCCTGGCTGCTCTGTGGAGGGCAGATCCCTCCTGACCTCTCTAGAATCTTACAAGTGAGAGATATTCAGGCAAAAATCAGCCCTTGCATTTGCCCTCATGACCTCGAAGTTGGGGTTCATATTTGAAACGAACGTTGGCTTCCTGTGTCTGTGGTGTCTTCGTGCCCTGAGCTTGTGTCTCGGGAATGGAGCCGCAGCAACCTGGACCCTGTGCTCTTTCTGTTGCTCTGGAACAGGAGGGTTTCTGAGGAAGCTCCAAGTCCCCTCCAGTAGCGTGTGCAGACGTAGCTGTGTTGTGAGTCATCCCACCCAAACACACGCTCCTGTTTGCTGACAAATCTTTCTAGCTCCTTTCATGTGCTGTGGTATCAGACAGAAAATGTAAACACACACATATGCAGATGACTATGTGCGTGTGTAAATATTGGTGTATGAGTGTTTTTTCATGCTGGTCCTCAGATTAGATCATTTCTAACGTTGAGTAGCTCCCAAGTCCCCTCCCCTCTGCAGTATTCAATATGTTAAGTCCATCCAATGAGCTTTTCATTTCAGCTATTACATTTTTCAGTTCTAGAATTTCGGTTTGGTTTTTTTTTTTTTTTATTGTTTCACTTTGTCGCCTAAGATAACCCCCTTTGCAGTAAAGGGGACCCTCTGTTTTACCCTCTTCATAGTAGAAGTCTTTTTTAGTGGTCTGCCTAAGAACGTGGTGGGAGGTCTAACTGCTTGTGAGCAGGTTGTGAAATGGTCCCCTTAACCTCAACCAGTGCCATCCCACAGAAATATGATGAGAACTACTTAAGTAATTTAACATTTTCTGGCCACTTCCTGAAAAAATTAGAAACAGTTAATTAAAAAAATGTTTTATTTAACTCTGCATGCCAGACTTGTACATGTTTCAGCATGCACTCAATATAAACCTTTATTGAAGATGTATTTATGTTCTACTTGTTTGTAGGAAGTCCTTGAGGTCCAGTGTGAGTTTTGCACGTTTACTCAACACTGGCCACTGCTCAGGTGCTCAGACCCAGGGCACAGGGGCTTGTGTGTGGGACAGCACCTCTCTGTCCATCACTCTAGAGGTTTTTGGTAGCACTGACTTGAGATCTGGGGAAAGGCCTGCATGTCCTCAGGAGGGTGGTTTTGCAGCTCTTCTGCAGTCTTCCCAGGCTCCAGGAGCCAAGTCCATCCACATCTTGCTTTCCAGCTTCCATGCTGTTGCCGCTGCCTTCTCTGTGCCTTGAGTGTGGGTTCCCATGGGGAATGAGGAGCCAGAACAAGTGGGGCTCACTCCATCCTCTGCCCTGGAGGAGCAGCTTGGTTTCTGGATTAGATGGGGTTGGGGTTGATTTCTGCTCTAAGCTGTGATGCGTGGCTCAGCCTTTCAGGACAGCCTTTCTTACCTGTTCACATGCTGGGTAGCCCCTCAGCTTGCTGTGTCTCAGGTACAGGAGCTTCTTTGCAATCATTTGTTTATCCCGAAATTGTAGCTGGTCAGAATTCTCTCCTTATCTGTACTTGATCTGTGTTTTCTGTACGGAATGAGTGAGCATCCTGGATGGCTGCTTTCCCCTCCCGTGTCTTCCTCCAGCAACACCTCCCAGTTTTGGTGCCTCTGACTTTCAGCAGCTCCTATGTGGACAGTACATGGAGCCACTAGTGGTATTCTGAGTAGGAATGTAAATTTAAATCTCATCTGTTTAAAAAGGAGCATGGCAGTGCAAGGGGAGGGTGTGTGTGAGGAGACTGTTGGTGGACAGTGGGTATCACTGAGGAAAGCGAACCCACGTGCGAGGGCACAGTGTGGAATGATGCCCAGGAGAGCCAGATGGGCAGAGGGGAGCCACCTTCCCCTTCTCCTCCAGGAGAACTTGACCCACAGCACGGGGGCACACATTTAATTCGCTGACCTCTAGGCTGGACGCTGTTACTGTCAGTGACACAGATACTTTTTTTGAAGTATCTTATTGAACCATAAACTAGAACTTAGTTTGTAGAACTAGTTTATGTTCTACAAACTACTGACAGTGATTGGTGTAGGGTAATCAGATTCCTTAGAAGGTTGTAAACATTTTCTGTTATGATACCCTAATGCCCTGACGTTACCTATGATATATACCCTAAGGACCAAACATAGTCACGTCTGAGGCCCTGGGTGTGAGCCCAGTGGATTTCGGGGACACACAGTTCAACCCATACCAATCCCTGCTGGACGATATGAAAAGGGATTGGACCTATGTGTAAGGAATTTTAATTTTCCTGAGTATTTGATAAAGAAATTGGTCTTTCTGTTTATTTTTCAGTGGTTTCTATACTTCTTCAATTTATAGTTTTAATTCAAGCTGGGATGGGCTGTCTACAAGGGTAGAGCGGACGCCTCTGCATGTCTGCACTTCCTGTCGCTGCCTTCAGGCCTCTGACCTGTCTGTGTTGCCCGCGGCCCATGGCCTCCGTAGTCGGGGCCTTCCAGCTTGCTCTGCCTGATGCTGCTGCCCCCAGCCCGTGGCCTGTTGACCCTGGAGAGCAAGCGGCCTGGGGCCTCTCACCCCAGGCCCTTGTCTGTGCACATGAATGGAGCACGGGCCACAGGGCCCACCTTTCCTGGCACGTCTGTCCGCCCACACCGCCCTCCCACCATGACTGCCTCAGCACTGGCCACAGTCCTGGCTGAAACAGAAAACCTAAGAGACAGCAGGGTAAAGATACAGACTCCCTTCTATAGGAGAGAAGGAATTTTTTCTTCCCTGTATCAAAAGGTGGTAACTGTGGAGTATGGACAGCATTGCAGAGCAACTTTTCCACCGCGATGGTTAAACGCTAAAGCTGTGTTTTCTCCTGCGAATTCAGCGTTCATTGAATGTTGATGGCAGTGTTGATCCCAGCTTGCTCTGCCTGATGCTGCTGCCCGTGGCCCGTGGCCTCCGTGGTCGGGGCCTCCCAGCTTGCTCTGCCTGATGCTGCTGCCCGTGGCCCGTGGCTTCCGTGGTCGGGGCCTCCCAGCTTGCTCTGCCTGATGCTGCTGCCCGTGGCCCGTGGCTTCCGTGGTCGGGGTCTCCCAGCTTGCTCTGCCTGATGCTGCTGCCCCCGGCCCGTGGCCTCTGTGGTCGGGGCCTCCCAGCTTTCTCTGCCTGAGCATCAGATCATCAGGAATTGAAGTGTTTCTCCTTCCAGCACCAGATTCAGTCTGTGTCAATTCTGGTGTGCTCTCTGGTCTCTCATGGGCTATTCAGATCCTCTCTCCACCCCTGAAATATAAATAAATATAAATAAATAACAGTGGAAGTTTAATTTAATGAAAATACCTGTTTGGAACCATTAGGGTAAAAAGCATATGTGAGAAAGCCTATTTTCCCAATTAGCTGAATTCACATTCGTGGTTTTGAGACCTTCAGTTTAAATCTCATGAAGGTAACACTTGAGGTCATTGACTAAGGAACAGCCGAATTCCAGCTCATGAAATCACTGGAGTAAACTCTAGGTGTTTACTCAGTTCCACAGGTGGTGCGACTGTCTTCTTGAATGTCATCACACCTAACTTGTGTTTATTATCCTAAGACTTATCAACATGACATTTTCCAGTGGTTTGCCAAAGATAGGGTGTTTAGGTAGTTTATGTAATTTTTCTCCCCATAATTACTGTTTTTTAAAATTCTGTAATGTGAGACTGTTGTTCCACCATTCAGATAAATATTTGTACACTTATTAGCCTCAGCGAAAAAGAAGACTCATTTAAGGAGTGAACTGGATGGTTGAATATTTTAAATGCATTGTCACTGTTTTGAAAGTGAGTAAGAACAGCAAAGGTGTAGCAATGTTTGTAGATTTTTTTTTTCACATAATAATACCTTTCTTGTTTCTTCACAGAGATCTTCGCTTTAACAGAATCAGAGAGATCCAACCTGGGGCATTCAGGCGGCTGAGGAACTTGAACACATTGTGAGTGGAAATAGTCTATTGGAAACTAATAGAAAAATAGAAGTCATTACATTATTTACCTGTGGGTAGAACTCATCGTCCACAATCAGTGGGCATGGGTGGGGAAAAGTGAAACAGGAAAGTGAGGCTGAAAAATGCTCCTGAATGCCAGGACTGCAAATGCCAGGACTGTGGCCACTGTGTGTCTCGCCTCATGCCTGTGTGCCTGTCCGTTGCGTGTTGATTGGGACCCATGCTGACCGACTGCAAAACTTGTCCCTGGCCTTCATATGGGTCACTTACTCCAGATCGCTCTGCCCTTGCTGGGTCAGGCTGACCTCTGTGTGCTCCTGCTCCTCCTCTGTGGCAAGGTTGAGCAGGACAGTGCTGCTTCTGAGCGTGGAGTGGACTGAAGTGACGGTTCAAGGCAGTCCCATGATGCCCGGAGGGAGCAGGCATAGCCAGGTCCAGTGTTGCTGTGCAGACCTCTGGCTCTGCAGGGCACGCCCAGTGCAGTGGAAGCTGGTTCCCTTCTGCACCAGGACTGAGCACAGTGGCGTAAGGGCAGGGTCATGGGGAACATGGGACTGCCTGGGCCGCCTATCCACTGTTGACCCTGGAGAGCAAGGGTCCTGGGGCCTGTCACCCCACGCCCTTGTCTGTGCACATGAATGGAGCACAGGCCACAGGGCCCACCTTTCCTGGCACGTCTGTCCGCCCACAACACCCTCCCACCATGACTGGCTTAGCACTGGCCACAGTCCTGGCTAAAACAGAAAACCTAAGAGACAGCAGGATAAAGATACAGACTCCCTTCTATAGGAGGGAAGGAATTTTTTCTCCACTGTATCAAAAGGTGGTAACTGTGGAGTATGGACAGCATTGCAGAGCAGCTTTTCCACCGCGATGGTTAAACGCTAAAGCTGTGTTTTGTCCTGTGAATTCAGCGTTCATTGAATGCTGATGGCAAGTCTGTAACTGAATTGTTACATGGCCTTTTCCAAGGCTGTCGGAATGTTTTAACACAACTTTGAAGTTTGTTTTCTGTTGTTTTTCAAAATTCTTACTGACTCTGTTTCATAGGCTTCTCAATAATAATCAGATCAAGAGGATCCCTAGTGGAGCATTTGAAGACTTGGAAAATTTAAAATATCTGTAAGTTAATGTATCAGTTCTTTAACCTAAAAGCTTACGGTTATATTTAGATTACTTAAAAATAGAGCTAAATTTCGTGCTGTTTATGAATTATTGTAAATATATTCATTTAAAAGAGGTTTTATTTTCAGAAGGTGAGTAAAAATTTAGCTGGGATTATAAAAGCAGGTTGTCGTTGAAATAAAGTGATACATTATGTGATTTTTAATGTTTCATCACTAAGCCTTAGTAAAGTGGATTGCATAAAATTAAAATGCACAGCCTTTGAAAATCGCTCTAGAAATAATGATGATGCTTCCAGAGGGGAAAGTGATGCCAAGTGAGTTGCTGAGATGAACAGCTGACAGGTGTGCTGCAGAATATCAGCTATCAAAATAGTTTCCAGTTGTCTTTCCTGCTGCAGGTGACATGTAAAATCGAAATAACTCACCCCGGTGGAATGTCACTCATTCCTGCAGATTTTCTTGTCTTCCGCTAAGTGATTTCACCTCTTATTTTTGTGCAAATTTTATTTCACTTTTAAAAACTGAGTTTAATCTATTTATTTTCATTTAACACGTCTTTTGCTCGTTGAGATCAGTTTTGCAGTTTAGAAAATGAGCTTCCTGGTTTAGTCTCAGTCACACACATACTTGCTCTAAAATTGGAAAGGTTGAAGAGAAACACTCAGAGGAGAAGGGTGTGTCATGTGCTTTTAGAAGATTATTCTTTTAAGACTTAGTCACTTTCCAAAGAGAGCTATTTTTAATAAAAATTATTTATTTCAGCCATTTTTATTGGAAGTTTTTATCATACGTGAACCTAAAAATGTTTAAGTTATTTTGATTTGTTTTTTATTTTACTTTAAGTTCTGGGCTACACGTGCAGAACGTGCAGGTTTGTTACCTAGGTACACACGTGCCATGGTGCTGGGCTGCACCCACCAACCTGTCATCTAGGTTTTAAGCCCCACGTGCATTAGGTGTTTGTCCTAATGCTCTAGGTTTTTCGATTCTTAAAACAAAGTTGTCTTGTTATTGTTGATGTATACTCTGTGACTGTTAATTACAGAGCTGCCTTTAACTCTTTATTAAAATACATTCCCTCTGTGAAGATATTTGTCAGTGTTACATACACACTTTCACCTCCATCATTGTGGCATAGGATGTTAATTTTTAATTTCATATAAACATGACTAAGCTTTGTCCCACATTTCTAAAATGAGAGACAGACCTTTTATTGGTTTATTTCCGCCCCCCCCCCCTTTTTTTTTGTATTTCGAGTGTCGTGCAAGTTCCAGAAAAGGACTTTTGTTTCCTGGAAAGTAGATCCGGTCAGCTGATAGCCAGCATTCCTTGTGTGTGTATATGTGTGTTTAATAGGTTTAACAGGTTTTTTAATATTTTATTTTTTGTCACTGGTTTTGAATTATTAAGAGCAACTTACTATGCACTCAGCAAACGTGTTCAAA
Organism: Colobus angolensis palliatus; assembly: GCF_000951035.1. Classification (NCBI taxonomy): domain Eukaryota; kingdom Metazoa; phylum Chordata; class Mammalia; order Primates; family Cercopithecidae; genus Colobus; species Colobus angolensis. The sequence goes on from NW_012118821.1 coordinate 12,024,848, forward strand.
GTGGAGTTGTTGGGATGCTTTGTTTTCACTGATCTCTTTTCAATGACCCTCGTCCGACCTCATCTGCTGCACAGCGGCTCTCTGAGCGCCTGCACTCCACACTCTTCCCTCGCTCCCTCGGTAGCAAACTGCAGTGTCCCTGGCGGCGGAGGACACAGATCACTGGGGTGGAGGGAGCACAGACTGGTGGGTCATGACTCAGAAACGGACTAAAGACCAGGGCAGAGGAGGGAAGCTGTGCAGAGAGGCCTGGGGACCCCTTTCCACAGCACGGCAGCCTCCGCCTCCTCAGCGCTCATTGGTGGAGAACATTTGATAAGTGCTGATTTAGGAAACTGTGTAAGACTTAAATGCTGTGATTTAAACTGTGTACAACTTAAATGCTGAAGAACTCTCCTGAAGTTTATTGATATTTCAGCCTTCTATATGGAGTCAGTACCAAAGTATACTTGTAGAGGCTGAGTAGTTCTTCTTTCTTGGAACTCCAGTTACTTCTAGTAAGGCATAAGCCTTCCCTTTAGTTCACATTTCTTAGTGAAATTATTTCTTGAGACAGGACTCATTCAAGGGTCAACTCTATGATGAAGTAGAAAATCACAATTTATTATTATGATCAATACTCACCCCCTTTTTTTGTTTTTTTTTTCTTTTGGAGATGGAGTTTCCCTCTTGTTGCCCAGGCTAGAGTGCGGTGGCGTGATCTCAGCTCACTGCAGCGTCCACTTCCCAGGTTCAAAGGATTCTCCTGCTTCATCCTCCTGAAGAGCTGGGATTACAGGCGTTCGCCACCACGCCTGGCTAATGTTTTGTATTTTTAGTAGAGACGGGGTTTCACCATTTTGGTCAGGCTGGTCTCGAACTCCTGACCTCAGGTGATCCACCCGCCTTGGCCTCCCAAAGTCCTGAGATTACAGGCGTGAGCTACCACACCCAGCCAGTACCCACTCATTCTTATGAAAATAAATTACATCCCAATGTCTTTATAAACAACATTCACACATGTCAGTTGGATTCAGTTGTCCTGTGTATTCTTTAAAAAGATTCCCTTTCATTTTTTAAAATGCCTTTAAAACGATGTTCTCATTGATACTTTGTTTTTGTTTCTCTTTTTAAAGAAATGGGCACAGAAAATTACATTTCAACTTGCCTTCTCCAGAAGTATAGTAACAACTCCCATGTGAACAGTAGTTAATGTGTGCGGGGCCATTTTGTAAGGGCTGTATATATATACACACACACACACACACATATATTTACACGTTAATCTCAATGATTTCTGTCCATTTTAGAAAAGAGGAAACTGAGGCCCAGGCATTAAGTGGAAATTCAAGGATTCCCACACATGCAGCCCAGAAAAGTAACAACCTTGCCAGGCCTCTGCTGTGGGCACTGGGCTCTCAGTCACTGGGGAGTTCTGGGTGGTTTGTGTTAAGGCTTGTAACTCTTTTTTTTTTTTGAGACAGAGTCTTGCTCTGTGGCCCAGGCTGGAGTGCAGTGGCGTGATCTCGGCTCACTGCAGGCCTCACCTCCTGGGTTCATGCCATTCTCCTGCCTCAGCCTCCCGAGTAGCTGGGACTACAGGCGCCGCCACTGCGCCCGGCTAATTTTTTAAAATTTTTAGTAGAGACGGGGTTTCACGGTATTAGCCAGGATGGTCTCGATCTCCTGACCTCGTGATTCGCCCGTCTCGGCCTCCCAAAGTGCTGGGATTACAGGCGTGAGCCACCGCGCCCGGCCAAGGCTTATAACTCTTTATGAAGTTAGCTCTGCAAATTTGCATGGAGGGAGGATGTGAGATCCACTTAGATGGGTTGTAAGGAGTAAGGCTAGCAGTGCTGGTTCTGTTAAACTGGATCCTGCACCAGACACATTAATTAACTTACAATCAGACATTCGGCCCTTCTGGATATGAATTATATAATATTATAAGCATCGAGACAAAAAATGTTGTTTATTTAGTGGAACGAGTAGGTGAAACCCAGTCCTAAATAATCAATTTTGAAGAGACGTGTCTGCCTGAATTTGGCAAGTAGGAAAAGCATAGATTTTGACTTGCTCATCTGCGTATGTCAGAGATGGAGCTCAGGGATTCTAAGACACAGTAGTGGCAGGTCTCCCCGAGTCTGGGCACAGACACAGATTCACAGCCTTCTTGGGCTCTTCCAAGCTGCTGGCCTAGAGCTGCGTTGTGAAGCAAACTGGCTGAGGGCGAGTCATGTCCGAGATGGGTGGGCACAATGCACATGGTTTTGTGGCTCTTTTTGGAATTGTGATACTTTGGTGTGGAAATTTTCATCCTCCGTCTGTTAGGTCAGGCTTGGCAGGTGTTTTCAGTGCAGGACCAGGCCTCTGTGAGCTGCACAGTCTCTGCCGGGGCCACTCAGCTCTGCCACACGGCGCCAGTGCAGCCCCAGAGGGTCCGGAGTGCGCGAGTGTGGGCGGGTTCCAGCAGAGCTTCCTTTATGGACACTGACATTCCAAGGTCACATGTTAGGAAATACGATTCTTCTGTTGAGATTTTCCACCATTTTACACAAAGACAAGCGCCAGGCCAACTGTGTGACTCTTCCAATATGCCTCTATTGCTTCTGTTTTCTAAGAATGCGATTCTAGGGGTGAGTTATTCAGGACACATTCGGTCTTCATATGGTCCACTCCCCAAATTATTCCTAGGTATTTTAGAGATGTATCAATATCAGTTATAGAATCTTACCACCGGTGCATTGTACATGCCTGTGGAAAATGGTTTTTATCTTGTTTAGACTTTGAAGCAAATGTATTGTCAGCAATTCATTAGCCATAGTCTAAGGTCTGTGAATTGCCTGAAAAACCCGTCGCAGCGGTTTGATCGCCTTCAGTCGGCACCAGTTGCTTTTGGCCCACTTGAGATCTGAGGGAAGGGAAGCCCTTGGGAGAGGCACTCTGTACTCACTGTGCAGACGGTTTGTTTGCATTCGAATACAGTCATTAATTGTAAAACTGTCTCCTGCGTCAGTTTAATTCTTCTTTTCCGTCTGAAGTTTGGCCTCCTGTCTGTGTGCTAATGCTCCCCAATGTTTCTTCTTTCAGCTATCTGTACAAGAATGAGATCCAGTCAATTGACAGGCAAGCATTTAAGGGACTTGCCTCTCTAGAGCAACTGTAAGTGCCCCCTCTCTTCATGCTTTAGTTCTCGGATGCCGCCTGGCTCTTTTCCTCTTGTAGGGACCAGTCGACTGAGCTAGCTGTTTGCATGATGCATGACTATGCTACCTGAGGTGCGGGGAGTACGTGCATGATGACAGAAAAACAGGCATGGGCGAGTCATTCGCCCTCCGCCCCGCCTTCCGCCCAGCCAGCCCTCCACCCACCCCTCAGGATGCATCACTGGTTTCCCCTATGGTGGCACCAGACCCTGGGCCATGCTCTCCTGACACCAGGGACAGTAAGATCAGTGGGATCCCTGTCACAACTTAGAGGAGAGACAGGCAGGCGCACAAGTCCGATCAAGGCGTCCTTCATAGGGGAAATATCCAGGATGCCCGGGGAGGAGAGGGCTCTTTGCCTCGTTCACTGTTCCTCATTATGACTCTGAACACATGAGCTGAATTTCTTCAATTGTGATGCCATTATTTTGGAGAAAACCTTTTTTCCCTTGTAGTTCTAGTTAGTGTGTGCAGCGTAGAATGAAACACTCCTAGTTTCCTTGGCCGCCCGTGAAGTCGTACTTTGCTGTGAAGTCAGCATGTTGATTTTTCATTACAATGTCCTGGCAGAAAGGAGGATTTGTCCTGGTTTGTTTGCTCGGCCAGTCACCTTTCACTCGGCAAGCTGAGCCCATTCCTGGGGAGTTGCAAGTTGTCACGGTTTTAGGAATGTGGATGAAAGCAGCTGTTTGCTGTGATGCAGCGTGACGTCCTCCTGCCACAGCTGCTGATCTCTGGTCACAGGTCACTGGCTGACTGGACAAAGCGATGTTGTCAGAGAGTGTGAGGCCAAGCGGTGCGGGGGAGAGACCACTCGGGGACTGTGCATCCTGAGGACCCACAGTGCTCATGTTTCCGAAAGTGTGTGTGGATTCAAGTGAGCGTGGACAGGGCGTGGGTAGATTTGGGAAGAGATCGTCTGTCTCTATGGAGAAGGACAGTGCACCTCATTGCAGAAACACATGGAGGTCTGCAGGGAACACCCAGATGTAGGGAGAGCTTGCAAAGGAGCAAGCTCTCATATCCAGCAAGCATTTCACTCAGTGGGGGCGAGAACATCTTCATAGCAGACAGTTCTTCGATCCTGAATGGATTGGAAAATCCACATCTGGCTTTGTGCTGAGTGAGTCCAGTGTTATTTTTAAGGAAGGAAAGGGCAAGTCAGGGGAGAAACCTGAGGCTGAACAAGGAAGGGCGTCTGTGAATCACTAAGTAGATGTTCACTGAAATTTTGGATGATGGGGAGGCTTTATGAGCTGGCCAGGCTGCCTTCAGCACCCAGGGTTAGGTGAGGTCTGGGGTCTCTGGTGCCGTGACTTGGGTTCCATTCATTAAATGCTGTACAGTGAGCCTGAGGGCAGCCCGGCCCCACCCTCAGGCAGGGAACTGTTGGGGAGGAGATAAGCGAGTCCACCAGACCTCAGTGAGAGACTTGGGCAAAAAGGCTGTGTGTCCAGGGCGGGCGGCTTGTGCGGGACCCTGGCTACCTGCACCCCTTCCCCCGATGAGCTTTGTAGCCCTGAGCTATTGCAAACATGCATTCCTGGTGACACTGGGAGAGCGGAATGCAGGAATGCCCTAGAGCCCGCAGATGCTGTCCTGGGGGAGCTGAGTATCCCTGATCCAGAAAAGCTCCTTAGGAAGCTGTGGACACAGAACAGAAAACACACCTGGCCAGTCAGGAAGCATGCGTTTGAATTCAGTGATGATCTCAGTGTATTTGGGGAGTCATTTCCTGTCTTTGGTCCTGTTTCCTCAACTGTTCAGGGAGGGGTGAAGGACACCCCAGGCTGCCGGGGCCCCGGCCTCTCTAAATCCCGTGTACCCTGGCCCGTCATTTCCTGTAGCACCCGTGCAGCAGGTGCCAAGTCCCACACGCTCAGCCGTCCCCCTGGCCAGCCTGCATTGCAGAGTCCGGGTGGAGGGATTTTTACACCCACCACTCTCCGTGGGGCTGGAAATCCCCCCTTTCCTTCCCTTGGTCAGCACCTCCTCATCCTTCTGGGCTTTGCTTGGGAGACTCCACCCCTGCCTGCCTGCACCGAAACCTCGCTGAGCGGCTCACGGCCACTGTGTGTTGATGGTGCCTGGGTCTCACATGGGCGTGTGCTGCGAAAGACCAAGGACCCCAAAAAACCACAGGCGCTCTGTCAGCACACTGCCCGGCCGAGACGAGGCTCCAGGGATCACGGAGGGCTCGGCCTTCCTCGGGACCCCCGCGTCTGGTGCTTGCCCGTCATGCTCGCCCACGGCGGGCGGTTGTCCTTGTCCTCCTGCTCCAGTTTTTCCTTCCCTCGTGTTTCCCATTCGTGCGCAGAGTGCCGAGCACAGACCTGTCCGGGGACGAGGGGCAGGGACAGTCTGCGTTTGGGGGCCCTCCGGCTGCAGGCGTCCGCAGAGACTCAGTGTGGCCTGTGTGGGTGCTGCCCAGGGAGCTGGCCCCAGGATGGGGGGGCCCTGGCAGCCGCACTCTGGTGCCCTGGCGGTGACGGTGTTCTCAGAATGTCCACAGACCTGATTCTCAGGCGTGCGTTCTGAAGACTCTTCCTTTCGTGGAGTTGTGAAGAGCTGTGAACACTGGCCTGCTGCTGCTTTACTCATTTGGGCCTCCTGAAGAAGTACTCGTTTAAAATGCGTGCTGGTTGCAGGGAACGCCTGAGTGGGCAGGAGGGATCTCCCAGCAGAGCACCCCAGGGAGAAGACTGACTTTGTGTTTGACTTACGAGGAAAAAACCCACTTTTCAAAACGAGAAATTTCATATTCAGGAAAAATTAGAAAGAATGAGTTATATCTAAAAGTATAAATTGTAGAAGTATGGAGACACGTGAAATGGGAAGAAATAGAAACACTGGGTGTGCTGTACCATCACACACCCGGGGAAAGACGGTCTCTTGTTTAACGCTTCAGGATTGACGGAGAAAGTCGTGTGACATTCTTTCTGTGTTTCCTTTGTGGTCTTGAAGGATGTCTTTGTGTCTGACAGTATACTCTCTGCCCAAGTGTGTGATGATGTCCCTGCCAAATTCATACGAGTTAAAAGATTTGAGTGAAGGTATTCACCTATTTATGTATGTGCTATCATTAAAGTTATGCTTTAGATTTTTGCTTTTTTCCATATATTTTGGGAGCAAAAATGGCCTAGTCAGGCCCTTCTCACATGGTGTCGAGGACCTCCGTGAGCACCTCTAGGCCTCCCTCACCCTTACCCAGTCACTAGAGTGGACGTCTGTGCCTAGTGTTCAGTTGTATTTATCAAATCATTTGATAATTTTATGTATTTTTCATACAACGTAGGAAGTCTAGTGAGTGAGCTATCTATTGATACCTGGATTTGAAATGACTAGAAAAAAATTGGGGGCAAAAATCTGGATCTAAGAAAATAAATTAAATTGTAAGTTACACTTTTTTTTTTTCTTTTAACTGCTCTAGATACCTGCACTTTAATCAGATAGAAACTTTGGACCCAGAGTCGTTCCAGCATCTCCCGAAGCTTGAGAGGCTGTGAGTTGTGTGTTGTTCCTTGCCTTTCCATTCACAGAGCCCAGGCCTCAGTCACTGGCTTGGTTAGATTAAGGTCAATATCCACCAAACACCTGAAAACTGTTTTGATATAAAGTCCATATTTCTGGTCTAACAATTTGGAAATAGGACTTAGAATTTTCTCTTTAATTGAAAGTGTTGATAAAATAGGAAAAAAATCCATTTCTTTGCTGGAGTAAACAACATTGTTTTCAGATTCATTTGTATTAAATAAATGTAATCACTGAGATTTTTTTAAAAGCTGATGTATATTTGACTGCTTATATTCTTTTCTACACATTTTAAGACATATTTTTCAAAATTGGTTTGTTATAAAATCTCTTTCAACAGATTTTTGCATAACAACCGGATTACACATTTAGTACCAGGGACATTTAATCACTTGGAATCTATGAAGAGATTGTGAGTATAATGATACCTTTTGTGTTTCCTTTGCTGCAAATCCTTACTTCTCTCTGTTATCCATTCACCTGGTTCTTTTTCAAGTGTAGTGAAATGTTGGTAACAGTCTGATTCTGAAAGAATGAGAATATATGGAGGGTGGATTGAATCCATTAGAGAGCAAAATGAAAAACATGTGGCTCAGACAATGTGGCAAATAGTTAGTCCTTTGATAGGCAATTAAGACTTAAAAAAATTTTTTTTTTCAACATAGGGTCTTGCTGTATTGCCCAGGCTGGAGTGCAGTGGCATGATCACAGCTCACTGCAGCCTCAGCCTCCCGGGCTGAAGCAGTTCTCCCAAATAGCTGAGTACCTGGGACTACAGGCACGTGCCACCATGCCCAGCTAAGTTTTGTAATTTTGTGGGTTTTTTTGTTTTTCTTTCTTTCTTTTTTCTTTCTTTCTTTTTTTTTTTTTTGTGACAAGGTTTTGCCATGTTGCCCAGGTTGGGCTTGATTTCCTAAGCTCAAGTTATCTGTCCACCTCAGCCTCCCAAAGTGCTGGGAGTACAGGCGTGAGCCACCATGCCCAGCCAACATTTTTAAAAAATCATCTTTAAATTCATCAAATTAATGTTTAATTCCAGTGCATACTTTACTGGTAGAAGTAAAACCAGTGTAGAAAGAACTCCTGTGCTATATTCTGTTTCTTTCTACAGCATACTAAGGAGGCTGATCTCCACCCTTTTTTTTTTTTTTGAGATGGGGTTTTGTTCTTGTTGCCCAGGCTGGAGTGCAATGGCTCGATTTCGGCTCACTGCAACCTCTGCCTCCCGGGTTGAAACGATTCTTGTGCCTCAGCCTCCCTAGTAGCTGGGATTACAGGCGCGTGTGACCACGCCTGGCTAATTTTTGTATTTTTAGTAGAGACAGGGTTTCACCATGTTGCCCAGGCTGGTCTTGAACTCCTGACCTCAGGTGATCTGCCCGCCATGGGTTCCCAAAGTGCTGGGATGGCAGGCGTGAGCCACCGCACCCGTAATTCCACCCAATTTTTAAGGCCTCCTAATATACTTTTTCCTTATACTGAGCTATTTCTTGTAATTAAGGCATTTTATTACTGGCGGAGAAAGTTGTGACATTCTTTTTGGGTTTTCCTTCATGGTCTTGAGCCGTTACTTTCAGTTCAATATTACTGAGTGTATGCAATGAACTAGACCGAGAAAGAAACAAAGTGCCAAGAGACAAGCCTGACTCCAGAGTGGTCTTATGGTGTTTGTTTTATCTATTCAGTGAAATAAAGTGGAGTGAAACGTAGCCCTTCAGAACTATTGGTGATTTTTTTTTTCTTTAGGATAAAGATATCACAAGCCAAACTAAAAACTACATCCTGGGTAGGAAGATGGGATGAATATTTCCATATTTGATAGATAACAGACAGTAGAAAGACATTACCAGATAAATGCTCTAGAAAGTAGCCAAGTTTAGGGCAGACTGGTAACAGCCTGGATTATGCTGACAGCTGCCTTCCCTCTGTTCTCAGCCTCTCTCTGGGTGTCTGGCAAGGTCCCCCTCTCCTGTTTGCTCACTTTACTAGAGGTGCTTGAACACTACAACCCCAGACTGGGATGCTGTGTTAGATGTACAGAGCTGCATCTAGAGGGTATGCTGTGTCCTGGCTGCTGTCTGCTGGGAGCAGTCTCTAACCTCACGTCCCTGAGGGGCCCCAGGCCGACGAGGGCACGCCAGCTGCCCCACCTCTCCAGACCTCCTGAATAGCCCTCTCTGCTTCCGAGCAGATGGAGGTTGGGGATCCTGTGCTTCCTCGGGTGCCTGGAGCAGCTCGCTCCGCCAGGACCGACTGGCCGGATGTCACATACCGGACCGTGACCATCCAGGTCTTGCATGTGCCCATGGTCCTGTACTGACCTTCAGCTGTGGGCACAGGTTGGGTGTCCTGGGCATGTGGCTGACACTGTCCTCCTCACAGCCTCCTCACCTGAGAGCTATGCACCTGCTCACGTGGGAAAGGGTGATTCTGGTCATGAGGCCAGTTCTGTGTTCCTGTCCCCTCTGGGCTCATGTCCAGGAGAACCTCGGATGGGAGGTGTAGCCTCCCCCTCCCCTCCTGGAGCCAACGTCGGCCCCTAGTGATGCCCTCACCCTGCCGCCTGGTGAGCACCTCTCGGGATCCCATCCCCGTCTGGGCAGTGACCTGGGTCCACCTCATCCAGGGTTCATAGTGAGCACGTCTGTTGCAGGACTTTTCCTTAGTTCAGTGAAAGATGGGGTCCTTGTTACGTGGCCACAAAATTTAGGCTCACAGACTATTTGAAGAGTGAGAAAAATGGGATTTATTGGGTAAAAAGGAAAAAGAGTGGGGGAAACGAGACCCTTAGCAAAGCGAGAGGGTGTTTCCCGCCGGTGGCTTCCTGCCTCGCAGACTGAATTCCACCCGCGAAGAGGAGGGCCAGGCTTCTCCCCCCGCAAATGGCACGAACCTCTGTGGGCTCCACCCCAGTGCGCACCCCTCCCAGTGCGCAGGCCGGCTGGAGGGGCCTGGGGACCCCGTCCCACCTGGTTGTCCTGGATTGAGAGGTGACCACG
>NW_012118821.1:12035502-12046815 GCF_000951035.1 Colobus angolensis palliatus
GTGCCGCCGGCGCACTCCTTCGCCTTGAACTCGACACCCGATGTCTGCGTGTGCACCGGCCCTTTGCTACTCACGCCTCTCCGGTTAGTGCCTCCAGGGGCACTGTGCAGCCCCGGGCTCTTCCTGGTGACGTGTGTGTCTCTACATCACTCCCTGAGTCGGGCACTGGGGCTCGAATTCCACCACGGACGTGTCCCATCCACGTGTCGCAAGCCCGGCAGGCCTGGCGCATGTTTCCCGACGCAGGACCTGGAAGCCCTGACTGATGGACGGATGGACAAGCCCACCCACCCCGTGTCTCACCGGCCACATCTTCCTTCCCACAGGCGACTGGACTCAAACACACTTCACTGCGACTGTGAAATCCTGTGGTTGGCGGATTTGCTGAAAACCTACGCGGAGTCGGGGAACGCGCAGGCAGCAGCTACCTGTGAATATCCCAGACGCATCCAGGGACGCTCAGTGGCAGCGGTCACCCCGGAAGAGCTGAACTGTGGTGAGTGGCCCAACACGCACACACACCATCCACACACACACCATTTATAGATACGCATACATAGACACACCATTTATAGACACACATACACAGACACACTCCATCCACACACACACACACACACCATCCACACACACACCATTTACACACACACCACACACATACCATTTATAAACACACACACACACACACATACCATCCACACACCATTTACACACACACCATCCACACACACCATTTATAGACACAGACACAGACTACACACACACGCACACTCCATCCACATACACACACCATCCACACACACACCATTTACACACACACCACACACATACCATTTATAAACACACACACACACATACCATCCACACACCATTTACACGCACACCATCCACACACACCATTTATAGACACAGACACAAACTACACACACACGCACACTCCACACACACACACCATCCACACACACACCATTTATAGACACACAGACACAATCCATCCACACATGTACACAGCATCTACACACACATACCATTTATAGACACACAGACACAAACCACACACGCACACACACACACCATCCACACACTCACCACACACACACATGCACACACCATTTACAGACACACACACAGACACAAACCACACACACGCACATACACACACGAACACACTATCCACACACACCATTTATAGACATACACACACGGCTGTTTATTTTGGTAAGGTGAAAGGATCTCCCTGTGTGATGGTTTTATAATATGACAAAAATACATAGTTTTTTTTTTTTTTTTTTTTTTGAGTTTCTTCTAGCTCAGTTCTTGATGGAGCTATGGCAGGGGCAGTTAGAACTGAGCGCTGCCTGGTGGCTGGGGCTGCTACACCACTCAGGTTTCTAGCCTGGGGAGCAAAAGAGGCCCAGACCCTTGTGCAGCCGCCTGACTGCACTGCTTCCCCACCCCGGACACAGACTCCACCCTCAGCTCTGCAGGGCACTGGCTGTCAGCAGCTCCAGAAAGGGCTCTTGTTGGAAGAAGCTGCCCCACGCATCCCTGAAGGGGGGGCCCCTCAGTGCTTGGGGGACCCAGGGACCTGTGCTGCCCAACTTGGCAGCTCTGCTAAGCCGTGCAAGTCCCCATGAATCAGCCGAGGCCCTGTCATTGCCGCTAATGCTCCTGAGGTTGTGCCCTTGGAGATCTCGTCATACTTGTACTCCTTACTCCAATTTGGCTGTCAGTGATTATTCTTGTTTTTTATAATAGCTTTATGGAGGTGTTGTTGCCGTGCCAGACAATTCACCCTGTTCAGGGGTACAATTAGGTGGGTTTTAGGATGTCTGCAGGGTTGTGCAGCCTAAATAATGAAGAAAGCAGCGAAAGCTTATTTTGATTTCGTGGAGATGGGGAGCCATGGGAGGGTTTACAGAACGTTGGGATGATGTTTGTATTCTAGGAGGAGCTTTCTAGCAGCCCTAGGGAGAGGGAATTGGGGAGTGTGTGAGGGAGGCGGGGAGGCTGGACTAAGGCCGGAGGGATGAGAACCTCCATAAAGCCAAGGGCTCCAGTGCCGCAGAGGAGAGAGAAGAGGAGGCACGGTTCCCAGAGTGATGTGGGAGCACGGGGAGGGCTGGGCAGAGCCGCCCCAGCCTCGCGACCTGGGCTGTGCAATGCTGGGGAGACGCAAGGAGGCCATCCAGGAGGAGCCCTTGCTGACAGCCCCCAGTTGGGTCCGAGGGCCTTTGTTTTGGTTGCCAGGCAGAATGACAGCGCTGAGCAGAGTCAGCTCCAGCGCACACACACACTCATACCTGCGCTTGTGTCTGCCCCACTGCAGGCACTCACTTGTACACACCTGCGTGTGGTTGTGTTTTTCTTCTTGTGATGCTCACAGCATGTACATGGAGACAGATTTGCACGCTGAGGTGATGAGGCAGAGATGGGAGCCTAGGCCTGCCCTCAGTGTGGTTCCCTCATGGCTGCTGAAGGGAGCCTTAGAGAAGGCCGCTCCCTGTGCAGGCCTGGGGCTCCGGAGCGGCCGCCAGGGACAGGAGCCTGGGAGCCGTCAGCTCTCAGGTGGCCCCTGGGAGCCGTCAGCCCTCGGGTGGCTGCTGAAAGCTGTGTGGAGTCACGGGCACGCCGGGGGCGGGAGAGGCCGTTCTTCCCCTTGTCCAGGGTGGAGGGTGAAGGGCGGGACAGCTGTGGAGGAGGGAGGCTGGGAGTTGCTCCAGCTGTGGTGTCTGCCACCTGCCTGTGCTTTTAGAGACTTATTCTTTCAGCGATGCTTTATCTACAGAGTATGATTTTTTGTCTTTTATTCACTGAAAATAGTGACCTGTGGTGAATCCACTCTCCCTGGTGTTTGGCTTTCCCGAAGGGCCTCGAGGGGACGCCAAAGGCTGTCATTTGGGGCTCATCTGCCCGGCTCTGAGCCAGCCTGTCCCTCAGGTGGTCAGAACGTGGCGCCCCTTGGCGCAGACATCATGTGGATCCACACCATAGACGGGGCTGTAGGGAAGCCGGTCTGGCAATTTTGTGGGGGATGTTTATGGCTGAATTACGCCTTTGGGCGTCTGTGGTTTCCTCTTGGATACAGAGGACTCAACGTGGGTTGTCGTTTATTTTCATGTCATGGTTTACACTAAAAAGGTTTCCGTTTTCTTGTTGGGCACAGAAAGGCCCCGGATCACATCCGAGCCCCAGGATGCAGACGTGACCTCGGGGAACACCGTGTACTTCACCTGCCGAGCCGAAGGCAACCCCAAGCCTGAGATCATCTGGCTGCGAAACAAGTGAGTTGGGGCCAAACAGAAATGTCCCCCACGCATCTCTCCGAGTTACACCTGGACACCCAAACCGCACCTCACTCCCCAGCAAGGCCCACGTCCACTCTTCCCCCACCACGTAGGGAAAAGTACACGGGATGAAATGTTTCTGCTCTTTTCTGGTCTTACATGGCAGGGGGTGTGACGACGTTCTGCCAGGCTCGGGCCCCTTCCCCACTCTCCTGGGCAGCACAGGGGTGCCCTGGCCGGGCAACGCGTCACTGCGGCCCTGCCCAGTGGGAGGGAGGGAGAGCGTGCTGGTTGTTCTCTCCCTGCCCACTGACCTCTGGCAGCAGCCTGTTTGCTCTGTCACTGTTGTTGGCAGCCTTGACCTGGGGCATTGTGACCAACCTGAGTGGGTGTGGGAGGGGCCCTGACCTCTGCCGGGACGGCGTCTTCAGGAGACGTGCGCCATGCAGCTGCTGACACAAGTTTGCTCAGCTCCCGTGTGGGTCTAACTTGTCTCCCAAAGAAAGAAAGTCTCCCCTTGTGCCCACAAACATGGTGTGGGCCTATTGAGGCTAAGATGGTCCCGGCTCCTGGCTGTCAGGGCGAGAGAAGGAGGTCCTACTGCTGACCATCACATGTGTTCCGGCAGCAAACCCCACCCGTGAGCCCAGGTGTGGGGAGCACCCCTGCCCCGCTCAGGTTTGCGAGCTGGGGCCGTGTTGGTGAAGGAGTAATGGAGTCTACGGGGAGAGGTGGGAGGTGGGAGGAGGTGAAAGGCGTGCAACGGGGGTGTGTGGGGCAGGACCCATGGTGCAGGGGCAGAGAGGCCTAGGTGGGAATGAGGTCAGATTGCCGGAAGGCACCTGGGGTCCAATCACTGAGGGTCCTGAGTTGGAGTGGAGCACTTTCAAAGTGACCTTCTGAAAGGAGTCCTTAAAAGAAAATCCTGAAGTAAAGCCACCATGTCCTGGCTTCTCCCATCTGCCTGCGTGAGGACAGCTTCTGAAGGAGCTCCTCCTGCCGGCCCAGCCCCAGGCTCCTGCGCTGCTCCTCTCTGGCCATGTTTAGTCATGAGGGAGCAAGAGGGATGCGTCTGAGATGTGAGCCCTGTGATACTCGGGCAGATAGATGAGGCACACACTGAGTCATTGTTCCAGACTCCAGAGGCAGACCGGGCTGGGCTTGGCTCTCGGGCAAGGCGGTGTTTATAGAAGAGATGGACAGGAGCAGGGAACTGGCTGTCCCCACTTGTCACGGACAGAATGGGAAGATGTGTCCATGCTGAAGAGGACATGGGAGGTTGTTCCAGCTCTAGATTTTGTTATCCTCATGACTGAAAGGTCATGTTGACCTTGGCTGCAGTGCCGGACAAGGAGCCTATAAGGTGCCGTCACTCTGTTCACAGTTCTTGTCTTGGATGACTCCCAAGTAGATGAGATTTAAAATCCAGAGAACACTGGAGGAATTCTGCAGTATATTATGTTGTGTGCATGTAAAAGTCAGGGAAGCATAAGTTTGGCCCCAGTCCATCACACCTACATTTAATATATGAAAAAATTGATGCCCAAAGTTGAAATCTCACAGCTAAATATGGCAGAGCTAGAGCCGAAGTCCTGAGGCCTGGTGACCTGTGCTGGGTTCTGCCCTCCACCAGCTGGAGTCTCACCTGCTGGCCTCACCTGCCTGCCAGCTGGCCTTACCTGACATCCAGAATCACCTGCAGGCCAGCCTCACTTGCTGGCTCGCCGTGTTTCTGGGCAGGGGATTGGGCCACATCAGAGAGAGTCTTATTTATTGGGCCTAAGCTGACATTGCTTCCGTCTAGCAAGCCCTGTGAGTAAGGACAGATTGCAGGTTGGGGGATTGGTGCCAGGCAGAGGAGAGCATGAGGAAGATTTGGGAGAAGGTGGGTGTTGGTCTTTCGAGAGCGTCCCTGATGGTTTGGCAGCGCGCTGGCAGGTTTCTGAGGGCGGTCGTGGGAAAGTGCTTTTGCACAGTGCGGGGGCTGCTCCTCCTGCATGAACGACCCAGCATGGTCCAGGCTCCACACATTCCTTAGGAAACTCGCATGGAAGACGATGAATCTCGTGCACTAAGATAGTGAGTCTCTGTTTCACAGAGGCCTTGTCTGTCTTGATGATCTGGAAGCAGGAGTTCTCGTAGGCCCATCTGCATTCTCAGAGGGCTCCGTGCCTGGCTGTTCTTACTCTGTCCTCACACTTGCCATAGACTGTGATCTCAGTGGCATCCAATGTCACCTCTCTCCTCTTCACCTGCTTCTGTATAAAGGGAACTAAAGCGAAGTTACAGGTGGGTGAGGGTGAGAGGCAGCAGGACTGAGCATTGGGGTAAAGGTGTTGCAGCTTTCCTTGGCTGCCCGAAGTGTGTGGGATGCAGCATGGTCCCAGGGGAGGTCATTGCTGCCCGAGGACTGACCGAGCCGTGTGAAGGTGAGGTCACCCGTGTCCTGGCCTGTTCATGGTACAGCTCCACAGGTTCTTCCCAGATCCCAGAGGGAGGCCAGCTAACAGCTTGCAGGCACTGTTTGTTAAAATACAGATAGAGAGGCCTGGCACACTCCTGCAGTCCCAGCACTTTCAGAGCCGGAGGCAGGAGGAGCGCTTGAGCCCAGGAGGCTGAGGCTGCAGTGAGCCATGGTTATACCACTGCACTCCAGCCTGGGCCACAGAGTGAGACTCTGTCTCTAAAATAAAAAAATTAAATACACGTGGGTATATCTTCGGCTTTTAGTAATGTAAAAATGTTTCTACCCTTTTTAGTTAATTCGCCAGAAACAAAAGAAAATGTTTCCTTGGAATTTTTTCCATTTTGTTCATTGCTTTTTCTCCTTTGGAATTAGGAACACTTTAAAACATGTAGCTAGATTGAACACGTGAATACTAAGGATAAGTATCTGAGTGAATGAGACGTGCGAATACACGGTCCCCTTTTCAGAATTGCCTGTTAGGTCAGGGGCTGCCAGGAAGGAGGAGCCCCTGGAAGGTGAGCTGTCGCTCGCACGAGCGCTGACACGCCTGCTGCAAGACTGGAAACCCCTGTGCTGGGGATGGGTGAGGTACGTCTTTGTGCTTTCAACAGCTTGACCAGACCAAGTTTCTGTCTTTGTAGTAACGAGCTGAGCATGAAGGCAGATTCCCGCCTCAACTTGCTGGACGATGGGACCCTGATGATCCAGAACACACAGGAGACGGACCAGGGTATCTACCAGTGCATGGCAAAGAACGTGGCCGGAGAGGTGAAGACGCAAGAGGTGACCCTCAGGTACTTCGGGTCTCCAGGTATGTGGCGGGCATTTCACACCTGGGTTCGGCCCAGAATTGTCGTGCCTCAGTATCTGCCTTCTTCTTTCCTTGCACCCCAACTCAGTAAAATAGGAATGAACATTGAAGTCTGAAGTTGAAGCTGCAATACAGGGTTGGCTCACAGAGCTTTCGAAGCGCAGGGTCGTAGATAATCTGTGAGCGGTGCTGTGGTCCCCAGTTAGCCCCTTATCTGGGGACACACTCATAGTCCACACAGCCGGGGCAGTCCGTGAGCCCAGCCCATGGAGAGAGGGCCTGGGGAACCTGGAGAGACTGTGCCACCTCCTGACCCACCGACCCCACCACCCAGGTGCCCTCTGAAGGGACAGCTACTCAGGCACAGCCAGCTGTTGCCATGTGGTAACAAGGTCTCTATTTTGCGAAGGGCTTGGATTACGTAAAAGGAACCACAATTCTAGATTTTTATCCAATATTTTCATGTTTAAGATAATGGCACCTAAATTTAAAACATTTAAAAACTGATCTCAGCCACATCAAGTCCAGCTGTGGCCTCTTATCCATCTGGGTCCCACCAGGTTGCAAATTCTGCTCTGATCCACCTGTGTTATCTGTGGCCATTGCTCAGAAGAGGAGCTGGGCCCTTGCAGAACAGCGGAGTGAGGCGTTGGGTGTACCCCACGGCTCTGGGAAACGATGCGGATCCCTTCACGCCTCTGGACAGGTCTGCCTGTCCTCCTGTGTGGAAGCCAGTAGAGTTGGAGCCCTTACCCAGGGAGGCTGCAGGCGTAACTTCCTCTCTGAAACCTTCTGGCTTCCTTTAGCTTCAGCCACAAATCACACCAGGGTCGCTGTTTCCCTGGTATTTTGTATTTCAGGCCATTATAAAACCTTTTGTTTGGCAATGTAAGTGGTTTTGGTGTTTCTTGTTTAAATGCCTGCTCCTTAATTGGCCTAATCTCTGCATCACCTGGTACATCCCAGCATGGACACAATCAACAGGTACCGATGGCTGAGAATTCCTGGCTCTCACATTTCTGTTCAAAGGAAAGCCCAATGATACAGTACTGCAGAACCAAAGCCCTTAATCAAACAACGTTCCACGTGTTCAGCACAAGGCATTCAGCATCTTTCCGAAGTCAGTGCTGTGGGCCTGTGCAGAGAAGTGAAGACACAGCCGCTGCTCCCAGAAGGAGCCTGGGCTCTGTTTTTAAGGCATTAAAAAATCCACAAAATAGGGACAAAAAGTTTTGTAGTACTGTTAGGTATGTGTTACAGACAAAGGAGAATAACCATGGATTATGAGTAATGAACTACTTAGGAGAGTTACTGTGCGAGTACGTTGATCGATTCCTGGACAGGAATATTTAGCCAGCTCTTTATGGCTTGAGAGTTCCAAATTTCGCTCCTTTTGATCTGAATTCTTGGGTCTTTCTCAGGAGTAGCAGCCCTATGTAGTGGTACTAGTCTGAACATGTGGGTGTAGCTCCCTCAGATACAGATGAAGGACCTCCCGCCATCCGGTGCACAGGGAGTTACTGCAGCATGAGGGAACCAGCCCGGAGAAGCCCGGAAGCCTGGGCCAGGCTGACACACGACAGCCTGCAGTCCACACCTGCCTACTGCCTGCTTTCCCTAAGGTGTATGAACGAAGAATACTTTTCTACAATTTTAAATGATCAAAACTTTTAAAAGAACAGTATCTTATGACGACGTGACAGCTAGAAGAAATTCAAGCGTCACTGTCTGAATAAGTTTCCTTGGAGCATGATCACATGCATTCTTTTGCACAATGTCTCTGGCTGCTTGTATGCTACCATGGCAGAGTTGAGGAGTAGCAACAAAACCTGCATGGCCTTCAGAACTTAAAACAGGAGCAGTCTGGCCCTTTACAGAAAAAAAATGGCCAACTGCTGTTGCAGACTATGGTAATAATGTATAGTAATAGGAATAGAGTGACGTGTAGATCTCCGTGGGCCATAAAGGGGCATATTGCACCCATTATCCTGAAGCTCTGTGATTAGGGGCATATGAAAAGTTTGCAGTTTTTGTCTTTCTGATGAATTACATTTTTGATCAATAACACTTCTATCAGTGCTTTTTGCTTCAAGATAAATTTGTTGTAAGATACATAAAAGCAGCCTCTACTTGATCTGTATTGTCAGGTGTATCTTTTCCCATCATTTTTCTCCGAGCCTTTCCATGTACACGTTTGAGATGTTTAATATAAATAACACAGAGCTAGAAATTTTTAAAAAACCTAAGTTTTCCTTAAAGTTAATCCATGTAAATATGTTTATTGTAGTTAACAATGTGAGATTTATAAATTCTACCTCTTATTTTGAACTGTTTGTCCGAACTTTTCTGTTTTTTGCTTTAGTTGGAAATAATTATTTTTCATATTTGCTTGCCACTACCAGTTTGGACACTATATGCCCATTTCTGTTCTTTTAGTGGTTAGCCTAGAAAATTTTAAATGCATTCTTAAATTGCCAAAGCCTAAAGTTAGTATAACCTTCCGCTCTAACATGCGTTCATCCCGCTGACTTGAGGTGCTTAGTTCTGGTTTTTGTTTTGTTTTGTTTTGTTTTCTTTTTGAGACGGAGTCTCTCTCTGTTGTCCAGGCTGGAGTGTAGTGGCCGGACCTCAGCTCACTGCAAACTCCGCCTCCCGGGTTCCTGCCATTCTCCTGCCTCAGCCTCCTGAGTAACTGAGACTACAGGCGGCCGCCACCTCGCCCGGCTAGTTTTTTTTGTATTTTTTAGTAGAGACGGAGTTTCACCGTGTTAGCCAGGATGATCCCGATTTTCTGTCGTGATCCGCTCGTCTCGGCCTCCCAAAGTGCTGGGATTACAGGCTTGAGCCACCGCGCCCGGCCTTGTTTTTTTTTTTAACCTATAAACATTATTATTTTGTTCTTCCAGTGTTTGTCTGGATGCATCCACGTGGTTCCCACTGCCTTTGTCCTTCCTTTGTTTATCTCAGCGCTTCTGTCGGGGATCACCTTCCTTCTGCCTGATGTGGGGGAAGCTGGGCAGCAAGCTCATGTGAGGACCAGACTTTGGTGAACAACACTTAAATGAGATTTGTTTATCATCTCTTGTACTGGGCGTCGTTCCCTGGGCGGGGCAGGCAGGTTTTGAAGTTAGCTTTTTCTCATGCGGAGGGCACAGCACTGCGGGGATGCAGCTGTTCAGTTTTCTGTCGAACTTCTCTTCGTGGGCCTCTGTGGATCTGTGTCTCGTCTTCTGTATCGCATGAGGCTCTTTAAGGCTCAATTTAAGTTATAAGGGTCTGCGAATGCCCTCAAGGCCGACTTTGACTTTGGTGTTCCTCCTTCTGTGAGTAACTTCATGGTTTCCAATTTGTTATTCTGATAGAAATGCTAATCTTAAATGTCATTTCTGTATTTTTTGTAATTTATACTTAAATATTTGACTAACGCAGCTTACATGTTAACATATATCAAAAGGCAGGAAGTCGTGGTCCTGGCTCTTTTCGTCATGCACTCAATTCCTCTTCCCTTCCCCCTTCCCAAAATGCTTAGTAGTTTCTTCCCTGTGTGTATACAAAAAAAAATGTAAGCATATTTGAGGCAAGTGATTAGATGATAGCTTAGAAATCTTTCTAGTCTTTCACTTTTGATACATCAGTTTTCTTTCTTTCTTTCTATAGCTGCATAGAATTCCATGATCTAAATGCACCCTGAATTTATTTAACAAGTTCCCTTTTGGAGTGAATTTAGATTTTTTTCCTAATCTTTAGCCATCACAGTTCTGTGTTCTTTATTCAAAAGCCTTTGGGCCAAATGTCTTTCGATATTCAGAAACTTGGGGAAATTTTTGGAAAGGTAGCATAGTGTAAAATCCACATACCAATTTAGACTGTCAGCAGAGTCTGGGATAATACCCTGTAATCAATGTGTTAATGTCCTATAGCAAACTGCATGGATATTCACAGAAAGTAGAATAAAGGCTATAAGTAGCCTCATGCTAGATAGATCAAGTTTTCCAAACAAATGAGTTATGAAAAAATAATGATTTTTGGACTTTTCTGAATTTTAGCATGGATAAGGATGGTTGACCTGAACAAACAACAGGGCAAA
This sequence comes from Colobus angolensis palliatus, assembly GCF_000951035.1. Classification (NCBI taxonomy): domain Eukaryota; kingdom Metazoa; phylum Chordata; class Mammalia; order Primates; family Cercopithecidae; genus Colobus; species Colobus angolensis. The sequence continues at coordinate 12,046,155 of NW_012118821.1, forward strand.
AGGAAAACAAACGCAAATTTATTATTTATTTATTTATTTAGACAGAGTCTCGCTCTTGCCCAGCCTGGAGTGCAGTGGTGAGATCTCTCAGCTCACTGCAACCTCTGACTCCCTGGTTCAAGTGATTCTCCTGTCTCAGCCTGCCGCGTAGCTGGGACTACAGGTGTGCACCACCATACTGGCTAATTTTTGTATTTTTAGTAGAGGCAGGGTTTTGCCATGTTGGCCAGGTTGGTCTCGAACTCCTGACCTCAGGTGATCTGTCCACCTCAGCCTCTCAAAGTGCTGGGATTACACGCGTGAGCCACCACGTCTGGCCCAAACAAAAATTTATTTGGACATATGACATTTTATGTGCTTATAAAAATAGCTATGGATTAAGTTTCTAGCAGAATATATATATTTTTAAAATTTTACTTGAAGTTCTGGGATATATGTGCTGAATGTGCAGGTATGTTACATGGATATACATGTGCCATGGTGGTTTGCTGCACCCATCAGCCTGTCGTCTAGATTTTAATCCCCGCATGCATTAGATATTTGTCCTAATGCTGTCTGTCCCCTTTTCCCCAAACCCCCGACAGGCCCCGGTGTGTGATGTTCCCCTCCCTGTGTCCATGTGTTCTCACTGTTCAGCTCTCACTTTTGAATGAGAACATGC
>NW_012118821.1:12046865-12078012 GCF_000951035.1 Colobus angolensis palliatus
GCGCTGGCAGGTTTCTGAGGGCGGTCGTGGGAAAGTGCTTTTGCACAGTGCGGGGGCTGCTCCTCCTGCATGAACGACCCAGCATGGTCCAGGCTCCACACATTCCTTAGGAAACTCGCATGGAAGACGATGAATCTCGTGCACTAAGATAGTGAGTCTCTGTTTCACAGAGGCCTTGTCTGTCTTGATGATCTGGAAGCAGGAGTTCTCGTAGGCCCATCTGCATTCTCAGAGGGCTCCGTGCCTGGCTGTTCTTACTCTGTCCTCACACTTGCCATAGACTGTGATCTCAGTGGCATCCAATGTCACCTCTCTCCTCTTCACCTGCTTCTGTATAAAGGGAACTAAAGCGAAGTTACAGGTGGGTGAGGGTGAGAGGCAGCAGGACTGAGCATTGGGGTAAAGGTGTTGCAGCTTTCCTTGGCTGCCCGAAGTGTGTGGGATGCAGCATGGTCCCAGGGGAGGTCATTGCTGCCCGAGGACTGACCGAGCCGTGTGAAGGTGAGGTCACCCGTGTCCTGGCCTGTTCATGGTACAGCTCCACAGGTTCTTCCCAGATCCCAGAGGGAGGCCAGCTAACAGCTTGCAGGCACTGTTTGTTAAAATACAGATAGAGAGGCCTGGCACACTCCTGCAGTCCCAGCACTTTCAGAGCCGGAGGCAGGAGGAGCGCTTGAGCCCAGGAGGCTGAGGCTGCAGTGAGCCATGGTTATACCACTGCACTCCAGCCTGGGCCACAGAGTGAGACTCTGTCTCTAAAATAAAAAAATTAAATACACGTGGGTATATCTTCGGCTTTTAGTAATGTAAAAATGTTTCTACCCTTTTTAGTTAATTCGCCAGAAACAAAAGAAAATGTTTCCTTGGAATTTTTTCCATTTTGTTCATTGCTTTTTCTCCTTTGGAATTAGGAACACTTTAAAACATGTAGCTAGATTGAACACGTGAATACTAAGGATAAGTATCTGAGTGAATGAGACGTGCGAATACACGGTCCCCTTTTCAGAATTGCCTGTTAGGTCAGGGGCTGCCAGGAAGGAGGAGCCCCTGGAAGGTGAGCTGTCGCTCGCACGAGCGCTGACACGCCTGCTGCAAGACTGGAAACCCCTGTGCTGGGGATGGGTGAGGTACGTCTTTGTGCTTTCAACAGCTTGACCAGACCAAGTTTCTGTCTTTGTAGTAACGAGCTGAGCATGAAGGCAGATTCCCGCCTCAACTTGCTGGACGATGGGACCCTGATGATCCAGAACACACAGGAGACGGACCAGGGTATCTACCAGTGCATGGCAAAGAACGTGGCCGGAGAGGTGAAGACGCAAGAGGTGACCCTCAGGTACTTCGGGTCTCCAGGTATGTGGCGGGCATTTCACACCTGGGTTCGGCCCAGAATTGTCGTGCCTCAGTATCTGCCTTCTTCTTTCCTTGCACCCCAACTCAGTAAAATAGGAATGAACATTGAAGTCTGAAGTTGAAGCTGCAATACAGGGTTGGCTCACAGAGCTTTCGAAGCGCAGGGTCGTAGATAATCTGTGAGCGGTGCTGTGGTCCCCAGTTAGCCCCTTATCTGGGGACACACTCATAGTCCACACAGCCGGGGCAGTCCGTGAGCCCAGCCCATGGAGAGAGGGCCTGGGGAACCTGGAGAGACTGTGCCACCTCCTGACCCACCGACCCCACCACCCAGGTGCCCTCTGAAGGGACAGCTACTCAGGCACAGCCAGCTGTTGCCATGTGGTAACAAGGTCTCTATTTTGCGAAGGGCTTGGATTACGTAAAAGGAACCACAATTCTAGATTTTTATCCAATATTTTCATGTTTAAGATAATGGCACCTAAATTTAAAACATTTAAAAACTGATCTCAGCCACATCAAGTCCAGCTGTGGCCTCTTATCCATCTGGGTCCCACCAGGTTGCAAATTCTGCTCTGATCCACCTGTGTTATCTGTGGCCATTGCTCAGAAGAGGAGCTGGGCCCTTGCAGAACAGCGGAGTGAGGCGTTGGGTGTACCCCACGGCTCTGGGAAACGATGCGGATCCCTTCACGCCTCTGGACAGGTCTGCCTGTCCTCCTGTGTGGAAGCCAGTAGAGTTGGAGCCCTTACCCAGGGAGGCTGCAGGCGTAACTTCCTCTCTGAAACCTTCTGGCTTCCTTTAGCTTCAGCCACAAATCACACCAGGGTCGCTGTTTCCCTGGTATTTTGTATTTCAGGCCATTATAAAACCTTTTGTTTGGCAATGTAAGTGGTTTTGGTGTTTCTTGTTTAAATGCCTGCTCCTTAATTGGCCTAATCTCTGCATCACCTGGTACATCCCAGCATGGACACAATCAACAGGTACCGATGGCTGAGAATTCCTGGCTCTCACATTTCTGTTCAAAGGAAAGCCCAATGATACAGTACTGCAGAACCAAAGCCCTTAATCAAACAACGTTCCACGTGTTCAGCACAAGGCATTCAGCATCTTTCCGAAGTCAGTGCTGTGGGCCTGTGCAGAGAAGTGAAGACACAGCCGCTGCTCCCAGAAGGAGCCTGGGCTCTGTTTTTAAGGCATTAAAAAATCCACAAAATAGGGACAAAAAGTTTTGTAGTACTGTTAGGTATGTGTTACAGACAAAGGAGAATAACCATGGATTATGAGTAATGAACTACTTAGGAGAGTTACTGTGCGAGTACGTTGATCGATTCCTGGACAGGAATATTTAGCCAGCTCTTTATGGCTTGAGAGTTCCAAATTTCGCTCCTTTTGATCTGAATTCTTGGGTCTTTCTCAGGAGTAGCAGCCCTATGTAGTGGTACTAGTCTGAACATGTGGGTGTAGCTCCCTCAGATACAGATGAAGGACCTCCCGCCATCCGGTGCACAGGGAGTTACTGCAGCATGAGGGAACCAGCCCGGAGAAGCCCGGAAGCCTGGGCCAGGCTGACACACGACAGCCTGCAGTCCACACCTGCCTACTGCCTGCTTTCCCTAAGGTGTATGAACGAAGAATACTTTTCTACAATTTTAAATGATCAAAACTTTTAAAAGAACAGTATCTTATGACGACGTGACAGCTAGAAGAAATTCAAGCGTCACTGTCTGAATAAGTTTCCTTGGAGCATGATCACACGCATTCTTTTGCACAATGTCTCTGGCTGCTTGTATGCTACCATGGCAGAGTTGAGGAGTAGCAACAAAACCTGCATGGCCTTCAGAACTTAAAACAGGAGCAGTCTGGCCCTTTACAGAAAAAAAATGGCCAACTGCTGTTGCAGACTATGGTAATAATGTATAGTAATAGGAATAGAGTGACGTGTAGATCTCCGTGGGCCATAAAGGGGCATATTGCACCCATTATCCTGAAGCTCTGTGATTAGGGGCATATGAAAAGTTTGCAGTTTTTGTCTTTCTGATGAATTACATTTTTGATCAATAACACTTCTATCAGTGCTTTTTGCTTCAAGATAAATTTGTTGTAAGATACATAAAAGCAGCCTCTACTTGATCTGTATTGTCAGGTGTATCTTTTCCCATCATTTTTCTCCGAGCCTTTCCATGTACACGTTTGAGATGTTTAATATAAATAACACAGAGCTAGAAATTTTTAAAAAACCTAAGTTTTCCTTAAAGTTAATCCATGTAAATATGTTTATTGTAGTTAACAATGTGAGATTTATAAATTCTACCTCTTATTTTGAACTGTTTGTCCGAACTTTTCTGTTTTTTGCTTTAGTTGGAAATAATTATTTTTCATATTTGCTTGCCACTACCAGTTTGGACACTATATGCCCATTTCTGTTCTTTTAGTGGTTAGCCTAGAAAATTTTAAATGCATTCTTAAATTGCCAAAGCCTAAAGTTAGTATAACCTTCCGCTCTAACATGCGTTCATCCCGCTGACTTGAGGTGCTTAGTTCTGGTTTTTGTTTTGTTTTGTTTTGTTTTCTTTTTGAGACGGAGTCTCTCTCTGTTGTCCAGGCTGGAGTGTAGTGGCCGGACCTCAGCTCACTGCAAACTCCGCCTCCCGGGTTCCTGCCATTCTCCTGCCTCAGCCTCCTGAGTAACTGAGACTACAGGCGGCCGCCACCTCGCCCGGCTAGTTTTTTTTGTATTTTTTAGTAGAGACGGAGTTTCACCGTGTTAGCCAGGATGATCCCGATTTTCTGTCGTGATCCGCTCGTCTCGGCCTCCCAAAGTGCTGGGATTACAGGCTTGAGCCACCGCGCCCGGCCTTGTTTTTTTTTTTAACCTATAAACATTATTATTTTGTTCTTCCAGTGTTTGTCTGGATGCATCCACGTGGTTCCCACTGCCTTTGTCCTTCCTTTGTTTATCTCAGCGCTTCTGTCGGGGATCACCTTCCTTCTGCCTGATGTGGGGGAAGCTGGGCAGCAAGCTCATGTGAGGACCAGACTTTGGTGAACAACACTTAAATGAGATTTGTTTATCATCTCTTGTACTGGGCGTCGTTCCCTGGGCGGGGCAGGCAGGTTTTGAAGTTAGCTTTTTCTCATGCGGAGGGCACAGCACTGCGGGGATGCAGCTGTTCAGTTTTCTGTCGAACTTCTCTTCGTGGGCCTCTGTGGATCTGTGTCTCGTCTTCTGTATCGCATGAGGCTCTTTAAGGCTCAATTTAAGTTATAAGGGTCTGCGAATGCCCTCAAGGCCGACTTTGACTTTGGTGTTCCTCCTTCTGTGAGTAACTTCATGGTTTCCAATTTGTTATTCTGATAGAAATGCTAATATTAAATGTCATGTCTGTATTTTTTGTAATTTATACTTAAATATTTGACTAACGCAGCTTACATGTTAACATATATAAAAAGGCAGGAAGTCGTGGTCCTGGCTCTTTTCGTCATGCACTCAATTCCTCTTCCCTTCCCCCTTCCCAAAATGCTTAGTAGTTTCTTCCCTGTGTGTATACAAAAAAAAATGTAAGCATATTTGAGGCAAGTGATTAGATGATAGCTTAGAAATCTTTCTAGTCTTTCACTTTTGATACATCAGTTTTCTTTCTTTCTTTCTATAGCTGCATAGAATTCCATGATCTAAATGCACCCTGAATTTATTTAACAAGTTCCCTTTTGGAGTGAATTTAGATTTTTTTCCTAATCTTTAGCCATCACAGTTCTGTGTTCTTTATTCAAAAGCCTTTGGGCCAAATGTCTTTCGATATTCAGAAACTTGGGGAAATTTTTGGAAAGGTAGCATAGTGTAAAATCCACATACCAATTTAGACTGTCAGCAGAGTCTGGGATAATACCCTGTAATCAATGTGTTAATGTCCTATAGCAAACTGCATGGATAGTCACAGAAAGTAGAATAAAGGCTATAAGTAGCCTCATGCTAGATAGATCAAGTTTTCCAAACAAATGAGTTATGAAAAAATAATGATTTTTGGACTTTTCTGAATTTTAGCATGGATAAGGATGGTTGACCTGAACAAACAACAGGGCAAAAGGAAAACAAACGCAAATTTATTATTTATTTATTTATTTAGACAGAGTCTCGCTCTTGCCCAGCCTGGAGTGCAGTGGTGAGATCTCTCAGCTCACTGCAACCTCTGACTCCCTGGTTCAAGTGATTCTCCTGTCTCAGCCTGCCGCGTAGCTGGGACTACAGGTGTGCACCACCATACTGGCTAATTTTTGTATTTTTAGTAGAGGCAGGGTTTTGCCATGTTGGCCAGGTTGGTCTCGAACTCCTGACCTCAGGTGATCTGTCCACCTCAGCCTCTCAAAGTGCTGGGATTACACGCGTGAGCCACCACGTCTGGCCCAAACAAAAATTTATTTGGACATATGACATTTTATGTGCTTATAAAAATAGCTATGGATTAAGTTTCTAGCAGAATATATATATTTTTAAAATTTTACTTGAAGTTCTGGGATATATGTGCTGAATGTGCAGGTATGTTACATGGATATACATGTGCCATGGTGGTTTGCTGCACCCATCAACCTGTCGTCTAGGTTTTAAGCCCCGCATGCATTAGATATTTGTCCTAATGCTGTCTGTCCCCTTTTCCCCAAACCCCCGACAGGCCCCGGTGTGTGATGTTCCCCTCCCTGTGTCCATGTGTTCTCACTGTTCACCTCTCACTTTTGAATGAGAACATGCAGTGTTTGGTTTTCTGTCCCTGTGTTAGTTTGCTGAGGAGGATGGTTTCCAGCTTTATCCATGTCCCTGCAAAGGACATGAATTCATTCTTTTTGATGGCTGCATAGTATTCTATGGTCTGTATGTGCTACATTTTCTTTATCCAGTCTATCACTGATGGGCATTTGGGTTGGTTCCAAGTCTTTGCTATTGTAAATAGTGCTACAGTAAACATACGTGTGCATGTGTCTTTATAGTAGAATGATTTATAATCCTTTGCGTGTATACTCAATAATGGGATTGCTGGGTCAAGTTATTTTTCTGGTTCTAGATCCTTGAGGAATCGCCACACTGTCGTCCACAATGGTTGAGCGAATTTACAATCCCAGCAACGGCGTAAAAACATTCCTATTTCTCTGCATCCTTGCTAGCATCTGTTGTTTCCAGACTTTTTAATGATTGCCGTTCTAACTGGCATGAGATGGTATCTCGTTGTGGTTTTGATTTGCATTTCTCTGATGACGAGTGACGACGAGCTTTTTTTCCATGTGTTTCTTGGCCACATAAGTTTCTTTTGAGAAGTGTCTGTTCATATCCTTAACCCACTTTTAGGTGGGGTTATTTGTTTTTTTCTTGTAAATTTGTTTAAGTTCCTTGTAGATTCTGGATATTAGACCTTTGTCAGATGGACAGATTGCAAACATTTTCTCCCGTTCTATAGGTTGCCTGTTCACTCTGACGATAGTTTCTTTTCTTGTGCAGAAGCTCTTTAGTGTAGTTAGATTCCATTTGTCACTTTTGGCTTCTGTTGCAATTGCTTTTGGTGTTTTAGTCACAGAGTCTTTGCCCGTGCCTATGTACTAAATGTTATTGCCTAGGTTTTCTAGTTCTAGGGTTTTTATGGTTTTAGGTTTTATGTTTAAGACTTTAACCCATCTTTGAGTTAATTTTTGTATAAGGTGTAAGGAAGGGGTCCAGTTTCTGTTTTCTGCTTATGGCTAGCCAGTTTTCCGAGCACCATTTATTAAATAGGGAATCCTTTCCCCATTGCTTGTTTTTGTCAGGTTTGTCAAAGATCAGATGGTTGTAGATGTGTGGTGTTATTTCTGAGGCCTCTGTTCTGTTCTATTGGTCTGTGTATCTGTTTTGGTACCACTGTCATGTTGTTTTGGTGACTGTAGCCTTGTAGTATAGTTTGAAGTCAGGTAGTGTGATGCCTCCAGCTTTGTTCTTTTTGTTTAGGATTGTTTTGGCTATATGGGCTCCTTTTTGGTCCATGTGAAATTTAAAGCAGTTTTTTCTAGTTCTGTGAAAAAAGTCAATGGTAGCTTGATGGGGATGGCGTTGAATCTATAAATTACTTTGGGCAGTATGGCCATTTTCATAATATTGATTCTTCCTATCCAAGAGCCTGGAATGTTTTTCTATTTGTTTGTATCCTCTCTTATTTCCTTGAGCAGTGGTTTCTAGTTCTCCTTAAAGAGGTCCTTCATGTCCCTTGTAAGTTGTATTCCTAGGTATTTTATTTTCTTTGTAGCAATTGTGAATGGGAGTTCACTCATGATTTGGCTCTCTGCTTGTCTATTATTGGTGTAGAGGAATGCTTGGGATTTTTGCACATTGATTTTGTGCCCTGAGACTTTGCTGAAGTTATTTGTAAGCCTAAGGAGTTTTGGGGCTGAGATGTTGGGGTTTTCTAAATATACAGTCATGTCATCTGCAAACAGAGACAATTTGAGTTCCTCTCTTCCTGTTTGAATACCCTCTTGGGAGGGTGTATATGTCCAGGAATTTACCCATTTCTTCTAGATTTTCTAGTTTATTTGTGTAGAGCTGTTTATAGTAATCGCTGATAGTAGTTTGTATTTCTTTGCGGTCAGGGGTGATATCCCCTTTATCATTTTTTATCCTGTTTGATTCTTCTCTCTTTTCTTGTTTATTAGTCTGGCTAGCAGTCTATCTAATCTGCTTGTCAAACAGATTAACAAAATATGTATTTTGTTAATGTTTTCAAATTAATCCAGCTCCTGGATTCATTGATTTTTTTTGAAGGGTTTTTCGTGTCTCTATCTCCTTCAGTTATGCTCTAATCTTAGTTATTTCTTGTCTTCTGCCAGCTTTTGTTAGCCGGGTAATTTCTGGGCGGTAGAGTGTGCACATGTTCAGTGCTGGTATGCATGGCCACGTCTCTGCAGGTGGGTTGGGCCAGGGCGTGCTCCCACTACCAGCGTGGGAGAGTTCTGTTTGCACACAAACTCACGCATGAAACACATTCATAATTGTAGGACTTTTTTCTGGATTTAAATTTGAAAAATATTATTTCTTGCTTACTTTTAATTTGCACTTTTTATGAGTAAATTTGATATTTTTGTATACTCTAAATATACTCCACTAACAATAATTTGTGCCAGTAGGAACTACTAGCAAGGTCTAACAAGACTGACATAATGTATTTTATTTAGAAATAAGGATCCTCCATGGAGTTCAGCACATGTTTTAAGAAAAAGCCCTTCCTCGTTAGCTCTTCCTAACCAGCCCTGGTTGCTCACTTTGCTCAGGTGGCCTGCATTGGTTTGACCCGAGGCTGTGAACCATTTTTATTGTCTGCACATTTCTTTAAAAAAAAAATATGCAGTTACATTGTGTTTGTTTTGCCCTATTTTGGTGGTAAATAGAACTAATAGCCTGACATAGGAAAAATCAAGCAAAAACCATGTCAAACCGGGAGAAATTAATTGAGAATTTCTGTTTAATTGTGACAGCTCGACCCACTTTTGTAATCCAGCCACAGAATACAGAGGTGCTGGTTGGGGAGAGCGTCACGCTGGAGTGCAGCGCCACAGGCCACCCCCCGCCGCGAATCTCCTGGACGAGAGGTGACCGCACACCCTTGCCCGTCGACCCGCGAGTGAACATCACACCTTCTGGCGGGCTCTACATACAGAACGTCGTCCAGGAGGACAGCGGAGAGTACGCGTGCTCTGCGACCAACAGCATTGACAGCGTCCATGCCACTGCATTCATCATCGTCCAGGGTGGGTATCCATCCTCTGTGCCAGAGCCAGAGCCAGGGCTCAGCCCGTTCCTCCCTGCTCCACCAGTTCGCACTGCCATACCCACCAACGCTCCATAGACTCTCTGCCCTGTCCACTTCACTCGGTTTATTTTTATCCATTACACCCCCATTGGACTACCTACAGACGATCGCAATTTGTAGATTTTTGGATCAGAAGGCTCAGTAGGACAGGCTCTGTGTGCTGGCTGTGGTGTCTCTGTACCTCCAGCACCTGGCCAGCAGGAGTGTCTGTCGGATAAGTGAGTGTGTGTGTGTTTGTGTGTGTGTGTGCGTGCATGCATGCGTGCACATGTGCAGTAAGGTGGTTGATACACCTTGCAGACAGCTTTGAATCCTTCCTTAAGATCAGTTTTGGATGTAGTCTCCTGGGAGTATTCATCGTTTTACGCCTTCTGCCATGTATTTCTACATTGCTTAATGGACTGTAAAATGAGTTGTTCTTGTGAAGTGGGACTGTGTTGGAAAGCATTCAAACAATACAGAAGTGCAAAAGATAAATTATTAGAGATGATATTAGAGATAGAGAAATCACTTCCTTCTGCCAGCCTCTCTTCAACCCTTTCCTGTCTCACTGGCAATCTGTCGAGAATCTTTCTGGTTTTCTTTGCACGTACAGCAATGCAGCCGTGTTACATGGATTTACTTTTTCTGTGGCTGTTACTTGTATAAAAATGGAATCATACCAGACAATACTGTTCTGTAAATTATGTTTTTCATCCATTGATAGTAACCACTATCATCGCACACAGCTATACCAGATGGCATTTTTTTAAGCATTTGCAAATACTAGTTTAGGGTGAGGATTGAGAGGAATCGTCATAAGTCGGCCTGGTGTCCACAAGCTTCAGTGTGGCCTCATCTGTGCCCTGTGTGCATTGCAGCTGACAGCGTGGTTGAACAGTCTTTGTGCGCTTTCCAGGGTGATGCTGAGAACTCACCCGTCCTTCATCTTCTTTCTGTTTCGCTCCCATCCTCTCCTGTGCTCTCTGCCTCTTTCTGACTCTTCGTTGTAGACATCGCTCCTAATCGTCAGGTGTCTGCCAAGACTGTGGTCATTTTCCTGGTGGCGTTTTTACCCCATGCTGCTTTTTACATGTCCTGTTTCGAATGCTTTCTCTCCGGAAGCTCTTCCTCAGTTCACTGTGACGCCTCAGGACAGAGTCGTCATCGAGGGCCAGACCGTGGATTTCCAGTGTGAAGCCAAGGGCAACCCGCCACCTGTCATTGCCTGGACCAAGGGAGGTAAGAGCCAGGCCCCAGGCCTTTGCCTGCTCCCTCCACAGCCAGAGACACAGGAAGCACACTTCTCCACCGTGCCCAGGCAACCCCCAATGTGTTCTGGACAGGGCTGAGCTGGGACCGGATTCCACAGGACCAAGGCACTGGGAGGCCCAGAGGTGTCTCACAGCCCCCGCAGCTTCCTGTCCATGCATGGCTGTCCCTCATGGACAGCATGGCAGGAAACTCTAAGAAGCTCTGTCATCACAGAAGAGACTTGGGGTTCCTGCCTTTGACTCCCTCACACCTGCCTTGTTTCAGATAGTCTCTAGGTCGTGCTTTTAAGTAGCATCTTGAAGGAATCTATTTGCATGGAGGATAGAATTTTCTGGAAACAGTCATGGGCTATATTGAAACAGACAAACAGCTTTTGCTCTGACTTTGCTTCCCAGAGCCCTCACTGTCACCTCCCCGTTCAGCGTCGTGACCTTTCATCACATTCTTTGCCTATAGTCCTAGCTCTCTTCCTTCAGTGGGAAAGTCACTGGGCACGTTACTGCGTAAAGGCACAGCCTGGGTGGGGGTTGGGATGAGGGCAGGAGCTGAAACTGCTGGAGAAGGAGCTACGCAGACCTCCTGGTTCCAGTCCTGGGATGCAGGCAGTGGCCCTGAGACGTCCTGTCCACTCCAGCTTGCACCAAATGGCCAGCCCATCCCTTCATCCCTCTGAGGGCCCCCACCCAGGAGTCTTTGGGGAGGAGGCCTGTGCCTGCATCACACGCCCTGGACTTCCCTTTTCTCAGGCAGTTATGGGCAGAACAGAAGAGACTTATCCCCAAAAGGAACGTCCTGGGGCCTCACTTGACTCTTCATCATCTCCAGCACTCAGTCCTCTCCCTGGTTCTCCCAGCTGGTCATCCACCCCCTCAGACCCCCCGAGCCCCCACATCTTCCTGGCTCCCTGTCCTGGTTCTCCCAGCCGGCCATCCGCCCCCCTAGAGCCCCCCAGTCCCCACATCTTCCTGGCTCCCTGTCCTGGTTCTCCCAGCCGGCCATCCGCCCCCCTAGAGCCCCCCAGTCCCCACATCTTCCTGGCTCCCTGTCCTGGTTCTCCCAGCCAGCCATCCACCCCCCTAGAGCCCCCCGAGTACCCACATCTTCCTGGCTCCCTGTCCTGGTTCTCCCAGCCGGCCCTCCGCCCCCCCTAGAGCCCCCCAGTCCCCACATCTTCCTGGCTCCCTGTGTAATGCTTTTCCCTCTGTTCTCTGCCCCTGTCAGCCCCTCTCTCTGAGTTACGGGTATGGGGACATTCAGGTATCACCATGGTGTCTGCTGGGGAGTCAAAGATTTGCTTATGCAGGGCCAGGCCAAATTATTCGGTGCCCCGACCCAGGTGGAGACAAGCTTCTCTGATGCTGTCAGTTTGAGAGCAGGAGTTCTCCATATGTCTGAGTGTCCGGTGTAATGGACCCATGCCCTTGCAGGGAGCCAGCTCTCCGTGGACCGGCGGCACCTGGTCCTGTCATCGGGAACACTTAGAATCTCCGGGGTTGCCCTCCATGACCAGGGCCAGTACGAATGCCAAGCTGTCAACATCATCGGCTCCCAGAAGGTCGTGGCCCACCTGACTGTGCAGCCCAGAGGTAGGTGCCAGGAGGTTGTGGACTGAATTGATTGTCTCAGATCGGTTATCAGGAAACACAGATTCTGCAGCTGACCTTAGTAGTATTCTTCGTTATAAAGCGTTGGCTCTTCTCTCTGCGTTTTATGCACCGTCATTGTGCTTGTGCCCCCAGGGTGTCTGCATAGTAACTCATTCAGTCTCTGTCCCTTTAGCTGTTGAAAACATTTGCTTATTTTTCAGTGATGGTTGTTTTGAACTTGGATAAGATTGACTTGTTAAAGTCTATTTGGTTTTTTCCCTTGGTTAATTAAGATTATTTTAGAAAAGGGTTGTTTCGAACTGCCCTTTCTGGGGTGGTTATTTAAGGAACACAGTCTAATCATGTCCGCTCCCAAGGCACAGCCCCCAGATGTTGGGTCACGAGGGCCAAATCTGGTTGCTCTCCCGTCTCCCGCTCATCCTTGGACCCCGGCCTTCCTCTTGTCCTTTTCGGATGTTGCCTTTGCCTGTTCTCTGCAATGAGAAGGATCCCCGCAACCTCATATCCCTCCTGACAGAGTCAGCGTAGCGCTGATTGTGGCCTCTGCAAGAGCGAAGGCCCCTGACCCAGCCCCCGTGTTGCAGGCGTCCTGGGCTAACTCCGGTGTCAGCATGAGTGGCCCCCAGAGCAGAGCAGTCCAGGCGGCCACAGTCCCTGAGCTTGTCATGGAGACCGTGGGGAGTGGGGCAGAGATGACGTGCGGGGAGGATAGGGCTGGATTTCCTTGTGTCCCTTTTGGGGATGTTCTGAGATGCTGCGGACCTCTGGAAGGGGTTTCCCTCGGCCCGTCATCAGCAGGCTGTTGACGACTGACCCGTCGGATTGGCTCTGTGTTTCTTGGGTTTGCCCTTTGCGTCCCTGACCTAGCAGGACTCTGGGTGCCTGTGTAGAGAATGCGGGGGTGGGATTTCTGAGCGGCCCCCCAGATCCCCGCAGTCAGCCACGCTCCTGCTCTTTCAGAGGAGGAAGCTCCCCTCTGTTTCCTTCTCCAAGAGTTGCACTCTCCCCAGAGCTCATTGTCCTCCGTGGGCCCTGTGGCCCCAGCATATGCCTGAGATTGCCCCACCATCGGTGAGGGGCGGGGGCTGGAGGACATGGCCGCCCGCCCGTCCTGGACGCTGCGGCTGATTGCGTCTGAGCAGGGAAGACACTGGTTACACTTTGCTCTCCTTGCCCTGGGAGACAGGGAGGCGGGCGGATCTACCCTGGGACCTTTCAGGCTCCCCCGCCCTGTGCAGAGGCCGCTGGGAGGCAGGGAAAGGGCCCGTTCTGAAACTGACTGCGAGCTGCCAGCATCCCTGGGTGGGCCTGATGGAGGGCAGGGGATTTTGTTCTTCTGAAGTTTTCTGATGTAATTGACTCGTTTTCCTGGATTATCTACATCTGCCTTCCAGTCACCCCAGTGTTTGCCAGCATTCCCAGCGACACAACGGTGGAGGTGGGCGCCAATGTGCAGCTCCCGTGCAGCTCCCAGGGCGAGCCCGAGCCAGCCATCACCTGGAACAAGGTAGGTGGGCCGGTGCCCGAGCCAGCCACCACCCAGATACAAGGTAGACGGGCTGGCGCCCACACCACCCACCACCTGGAACAAGGTAGGCAGGGCAGTGCCCACGCCCCAGCCTCCCCTCCGCTGTGGGGTGTGATGGGCTGGACAGCTGCTGCCTGCCCACTTCCTCTACAGACTTTCTGTAGCAGAAAGAAAAACATTCAGATCGTAAGCCTTGAGGTTTCTCGGGGCATCCTTACTAATAAGAACAAAACAAACTTGGAGCATTCCATTTTTTTAATCTTTTCCGTAACAAAAGCAAAGAATAACCATCTTACAGAACTGTGGTCTCATCATCAATAAGGAAGGGTTTACATTGTTATTTCGTTTCTTTGCTGTTTTTATTAAGCTCAATCGGAAAATGTGGGCAGCACTCACACACCATGACCCGTGTTTCTGTGAAATCCCCCCTGGGAGCACAGGGCCGGTCGCACTGGTCCGCACAGAAGGAGATGGTCCCATCCTCCACCGCATCCCTGCACTGCCCTGTGAATCTGTGCGTCCTTTCCTTCCTCGCCGCACACTCTCCAGGCGTCTGCTCTTGCTCCTGCCTCAGCTGGGAGGTCACCTGTCCCTCTGTGTCTGCCTCTGAATCCTTCTTTGCCCTTGGACCAATGCCCTCTCTTTCTGAGACACTCCTAGGTCTTTTTGTAGGGCCCCCCACCATGGCGGGTGTCTAAGGGAGTCATCATCGGTGCCACTTCTCCTCGTTCTGGAAAATCATCCTTGCCTCAAGCTATCAAGCTCTGTTCTCCTGAAGAATGAGGTGTGGAAAGAGTTGATCTCGCCAGCTTGGCGTTGGAAGAACTGACCATGTCTCCTTCCCTTCCCAGGCCTGGATGGATCCGAGCACAGCCTGGGAGCTTCTCCATTTGCAAATCCTAACAAATGTCTCCCCTCCCCCAACCCTAGGTCAGACAACTTCTGCTTCTTAGTCTTACTTCTGTTACTGTTTTCATTCTGTTTTGCTCCAGGATGGGGTTCAGGTGACAGAAAGCGGAAAATTTCACATCAGCCCTGAAGGATTCTTGACCATCAATGACGTTGGCCCTGCAGACGCAGGCCGCTATGAGTGTGTAGCCCGGAACACCATTGGGTCAGCCTCGGTGAGCATGGTGCTCAGTGTGAATGGTAAGATGCTACATGCCCACATCTACTCACGTGGTATCCACAAAGAAAGCCCACAGGCCCCTAGTGCAGTCCCAGGCCAATTGGCGTAGGCTGTTCAGAATTATTCAGAAGACAGAGCACCTGTGATTCCCAGGTGGGGACACTCCCCTGGTGCATGGCCAGGCTGTTCGCCAGCCCTTCCCCTCCACTCAGGCACCTGCAGGCCCTGCTGCCCATCCACTGGGCAACGCCTTACCCTGCAGCCTGTCCACTGGGCAGAGGTTTGTTCTCGGGTCTTCCGCATCTGTCCAGAAATGACCAGGTGTAATTTACAGTTATAATTTGGCAAATGTGGTTGCTTGATGAGATTCCAATTCCTTAGCTGCTGTGTCTCTCTCCCCGGGCTGTGGCCAGGAATGCTCCGGAAGCATCTTTCAGTGGGAACCTCTAGGTGCTTATAGGCAGCCTTACCTAGATCCAGTCAGTGGTCCTAGAGCCATCCTGACTCCACGCCTGCATCTGCCAGTTTGCATCCTGGTCCCCCCACCACTTCCATCCCACTCACCCCGAGGCCCTTGGCAACCTTGTCCGGGTTCTTATAACAGAGGCCCGGGTCGCTCTGGCCCCTCTTGCTCAACCCACAGACCCAGTGATGCCCGTCATGTGTCCCTGACCCTTCTCCGTGTCTCCTGTGGCCACCAGGGTGACACTCACACCCTTTAGCTTTGCATGGAGTCTTTATGATGTGACCCAGACCTGCATCTCATCAGTGGTGTGTTCCCACTCCAGCTCTGTCCCCCTAGAGTTAACAGCACTCTGAGAACGCGCACAAACCCCCCTTCACGGGGTAAAGGACCCTCTGGCCATCACCCCACTCCCCACGGGCGCTGGCCCTCCCCCTGGGCCTCCACTGTGACTCTAGTTTTGCCTTTTCCACTCTCCTTGTGACTGATCGGCCTTCTCCATGGGACTTGTTAACAGACAAGAAGAGTGACCCCCACTCAGTGCCGTGAACATGGCAGACATAAATGTGAACCGTAATGGAATTCCTCAAAGACTTTTCAGAATTATTTAGGAAAAGTCTTAAGTGACCTTATTTTCCCGTTATATGTAGAGTGTGAAATGTAAAGTTGATGTAAAATTAAGTGTAAAATTAAGTTGATGAAACTTAAAAACTGGTGGATTATTTTAAATTAATATTTGTTTTTTGCTTGAAAAATGCCACCTTAACATGAATTAACTACATCTGAAATTTAATCTTCCACTCGTAATTCCATCCCCCAAAAATACCGTCATCAATATTATGGTTGGATTCCTTTTCTTTTTATAAAAAGGTAGATAAAGAAATGCTTTTGGATTATTTTTCTGTGATCATTGCTTATAGAAAAACAAATTCCACTTAAATCATTAATAAGAATGAAATATTAGAGTCATAAAATATGTAAGATTGTATGACTCATCTACCTATTGGCATAAAAATATTGCATTCCAAAAATTGGTAAATTTGGGCTCTGAGATACGCACAAAAGTAAGGTTTCTGCCTAGCTGAAATTCTTTTCAGTCATTTGATTTGTCCTTGGGTACCTTCCTCAAATATGCAAAATAGCCGACGAGCTCACCTAATCCGCGTGCCTGTGATGTTTGTTAGTGGTGAAGTAAATCAGGCTGGAGGTGTCCATCCATAGCTGGGTGTGAACACATGTAAGAACGTGGTTCGGAAGGGCCCTGGGTTGACCCTGTTACACGGATAGTCGCCACCGCTTGGTCATTCATTCAGCAAATGCCTTTGTGGGCTGGACTTTGTCCTCGGTGCTGAGCCAGGTGCGCCAGGCGCTCGGCTCCATGGAGTTAGATCCTGGAGGAGAGAGGAGTAAGAAGCAGTGAGATGAGCAGGTCACACTCAGATAGTGAGGAGTCCACGAGGAACCGCAGGGCAAGGCGTGGGTCAGAGTGGGAAGCAGAGGGGGTCAGCACTCGCCTGAGTATTGAATTCTGAGCAGAAGGAGCCACGGGGAGATGAGGGGGTAGCAGGGGGCAGCCTGGTTGGGGAGAGTAGAGGGGTGGGGTTCTGGGGTCAGAATGAGCCCAGTGCCGAGGGGGTGGGGGGAGCACAGGGCTGGGGCAGTCCTCGGGGTGCTGGTGCTGACCGGGCTGCAGAGTTCGACTCTCTTTGCAGACATACCAGGGCGCCATGAGGAAGTTCCCAGCAGGGAGCACCGTGAGCCGGTCTGCTTTCCTGACTCGGCTTGGGTTGTGGACGAAGTGTCCGGGATGAGGTATCCGGGGAGGACAGCAGAGGGTGCCGGCCAAGTGGGAGAAGGAGTGCCTGCACCCGGGCCCACAGCTGGGGTCTGCAGGGCCAGTCCCTGGGCACGCGGCCAATAGCAGATCTGAGGGGCCTGGCAAGAGTTGGCTCGCACTGTGGGGTGACTGCTGGGCTCTGCCAGTGTCACTGATTGAGACCCAGAAACAGTTGGGGAGAGGCCAGCCTGGGGGAAGAGGCGATGGAGGAGTCCTGTTTGAGCATGGAAAAGGGAAGAGCCTGGAGTGGGTGGTTAGAGCCACGAAGTGAACTGCAGGGAGAGGTCAGGACGATGGTGTCAAGTTGAGAATGTTAAGACAACAGCGTGAAATGGAACCACACAGGGAGGTGCTGCAGAGGACCAGAACACCTGGTCACGGGGCTGGAGCTCCAGCATCAGAGGCCTGGCGGGCAAGGCAGAATGGCCGTAAAGACACGGACGTGGACGCATGCGGAGACGGTAACAGAGAGCAAGGGTAGGACTGACCTGACTCAGAGAGAGAGAGAGAGAGAGTGCGAGAGCCCACAGCTGAAGTGGAGTGCTCAGGAGGAAGGAAGAGACCAGGAGAAAGCAAATCACAGTGAGGGGCAGGTCCCAGTGATGAGGGGGCAGGTTTCAGTCAGGAGGGGGCAGGTTCCAGACAAGAGGTGGCAGGTTCCTGTCAGGAAGGGACTAAGTCCCAGTCAGGAGTGGGCAGGTTTCAGTCAGGAGGGGGCAGGTCCCTGTCTGGTGGGGGCAGGTTCCAGACAGGAAGGGGCAGGTTCTTGTCAGGAGGGGGAAGGTTTCACACAGGAGGGGCTGGTGCCTGTCAGGGATGGGCAGGTCGCTGTCAAGAGAGGGTAGTTCTTTGTCAGGAGGGGGCCGGTCCCTGTTAGGAGGGAGCTGCTTTCAGTCAGCAGGGGCCAGGTTTTAGGCAGGAGGGGGCAGGTCTCTGTCAGGAGAGGGCAGGTCCCAGTCAGGAGTTAGCAGGTTTCAGTCAGGTTGGGGCTGGTTCCAGTCAGGAGGGGGCTGTTCCCAGTCTGGAGGTGACAGGTTCCAGTCAGGAGAGAGTAAGTTTCAGTCAGGAGGGGACAAATCTCAGTGGGGTGGGGGGCAGGTCCCTGCCCAGTCAGGAGGGGTTAGGTGGCAGTTTAAAGAGTGCATGTCCCTGTCAGGAGGGGGTAGGTTTAGTCAGGAGGGGCAGGTGTGGGTGTGTGGTGTCTGTGTATAATGTGCAGTGTGTGGTGGGTACCTCTGGTGTATGTGCACAATGTGATTTGTGTGTGTAGTGTATGTGTGTTTGTGTGTACAATGTGATGTGTGTGGTGTGTATAATGTGATTTGTGTGTGTATAATGTGCTATATGTGTGGTGCATGTGTGATATGTATCTGTGTGGTGTGTGTGTGATGTGTTATGTGTGGTGTGGTGTGTGTATATAATGTTCTGTATAGGTGGTATATGTGTTTCTGTGTATATCATGTGCTGTGTATGTGTGGCATGTGTTTGTATAATGTGATATGTGTGTATAATGTGCTGTGTGTGTGGTATGTGTGTGGTATGGATCTGTGTGTGGCATGCATGTAATGTGCTACATATAGTGTGTGTGTGTCTCTGTATAATGTTTTATGTAGGTGCTGTGTGTGCTTCTGTGTGTATAATGTGATTGTGTGTGTGTGATGTGTGTGTGAGGAGGGAGTTGCCCTAAGTAATGATACAAGTCCACGGGCGAGAAGATGGGATCATGGAGGCAGCAGCTGATCTTTAAAGAGGGGAGCGGGTTAGGATCCTGGTGTCCAGGGAGGCTGTGGCCCTTGATGAGAGGAATGGACGAGATCTGCTGGACCCTGAGGTGTCCCCACAGGCATCTTGTCCGCTCAGCTGGCCACACAGGGAGGCCTCAGTCCACACCTCCCATGTGCTGCCGCATGTAGCGTAAGATCTTCCATGCTTCACGTTATAACTACTTCCTGTCTTCTTAGGTATAACATGATTTCAAAAGCTAAAGTCTGTAATTTTCATGCTGTCTGAAACAGCTTCTAGTAGAATTTGTGAGAAAATAATTTGAGTTTGGATTTGAAAAATAGAAATAACATTTGGAGAAAAGTATGCCTTGTGGCTAAATGATGTAGTGTCTAGACATCATTTTATGAGTAATTGTGTAGTATTTTTCCTGGTAATACGCGACTTTGTGTTTCCCTAGTTCCTGACGTCAGTCGAAATGGAGATCCGTTTGTAGCTACCTCCATTGTGGAAGCGATTGCGACTGTTGACAGAGCTATAAACTCAACCCGAACACATTTGTTTGACAGGTATCACGGGGCTGTAAACACGCTGACCCTCAAATCACAGAGCTTTAGGGTGAAGGTGGGAGTGACTAAAGAATGCATGCAGTTCTAGTGTATGAATTTTGATTTGATTATCTGATGACCAAAATGTTTAATTTAAAAATCATGACCAACATGGGCACCAGTTTTCTGGGGGTTGAAATAACAGGAGGACGTGTGCTTTTCAAATAAAATTTGGCTGTGACCCATAACCAAAACATTCTTTGAAAATTTCAACTCATTCCTTTGGCTTATGACTACATGATTTGGCAAAAACAAATAGTTGAAAAGTCATTAGTGTATTTGTTCATGTTGCTGATCCCAAAGCAGTGTTTCTGCCTCTTATTTGAAATGCAATATCTGCGATTTTCTCTATTGACTTAATTAATTATCTGTTTTTAGTGTCTTCCGGTTTTTGTCTGTTTTGTTTTTGTTTTGTTGCCTCCACTCCGGATGAGGAAGGTATAGTACATTATGTTGTAGAAAGTAGCTGTAGAAATATTAATAGCAATGATTATATTTTTGGATACTATGAATTTTATCTTCAGTAATCCGTTTCATTCTTCCTTTTTTTCTCCCTAAACTCTGGTTAGCCGTCCTCGTTCTCCAAATGATTTGCTGGCCTTGTTCCGATATCCGAGGGATCCTTACACGGTTGAACAGGCCCGGGCAGGAGAAATCTTTGAACGGACATTGCAGCTCATTCAGGAGCACGTGCAGCACGGCTTGATGGTCGACCTCAACGGGACAAGTCAGTACCAAAGCCTTTTTCTTCCTCCTCCATGGCCTGAGTAATGGGGTTGAACACGCCACAGTTAAGTCACATTCCTAGGGAAGAGTTCCAGCACTTTCTTTCCCACTGTGCTTATGAACTGTGAAATTATTTCCTTAAACTGGGAGCCCTCTTGAGCCCTACAGCCCTGTCGCTGTTACTTTGGTTTAATAGGAATCTCTGGGGGACATGAAGTCCCTTGGAGTGCTGGTCAGGCTACAGCAGGTCCACCTGGCCAGGGTGGGTTATGCAAGCCCAGTCCCTCTGCAACAAATGAGCCATAAAGGAGGACTTGGCAGCGTGCTTGCTCCCTGAGTGATGTTGTGTCCTGGGAATGCAGCGCCATGCGTATTAGGCGGGCTGTTTCTGAAGAGTCCCTGGTCTGTGAAACCAGCTCATGAGATCACCTCGGGCTGGTGTGGAGATGCTGCTGGGGGAGGTATGTCCCCCACTCACTCTGCTCTGGCACTTTGCCATTGCCCAGTAAATTACAGATGCCTTTACATGTCATTATTGTCCTTGCTGGTAGTTGTACTATTGATGAACCCGTAGAGGACCCTGACTTTCTTATGTAAAATCATCATTTTCAGCAGCAGCTGGTTACTCTCAGTTCTGTGCGCGCGTGCGCGCGCACACACACACACACACACACACACACACACACAGAGCACGGAGGAGAATGCAACAGTAGCTGTCCCTGTGGGATGAAAGAATTGCCTCATAATTTTTCAGTTTTCCAAATTGTCTTCAATGAGCATATCTTTTACGATTAGAGCAAAAAATGTTCTTCAAGGGTTGAGTGAAAGAGGCGTGGAATTGAGACCTGTAGGGTGATTTATCCCCGTCTTCGGAGTAAAGTGTTGCTCTGAGCCAGCCCCAACCTGTTAGGTTTTGGAGCCCTGTTGGTACTGAAGCCCAGGCACCAGCCAATGCAAAACTGCGCATTCCACAGCTCCTACTTCCCAGTCCTCTCCTGGCCTCTTGTGGTTGGGGGCGGGGCGGGGCAGGGCAGGAAATATTGGGTTGGAGGCCTCTGAATGTTTCTGCTTTTCTTGATGAAACTCCAGCCCCGCCTCCCAGGCACATTCGTGGGGAGACGTATCAGAGCCCATTTTGTTATTTCAACAAGTGTTTATTTGGCACTTTGTGCTTGTCAGGTGCAGGGGGAGACTAGGATGAGAGGCACCAGGCATGTGGGGTCCCAGCCCCTTCCCAAGTCCCTGGTGCCAGTCTCCTGGTAGAAAGGCCGTGTTCTCCTCTCCAGAGAATGAAGAAGGAAGTTACTAAGTGTAATTTCTTGCTCCTCCCCACCTTTCTTCATTTAGTTACAGGATCAGATCTTTAAATATTACTGTGGCAGCTCAGCAAGTGGGTTCTGCCGCCACCACAGAAATAAAGCCATCTGGAAACGTCTCCTCGAAGCCAGGCTGTTGGAAGTTGTTCCTTGTGAGGAATTGCATATCCATTGTGTGTCATTACATGCCAATTATAGAAAGATTTAGACTCGGGGCCGGGCGCTGTGGCTCACACCTGTAATCCCAGCACTTTGGGAGGCCGAGGTGGGCTCACGAGGTCAGGAGATCGAGACCCTGCTGGCTAACACAGTGAAACCCTGTCTCCACTAAAAATACTAAAAATGCAAAAAAAAAAAAATTAGCCGGGCGTGGTGGCGGATGCCTGTAGTCCCAGCTACTTGAGAGGTTGAGGCAGGAGAATGGCGTGAACCCGGGAGGCGGAGCTTGCAGTGAGGCGAGATCACACCACTGCACTCCAGTCTGGGCGACACAGCGAGACTCCGTCTCAAAAAAAAAAAAAAAAAAAAAAGATTTGGACTCAGAGAAAGGCAGAAAGGAAAAAGTAAACTCACCCCAACAATGTGAATCATTTTATACCTTTGCTGTTTACCTGAGCAGCAGTTAGATGCACATGCAGGCACTCATTTCTTCGCTTACTCGTTCCACCTGCCTGTCAGGGCACACCGTCTATGCCAGTCACTGACCCGGGCCAGGGCCTACAGCCACAAACAGAAGAAATAAAAACCTCAGCCCTCAAAGATCAAACCGTCCAGAGAAATGCAGATGGGAAACCAGAGAGAGGTCCCTGCATATAAGAAACTCCAGCAAGTGACCCAGAGAGAAACAGCAGGTGGGAGGTGGGTGGCGCCCTGGGTAGGATGGGGTGCTGTTCCCCATGGGCAAAGGTGACGTGAGCAGGGACCCCACAAGGGTGAGGGGGCCTCCCTGGAGCATCTGAGGGGACCACACATGCAGAGGCTTGGAGGTGTGGCACGTCTGGGCATAGTGGAACAGCAGGTGGTCAGTGTGGCTGGAAAGGGGGTGGGGAAGGGCTGATAAAGACAGGGAGATTTGTGCTCCACCAGAAAGGGCCTAGGAGCGAACATAAGGATGTGTCATTGGCTCTGTATGAAATGGAACCTTAGAGAAGTAACATGGTTTCATGCATTTTAAAGCGTC
This sequence comes from Colobus angolensis palliatus, assembly GCF_000951035.1. NCBI lineage: Eukaryota > Metazoa > Chordata > Mammalia > Primates > Cercopithecidae > Colobus > Colobus angolensis. Next base: position 12,069,410 of record NW_012118821.1, read on the forward strand.
GGGCTGGGTGACCACCCTGCGTGGGGTGAGGACAGATGTGGGCAAACCAGCCCTGGGAAACTGGGGCCAGGGTCGGTGCCACCTGCTCTGGTTGGCAGGTCTGGTCTGCCTCTGAACCCATGGCCAATGCCATGGAAAAAGTGAACATTCTGGAGGAAAGCCCGGAGACCAGCCCTGCAGCCCAGCCAGGCATTTGGGAGGAAGCGCTTTTCCTCCTGGCGCTCTGCTTTCTTGGCTCTATGGATGTTCAAGATTGATAATTCTGTGGGACTTCCTAAGAGTCGCTATGAAAATAGGGCCAGATGTTTCAGCTCACTGTTTCAGCCTCTGGGAAAAATCAGACAGAACAGAACCAGGGGCTGAGGGGAGCCTGGGGTTCATGTTCCCTGCACAGAACTTTCCCACCCAACACACCGGGGTGTGTGTTTCCGACTTACTCTCCCCAGCCTGGAAAATGCCTCACTTCCAATTCTTTGCATTCTTATGTGGATATTATGCACACCGCTCCCCCACAGAAAAGGGGCTGTCTCTTGTTTGCTTTAAAGGTGTCCATAGTGATATCTGTGATCTTGACAAGCAGAAGCAGGCTGGAGAAACTTTAGAAAAAAGAGGCGGCCGGGCGCGGTGGCTCAAGCCTGTAATCCCAGCACTTTGGGAGGCCGAGACGGGCGGATCATAAGGTCAGGAGATTGAGACCATCCTGGCTAACACGGTGAAACCTCGTCTCTACTAAAAAAATACAAAAAACTAGCCGGGCGAGGTGGCGGGCGCCGGTAGTCCCAGCTACTCGGGAGGCTGAGGTGGGAGAATGGCATAAACCCGGGAGGCGGAGCTTGCAGTGAGCTGAGATCTGGCCACTGCACTCCAGCCTGGGCAACAGAGCAAGACTCCGTCTCAAAAAAAAAAAAGAAAAAAGAGGCATTGATGGCTTGGAACTCTGTGAGTGCACACGTGAAAGTGTGAGTGTGATCTGTAAGCACGTTTGCATGTGAGTGTGTGCATGTGTTGAGTGGTAAACATTCAAGTGTGCATGTGTGTGTGCATGTGTAGCTTTTCAGCTGGCATGACATGTGCCTGGAAAGGAGGAGTGTTGAGGAAGGTGAAGGCCTAGGATGTATGAATATGTGGGGGAAGCACTTTGGCGAACACAGAGATCTGACATGTCTGACCCCAGGACGTGGAGTCGCTGTTGCTTGGAGCAGGTGTCTTGAAGGCAAAGACTAGGAGCTGAACTTAGGAAGATCTCTTTCATCTGTGGAGTGAAAGATAGCCCAGGCTACCATGTTTGGAATTTCTTCTGTAGCTAGTGGGCAAAGATGGAAGGTCTCTGAGCGAGGTGACCTAGGCAGAGTCTGTGCGAGGCTCGCGGGAGGGCACGCTTGCTGTGGGGAGGGTGTGTGTGTGGACTGCTTCCACCAGGCAGGAGGGCCTTCTGGAGTTGAAGGCCAGTGCCATGGAAATCAGTCCCAGGATTCTGCCAGAGGAATGGAGAGGAGGGCACCGGGGCTAGGAACATTTTGGAGGCGGTGTGAAAGGAAGTGGCGATCTTCTGGACATTGGGGGAAGAGAGCGTGAAGCCTCAGTGGACCGAGATGTACAGCGACAGGTGTGTCAGGAAATGCCCTGCTCGCCGGTGTGTGGAGATCGATGGTGTGCACTCGTGTGGAGGTGTGGTGACCGTCTCTTCCGCGGGGCGTTTAAAGTGAAGTTGGAGCAGCGTCAGCCTGGACTGGTGAACGTGGGTCGGGCTCCATCAGTTAGGGGTCTCCCAGAGAAGAGCTGCTGGTTGAAACCATGAGACTGCTGAGTGTGGAGGGGAGACAGGGCCCAGAAACGGGGGCTGTGGAGACAATACCTGTGTTTGGGGCTGGAGGAGGGGAGGAGCAGTTTTACCAAATGGGAGGTGAGCAGGTTTCCAGCAGGAAGGGCTGGTTGCATGGTGCACAACAGGTTTCATGAGCTGGGGGTAGATAGCCCCATGTCAGCGGCAGAGGTGCCAAGGGGTACCAGGCTGTGTGTCACATCCTCCAGGGGAATTGAGTGCCATGTTGCTTTTCTCCATGCCCAGGTTACCACTACAACGACCTGGTGTCTCCGCAGTACCTGAACCTCATCGCAAACCTGTCGGGCTGCACCGCCCACCGGCGCGTGAACAACTGCTCCGACATGTGCTTCCACCAGAAGTACCGGACGCACGACGGCACCTGCAACAACCTGCAGCACCCCATGTGGGGCGCCTCGCTGACCGCCTTCGAGCGCCTGCTGAAATCCGTGTACGAGAATGGCTTCAACACCCCCCGGGGCATCAACCCGCACCGACTGTACAACGGGCACGCCCTTCCCATGCCGCGCCTGGTCTCCACCACCCTGATCGGGACGGAGACCGTCACCCCCGACGAGCAGTTCACCCACATGCTGATGCAGTGGGGCCAGTTCCTGGACCACGACCTGGACTCCACGGTGGTGGCGCTGAGCCAGGCGCGCTTCTCCGACGGACAGCACTGCAGCTCCGTGTGCAGCAGCGACCCCCCCTGCTTCTCCGTCATGATCCCCCCCCACGACTCCCGGGCCAGGAGCGGGGCCCGCTGCATGTTCTTCGTGCGCTCCAGCCCCGTGTGCGGCAGCGGCATGACTTCGCTGCTCATGAACTCCGTGTACCCGCGGGAGCAGATCAACCAGCTCACCTCCTACATCGACGCGTCCAACGTGTACGGGAGCACGGAGCACGAGGCGCGCAGCATCCGCGACCTGGCCAGCCACCGCGGCCTGCTGCGGCAGGGCATCGTGCAGCGGTCCGGGAAGCCGCTGCTGCCCTTCGCCGCCGGGCCGCCCACCGAGTGCATGCGGGACGAGAACGAGAGCCCCATCCCCTGCTTCCTGGCCGGGGACCACCGCGCCAACGAGCAGCTGGGCCTGACCAGCATGCACACGCTGTGGTTCCGCGAGCACAACCGCGTGGCCGCCGAGCTGCTCAAGCTGAACCCGCACTGGGACGGCGACACCATCTACTACGAGACCAGGAAGATCGTGGGCGCGGAGATCCAGCACATCACCTACCAGCACTGGCTCCCGAAGATCCTGGGGGAGGTGGGCATGAGGACGCTGGGGGAGTACCAGGGCTACGACCCGGGCATCAATGCTGGCATCTTCAACGCCTTCGCCACCGCTGCGTTCAGGTTTGGCCACACGCTCGTCAACCCACTGCTTTACCGGCTGGACGAGAACTTCCAGCCGCTTGCACAAGGTCACCTCCCCCTCCACAAAGCTTTCTTCTCTCCCTTCCGGATTGTGAATGAGGGCGGCATCGACCCGCTTCTCAGGGGGCTGTTCGGGGTGGCGGGGAAAATGCGTGTGCCCTCGCAGCTGCTGAACACGGAGCTCACGGAGCGGCTGTTCTCCATGGCACACACGGTGGCTCTGGACCTGGCGGCCATCAACATCCAGCGCGGCCGGGACCACGGGATCCCGCCCTACCACGACTACAGGGTCTACTGCAACCTGTCGGCGGCACACACGTTCGAGGACCTGAAAAATGAGATAAAAAACCCTGAGATCCGGGAGAAACTGAAAAGGTGAGCTGAAGAGGCCGTGTGGGTTGGCTCATGTACCTAGGCACCTGGAAGACCCAAACCGTGGGTGTGTGTGTTATTTGGCTCTGTGTGTGTTTTGTGTCGTGCAGAGATGAGATGAAGCAAGTCCATGAAGGTCAAGATGGGAACCTGCAGCCTTCGGTAGCTGTGTGGCTGTGGGGAGGGGGCAGAGCCAGGGGTGGATGGACCTTGGAGGGCCCTTCCGCCAGCCTGTTTTCCAAGAGACCAGCTTTGCTGAGCTGTGGCACGTTTTCAGCTTAGAGATGAGCTATGCTTTTCTGGCAGAAGGGTTGACTGCAGAGAACAATACACTTCACACCAGAAAACAGCAGCTGACACTGTGGCTGTTGGGGGCGGTGCTTCAGGTGCCTGCTCTTGTATCAGGGGCAGAGAGAGAGGCAGAGCTTGGTGTCTGCAGAACCGGGCCCTTGGGGCCACCAGCCCCTAAGGCTTAGCCTGTAGCATCTCCCATACTCACTGTTGCCCAGACCTAGGCCTGTGGGGCCACCTGCCCGTGACTGCCACAGATAGCACCGCTTCTGAGCCACAGCCTTGATCACCTGTGGACGCAGTTCTCCTTGTCCTGCCGCAAAGGCAAAATGGGAGGCCGTCACCCCTGAGACAAGGAAAACTGGCCAGCTAGATTAGGTCACCTCAGCCCACGTGGGGCGGCAAAAATGGCAAAGTTTTACAGGCAAAGTAAGCCAGGCCTAGGACTGGGGTAGGATCAGGGCTGCCTGGTCCATAGCCAGTCCCCTTCCCAGGACTCGGTGCCCCAGTGGGGTTCTGATTGACTCAGATTTCCCCAAAGTGGAGACATTCAGTGGCTCCCCTTTTTGCTAGATATTCACATCTTTTACTCACTACCTTTTTTGCATGTTATTTCTACCAGATTTGCTTTTTGTGTTTTAAGGAAATAAAAATAATTGCAAACAGGTGTGGTGGCTCACGCCTATAATCCCAGCACTTTGGGAGGCTGAGACAGGTGGATCATGAGGTCAGGAGTTCAAGACCAACCTGGCCAAGATGATGAAACCCCATCTCTACTAAAAACTACAAAAATTAGCTGGGCGTGGTGGCAGACACCTGTAATCCCAGCTACTCGGGAGGCTGAGGCAGGAGAATGGCGTGAACCCGGGTGGCAGAGGTTGCAGTGAGCCGAGATCGCGCCGCTGCACTCCAGCCTGAGTGACAGAGTTGAGACCCCATCTCAAAAACAAAATAATAATAAATAAAAATAAAATAATTGCTCATCAGTGTTTTTCTGTTATGATTCTTCTCAGTCCTTCGACTATGAGATCCACAGGTCACTGTGTATTATGACATGTTATTCCCATTCAAAAACATTGTTTTAAAAAGAAGGAAAACCTTTCTTCTTAAGACTGTTTTCCCGTATTTTCTGGACTCTCCAGTTGACTCCTAAGTTACTTAACGCTGAAGTTAGGACATACCCCGTTAGGATCTGACCTGTGCCTTCTAAAGGAAAGTGACTTTTTACTTGTAATTTATTGTAAGTTATGAATAAATGAGCATGATGTCCTATTAAGTTTAATATGTTCCAATGTTCGTTTGAATAACGCTCTTAAATTACTGGCATTTGGAAATGTGTGCGCACTCCATTAATCCAGTGTAATTTTTTGTCGTGGTTTTGCTGCATTAGGACTGATGTGAACTGTCTGTGTTTTTTATGTGCTTAAATATCCTCCTTTGTTCTTGTCCAAACTGACACAGATTACTCTCCCAGCTGATTCTCTCTTTTGCCAAACTTATTTCAAAACAATTCAGAAGAACTAGATGTGGAGCCCAGTGCTGGGTGGACCGTGGCTGCGTTGCGTGCTAGGCCTCTGGTAAAGAAGTTAAGGACGTTACCCACACACTGAGCCCTTCTTCTGTTTCCGTTTTCCTGTCTCAGCCCGTTGCTGACTAAGGGGAAATGAAACATAAACGTGAGAAAAGTTGCATGACCATCGGAGACCATGGGGCTGGGAGGACTTCACAGGGCACAGGGGTTGCCTTCAGCAGACGTTAGAGATTGTGTAGTTCGCATCTACTTTGTGTTTCACGGCGGCACGGCGAGTGGATGGCATGGCGTTGGCCCGGGCTCGCCTTTGCTGCCCATCCCCAGCCATGGGACATTCTGGAACTGCGAGGTCTCTTCCCTGGAGGAAGCTCCGTGGATTCGGGTGGAGGCTTTAGACTCTGGTGAGCCTAAGGAATGTGACTATTCCAGCCCCTGTGATGGTGGGTCCCTCCCAGAGGTGGGGGACAGAAGAGAGCAGGCACCCAGAGCAGGAGCCGCCCGGAGCAGGAGCTGCCCGGAGCAGGAGGGAGTCCTCTGGGAAAAGGTGTGGACGACTCTGGTGGCCCCAGGGTGCTGTCCTCAGCCACAGACCAGAGGCCGCCAGGGTCCTCCCGACCAAGTTTCACTCCCAGGGGACATCTTGGAGCTAGAAGTTCAGCCTGAATGGCATTGAACTTACAAGAAAAAGGGACAATTTGTCTGTCTTTGAAAGACTAAATGCTAGTTTACATAAAATTGTGTTTATTCTACAGTAAGACCGGGGGCCCTGTGTGCATCCTGTTCAGTCAGCAACAGAATCTCTCTTGATTCTAGGGGTCAGTGGGTGGTCACTGGTTTGAGTTTTGTTGAAAAGGGCAATGAGGATTATAGAATGTATATGTTAAAAATGGAGTTGAGCTTTGAATAGCAGTTGAAACAGGCATCATCTGCTGCGTAGTCAAGTTCTAAGATGAGATTAGATGATTTGTGGTAGAAGTTGTGACATGTTGCTTATAAGCCTGTGTTTCTAAGGAATTGGAAGAAGTCGATGAAAATGTTTGTTTTTGAACGTATAAACCTAAGTTTCTTTTCCCTATCTTTGCATAGCAGATATTTTCTTTTATGGCAAATATATTTTCAATATATAGTAGAATCAAATGTTATTCTTTAAAAATGTATCTATATACTTCTAAAAATAAACATGAACAATGAACTATATACATTTAGCTATATATGATTTATGGTTCATATGTTTATTTTAAAAAGGTTGGAAGGGTTTACATTATGGTGTTAAGTGTGGTTATCCCGGAATAGTAGGAAAAGGTGTGGCTTAAATTTTCTTCCTTGTGTTTTCTTGACTTTTCTAAATTTGTTATAATAAATGTTTGTGTGTGTGTGTGTGTGTGTGTGTGTCTCACATATATAACAGAAAGTAGGGAAAATCCTTAATAGTGGAGAGATGCTGCAAAGAAGTAAAGATTTTCTTTGTTAAGTAAAATTCCAAATAATGTAAAATAGTGATGGAAAGAACTGTTTTCATATTTGCTGTATGTTTTACCACGTCCAGCTTTGTTAGGTAAATTTCAGTTTTCTCTTTATTTTTTAGGTTGTATGGCTCGACACTCAACATCGACCTGTTTCCAGCACTCATGGTGGAGGACCTGGTGCCTGGCAGCCGGCTGGGCCCCACCCTGATGTGTCTTCTCAGCACACAGTTCAAGCGCCTGCGAGATGGGGACAGGTGAGCACGTGCACCAGAAAGGGGAGCACACTCCTAAGCCGCCTTCTCAGGGACTCCAGAGGAGAAGGGCCGTCCTGGTTGAGAATGAGGGAGGCACGAGGCCCTGGTGTCTTCTGTGTACCGCCTTGGACTTGCATGTCCTTGCAGCCTCAAAACTCAACCACACCAGGTTCAAAGATGCCTTTCCCACCCCTTCGTTTGTAGGAATATTTCTGTTCCTGTAAACCTATTGGACAGTCCATACAGCTAAACCACTGTGGGACTTCAGAGAAGTTTGGGCTTCGGGCAAGACCTTTGTTTTGCTTCTTGTCCACTGTTACTACTTTAATGTAGTGGAAAGGCAGACCCTACCTATTACTATTTCAGCAAACCTAAAATAAGTGCCATACCAGTTTTTCTTTAAAGTAGCCCATTGTCTTTGTTGCTAGTCAGAAGAGCTCACACTGTCGTTTTTACACCAGATTGTCTGCTTTTGCTTTTGTTGTGGAGTAGGGGATGTGAGCAGTGTGTGAGTCCATTTTTAAGTGACACCTAATCAAACCTAGTGGTTTCTGTATTGCTGTGAACTAAGTAGGGGGAGATTTTAACTCAGCTCCTGGTGACCTGTGAGTCTCCTGCCCTTCTCTGATCCTGCTTTCATTTTGGGGGATCCAGGTTGTGGTATGAGAACCCTGGGGTGTTCTCCCCCGCCCAGCTGACTCAAATCAAGCAGACGTCTCTGGCCAGGATCCTATGCGACAACGCGGACAACATCACCCGGGTGCAGAGTGACGTGTTCAGGGTGGCGGAGTTCCCTCATGGCTACGGCAGCTGTGACGAGATCCCCCGGGTGGACCTCCGGGTGTGGCAGGACTGCTGTGAAGGTGCGTGCCAGAGGCACCTCGTCTGTTCCTTTCTCATCCCTGGTTTTGGTGACTGCTTGGCGGGTGCTTAATTACCTGCAGATGTCACCCTAATCTTGAAAACTGAAAACAAAATATTCGGCTTTAGATTTAAATTGTGCTGTATCCACGCTGAGATGGACTGTGGAGCCAAAAATACAAACAAAGGTGGTGATTCTGAGGAAGTGGCAGTGCTATGGGAGAACATTCATGATTAACTAAAGCACTATGAAAGAGAAACAGAAACCCAGACTTCCGCAAGGTGTGCCCCTAATTTTTCCTTAAAACCTAATGTATGTCTAGCTTACAGTACTTGTGTAGCCAGATAAAAGACAAAAATCAAAATATGAAAGAAACATATCAAATATATCAGGTTTTCTTTTAAAAATTATACTGAATGTTTTAAATATCTGTAACATAAATGACTGAAGATAGGTGTTGTAAAGTGTCTCGTGAGGAGCCCTGCAGGTAGGAGGTGGCCTCATGATCGGCATCGGGGGCCTGTAGCTGAGGGACGCCCTGACATCAATCCCACAGCCCCGGCACTCGTGCCCTGCCCTGACATCAATCCCACAGCCCCGGCACTCGTGCCCTGCCCTGACATCAATCCC
>NW_012118821.1:12078067-12083081 GCF_000951035.1 Colobus angolensis palliatus
CTGACATCAATCCCGCAGCCCCGGCACTCGTGCCCTGGCGCGCCAGGTCCCCTTCCCTGCAGAGGCGTCAGTGGCCTGCTGAGTGTGGCGATGGTTCTCCTGGCTGAGTTCCTGCTTCGCATTCCTAACTCTCAGCCTTGGTTAACCTCCATTTCCATTACTAATTTGAACATAATTTTGGCTTTATTCAAACTATGATCAGAGCGCCATAAAATACCAAACTGGGGATGTTTAGAACCCAAGTTGTGGAGTGCTCACTCTTGTGGTGAGAGAAGCGGGGCCCACCACCATGGGGGGATCTGGGAGCCTGCGGTGAGCGTGACGGGGAGGTGGGGCCAGACCCTGGCCTCACCCGGCGCGCTGTGGAGCTTGTGGTGTCTGTGGACACTTGGTAATTTAAGAAGAGACACAAAGTTCGGATACTGTAGACATATTCTCCACCACCTCATTTTTCCTGAAGTAATAGTTCTGGCCCAGATCTTATTTAATTTAGTAAGTGTTGAAATCTGCATTGATAATAGAGCTGTGTTTTAGCAGCTTCTAAGAGAGCGTTTGCCTGTGTGTCTGTGTGCGACTGTGGGGTGTGTGTACCTGTGGGGGGTGTGTGGTGGGTGTGTGTGTGGTGGTTGTGTGATCTAATTCTGCATCTGCCCCCGCCCCACCACCCACACCCACATGCAGGGAAGTATATATGATAGGAGAATTCACATAAAAAATAAAATTATGCTTGCTAGGTACCCAGTTTTCCAAATCATTTACATGTTTGTTATTACATCTGTCGGAAACTTGTATCTGTTTTTTTGTTTTGTTGTTTTGTTTTTGTTTTGTATCCTCACTGGTTTATCCAATTCAAAATACTTTTCTACAAGCATGGTAGAAAATGTGTTCTGTTTGTAGAAAATTGTGCTGTTGAAAATGATTAGGAAAAGCCAATGATACACAAACCATTTTCTGGTAACTTTACCAGGCCCCTGTTAGCTGCTTATTAAGAAGCACAGCCAGGTTTTCTGTTCTTTTGCTAAGAAAATCCAAAGTCCTTTGAAAGGCTTCATCTTTAAAGCCAGTCTTTGTTCCCCTCATGTCACAAGCCCCTCCTCCGCTCAGGGGCACTGTGGGAGAGGCTTAACTGCCTGAAGCAATTGCTGACATTGTTTCTTCCGGATACTTTTCTCTCTTAAAATAACAGGCATGGCCTTAAGCTGACACAGCTTAGAGAATGCTTGATAAGCTTTACCTCTTTTTATTTTACCCCAAAAGCCCTATTTAAATACAGCAGAAAAATAAGAAAACAGAACTCAGATTTGACAGAACCAAATGTCAATTCTATTTACTTTTCAATCAGACTTTTTAGAAAGGCACACTGGGGGCTGGGCGGCGGCTCACGCCTGTAATCCCAGCACTTCGGGAGGCCGAGGCGGGCCGATCACCTGAGGTTAGGAGTTCGAGACTGGCCTGACCAACACGGTGAAACCCCGTCTCTACTAAAAATAACAAAAATTAGCCAGGCGTGGTGGTGGGCACCTGTCTTCCCAGCTACATGGGAGGCTGAGGCAGGAGAATCGCTTGAACCCAGGAGGCAGAGGTTGCCATGAGCTGAGATCGTGCCATTGCACTCCAACCTGGGCAACAAGAGCGAAACTGTCTCAAAAAGTAAATAAATAAAAATAAAAAGACACATTTAAAATGAACATCCTTGAGGTGCAACTCTTCGTCATCCGCTTCACTGATGCCTACACCAAGTGCTGTGTGGCGTCTGCACTAGGTCCGGGAAGCCAGCCTGCTCCGGGCTTGGCCAGCCTGGGCAGCACAGAGCAGGTGCAGGCCAGGCCACTGAGCAGATGTGGCCCAGCCGTGCACTGGGGCGTGAGGAGGAGATGGCCATCCTGGAGGGATGGGGGTCCCATCAAAGAGTTCTGGGGTTGGGGCTGATGGGTGCTTTGGCAGGGACCCCACAGTGCCTGGGACCGTGTCCTGGCTCTGCTGCTTCCCTGTCGCCCTGGAATTCTACCGGGGACCCACCCCGGACCTGCACAGCCCTGGGTGGGCCTGCCAGTGAGGTCATTCTTGTCCTCAGGGTGTTGCTGGGAGGGGCTACGGTAGTCTGGGAGGCAGCTGCTGTTTTAGGATGTATTTGTGTGCCCAGGAGCCGTTTCAAGAAACTCTTCTCTGCTCCTGAGACAATTTGTAGGTGGAATAAGCGAGGGGTCCAGCCAGCTGGGTTTACTCAGAAGCTGCATAGTTAATGTGGAAATAAACAACAGGTCATTGGACTGTTTATGGGCTCTGCTCTGGGGTCAGAAGGGGCTTTAGGCCTCTGTCTTGAAGACACTCCCTGCTTTTTTCCAGGCAGTCAGGCAAATACCAGACCAGAAGGAGCCGGCCGCCCATCACGGGAGACAGGAAAGCTAGCATGGGTCTGAGGTTTATGCTGCACGTGCCTCTTCTCTTCTCATAGAATTTCTACTCAGTGGCTTCCTGAGACATTAGCATTTTGCAAAGGTCCATATTTGCCCTTCACTTTCATTCTCTGCCACAGCTTTCTTGGGTGAGGATGATGTACAAGACAGACTAAACACCCCATCACTTCGTTAGATGCTGTGTCCCCAGGGCTCAGGAGGGAGACAGCACCGAGGGCCCCTCACTCACTCGGGGCTCAGGAGGGAGACAGCACCAAGGGCCCCTCACTCACCCGGGGCTCAGGAGGGAGACAGCACCGAGGGCCCCTCACCCGGGGCTCAGGAGGGAGACAGCACTGAGGGCCCCTCACTCACCCGGGGCTCAGGTGAGGTATAGCACTGAGGGCCCCTCACTCACCCGGGGCTCAGGAGGGAGACAGCACTGAGGGCCCCTCACTCACCCGGGACTCAGGTGAGGTATAGCACTGAGGGCTTCTCAGTCCACCACAGGTTGAGAAGGAAGCCACACCTAGGCAGGGAGGCGTTTGGGCTACATTCAGGAGAAGCAGGGCCAGGCCCGCCTCTTGTCTGACAGTGGGGCTGGCGGTGTGATGCAGGTGGTGTAGCGTAACTTTAAGGCACTTCAGAGTGCAGATTGTCACCTGGCCGTAGGGGAGGGACCTCCAGACACGAGCAGACTCTGATCTCCAAGGCGGAGTGGCTGAGCCTCCATCTGTGGGTGGAGGGAACTCAGCGAGGGTGTGGTTATGGCATGGTGGGTGGTGTGGGCCTCCTCAGTATGCCCAGCTGTCCTCAGGGCGGCCGGTGCCGTGAGGTCACGAGGGCAGGGGCACAGTGGAAAGAGGCTTGACCTCAACCTCAGGGCAGGAGAGGGTAAGAGCTGCAGACCAGCTGCCAGGTTGCCTGATTTAAAGGTGCCACAGTTTGCTCCATGGGCAGCCAGTGAGGACTGTTGATAGTTGGCAGGATGTGCTTTATTTCCCTGAGGTCAGAGCCTTCAGAGCTGACATTCTGCTTTGTGCTTCCGTTTTAGACTGTAGGACCAGGGGACAGTTCAATGCCTTTTCCTATCATTTCCGAGGCAGACGGTCTCTCGAGTTCAGCTATCAGGAGGACAAGCCGACCAAGAAAACAAGACCACGGACAATACCCAGGTACGGTGGTCTCTGAGGTCGGTTGATGTACAGCGGGGCCCTCACACCGCGGGCATCGAGCAGTAGGACCGGCATCCTGTTGTGGGCCTGTGGTGAGGATGGTTCCTGGCAGGGACGTCCCGGGGCACTGGGGGCCAGGCTGCAGCCTGCGTCCTGCTGTGCTGCCCGCTCAGAGCATCAGGGGCGGTGCACACCCAGGAAACCTTGAAATGAGACCCTGTGTGACCTGCGGAGATTGTATTTCCCTCCTCCTCCTTTCCCCTCACCACAGTGTTGGGAGACACGGGGAACATCTCAGCAACAGCACCTCAGCCTTCAGCACACGCTCAGACGCACCCGGGACGAATGACTTCAGAGAGTTTGTTCTGGAAATGCAGAAGACCATCACAGACCTCAGGACACAGGTGAGGTGCCTGGGGGCCTGTGTCCCCCCATCCAAGACTCCGCAGCAGCACAGCCCTGCCCGAACCTTCTGGGGATGCCGCTTTACTCCCAGGCGACGGTTCAGCTGCCCACACGGGACCCTGACCCTGGAGCCCTGGGCTGTCATTTCTGCATGCTGGGTCAGGCTGGGCCATGTGCCGCTGGTGTCCCTGGGTTTCCCAGCAGATGGGGGTCACCAGGCAGGGGCAGTCTGTGTCACAGCCGTGGGACTGCCAGCCAGGTGACCTTGCTGGAGGGAATACAGGGTTAGGGTGCTGTAGGAGAGTTCAAACATGAAGTCCTGTTCTTAAGCCTCTTACCCAGGAATAACTCGGAATCATCTCTCCCAGGGTGTGGTAAGGAGGCATTTCCAGTTCAGTCCTCCACACCCGATCCAGCCTCTCCGGGTGTGAGGAAAGTCCTGGTGTCTGTGGTACGACCACAGGGATTTTCAGATGGGGCTTTTCTCGGGCTCTGCAGAAATCCTGCAGAAATGAGTTCTGTCCTTTCCTTCCTATCCCAGGAACGAACTTCTGCTTTCTCTAGTGCCTGTGGTGGGGTTATCTCTGGGATGTTACATAAGGGGGTGGAGATTGAGGTCTGTGGCTAAATAAAAGGAGATGTGCTCACTCCGCTGGTGTGGGTGGGATCCCCAGGACGTGCAGGTCCTGGCTGGGATTCCCAGGGTGCGTGGGTCCTGGCTGTCTGCAGCACATTTAACCTGTAAGCACAGCTCCTTTCCTACTCACAGGACTCTGAGCCCTTAAGTTTGGGAGAAACTTCTGTCATCCCCTAGTGTAGCCCCAAGGTAACCCCCAGCCACAGGGAAAGGTACCCTGACTGCTTCTATGCCTGCCGCCTCATCCCCTGCAGCTGCAGGAGGTCCTCCTGCCTCTGCAGCCTGGAGACCAGGTGTGAGTCACCCAGCAGCTGTCAGAGTGGACAGTGTGTGGCAGGTCGTCCTGCCTCTGCAGCCTGGAGAACAGGTGTATATCCCCCGGCGGCTGCTTGAGTGGACAG
>NW_012118821.1:12083131-12091882 GCF_000951035.1 Colobus angolensis palliatus
GAGTGGACAGTGTGTGGCAGGTCGTCCTGCCTCTGCAGCCTGGAGAACAGGTGTATATCCCCCGGCGGCTGCTTGAGTGGACAGCACGTGGCAGGTCTTCCTCCCTCCGCAGCCTAGGGACCAGGTGTATATCCCCCGGCAGCTGCCTGAGTGGACAGCGTGTGGCAGGTCTTCCTCCCTCCGCAGCCTAGGGACCACGTGCACATCCCCCGGCAGCTGCCCAAGTGGACAGCGTGTGGCAGGTCTTCCTCCCTCTGCAGCATAGAGAACAGGTGCACGAGCCCTGGCAGTTGCCAGAGTGGACAGCGTGTGGCAGGTCTTCCTCCTGCTACAGGCTAGAGACCATGTGCACATCCCCCGGCAGCTGCCCAAGTGGACAGCATGCCGTGTTCACTCAGCTCCACCTGGCAGTAGGAGGGAAGCAGAGACAAACCCAGACTGACCCTTGGGGTCTGTGCAGAGGCCTGGGTGCCCCAGGGGTCCACTGGGGAGGTGGGTCTGTGAACCCCAAGGTCATTCAGGGCAGGCCTTGTACACAGGTGACCCTGGACAGCAGAGCAGAGGCAGAGGGGGACCAGCCACCCCACCTGTGTCTGCAAGTATCCATGCCCTGTGCCCTCCCATGTTGTTGATTCTGTCCACAGTGCTATGACTTCCTTCCACCCTCAGAATGAAAGGGCAGCTCCCAGGGTAGCAGCGCTAGGTCTGAGAAATGCGGATGTCCCTTGTGATTTTGCGGCCGGCAGCAGCACAGGGTGTGTGCCGTCTGTGGTCATTTCCCTGCACCCTGTGTGCAGAGGCGTTCATGTATCTTGGTGACTGCCAAGGCGCACGCAGGCTGCTGTGGTCACTGTTTCTCTCTGGCTGTGAATTAAAGCAGGTGACATGCAGACACAGAGGTGACATGCGGGTCACCTGGAACCTCCGCAGACCATCCTGGCTGCCACCCCAAAGTGCTCTCTGGCCCCTGTGCCCCTGCTCCTGAGGCTTCCCTGTTTTTTTTTTTTTTTTTTTTTTTTTTTTAATCCTCATCGTTTCATCTAGAAAGTTCTAAGCTTTGGTAACTTAAGTGCCAGTTGCTAATGAATGAGGCAGGCAGGAAAGATGGCTTTCATTTAGAAGCCATATCTGAGGCATTTCCCAAAGTGAGTAACTAGTTAGGTTCTAGATGTCCAGCTGTCATGAAATGCAGAGGGTGCAGTGAGGGGACGTCCACCTTTTTCAGCATGATGTGTGCACAGGTGAGACACTGCTCTGGCACAGGTTGGGGACGACGCACTTCTGGCTGACAGGAGATCAAAGAAGACGTTTTAATTGAAATGAGTGAGTGGGTGGTTCACAGCCAGCATTGTTGATCGGTCAAAGCAGACAGCCTTATCTGTGGCTGAACATGCTGTATGAGAAGGCTTATTAGAAGAACTGGGATAGATACGATAAATAATTTGTGTTCATTTCAGACATCACTGACCGTTTAGTTTCAGTTGCAGGGGACAGAAAACCCCAAATCCGGATGGTTTTAATGAGGTACGAGTTTTTCTGTCACTCCCTGCTGCGGCTCGGTGCTGTGCTGCGGGTGCCTCTTCCCAAGGTCACCTCGTGGCCCAGGCGTTTCTGGCCACTGTCACCCTGTCTGCCCCCCGGCCCTGCAAGATGCAAGAGAGGGTCTGAGGAAGGAGACCCTTCCAGGAGGCTCCTGCCACCCGGTGCCTGGCAGGGCGGTTGGAAAGGGCACCTCGTTATGGGGCCCCGTGCTTCCAGAGAAAAGCCCGTGGTGGTGGTACTCGGAAAACAGGCAGACCTGACTCCGGGGATTCTGAGTGGTCGTCGTTCATTCTGGTGGAAGTGTCGGTGCAGGACGTTCTTGTCCTCTGGTTGAATCTTGCTCCCATGGTCCTCTGAGGATGTCACCTTTGTGACCAAGGCTTTTATTTGACAGCACAGTGGTGGTAACGTCTTCTATTGGGGCTTTTGGCCAGCCGTCGCCAGTCTAATAAGGACATTGGAGATTCTGTAAAAGTTCTTGAGAAATATTCTCTTCAAATGTTGTTTATTTTAAGGCATTATTTTCAGTGAAATAACATACTTTAATACAAGAACTAAGCTGTTACTCTGAAGGGGCCAGTGAATGAATGTTCTGTGCTTTGCTGCAGATAAAGAAACTTGAATCACGGCTCAGTACCACAGAGTGCGTGGATGCTGGGGGTGAGTCTCACGCCAACAACACCAAGTGGAAGAAGGATGCATGCACCATTTGTGAATGCAAAGTGAGTATGGGGGTCTGTCTTCACGCCTTAAGGTATACCCAAGTCCGAGAGTCCCATGTGACCACTCAGGTGGGTGGCCCAGACGTCAGGGCCAGGCCCCTTCCCGCCCACCTGTGCCGGCCTCCATCCCTCCTTCACTCCTATGGAAGCACCAGGCAAGCCCAGCTCTCTGTGCACAGAGGATGCGCTAGGAGGCTCAGAACCTCGGCATGGTCCACCCCACAGAGGGCGGGCAGCCCCTCCTCTGTGCGGAGCCACGTGGGACTGCTTGTGTGTACTGGCCTCACCTCCCACCAGCTATGGCAGGAATGTTCGTGCCATGGAAACCCGTGAGTGGGGCAGATCAGCTCCTCCCTGCAGAGCTGGTGGGTGAACACTGACCTGCCCGCCGCTGACCCTGTCCCATCTCCCATCAGGGCTGGGGGTGTTACAGAGGTCGCGGGGGGACAATCCCTCCCCTGCAGAAGGAGACCGGTGGCAGGTGGAGCGTGCCCTGGTGCCGGCAGTGGACAGACGTCTGGCTGGAACCAGGCTCCGTGGAAAGCTCAGGGCATAGTGTGAGGAGGCAGGATGGTGAGGACAGCAGGCCAGCCCGGGCGCCTCACTTGCCATGGCCATTGGGAGAGGGCGCATCTGTGTCCCTGAGCTGGTCAGGTTTGGGAAGGGCAGACTGGGGAAGAGCAAAGCCCTGTCCCTTCCTCTTTGTCTAGTCCCATCCTGCTTCCTGACAGCGTGCACCCGCAGACGCAGTCCGAGGGGATCCAGGTGTGAGGTGGGAGGATGTGCCCAGCTGGTGGTCTTGGCCCCACAGGGTGAGAGGATAGTGGGCATGGACAGAAGGGTGGGACGGGAGCCTCGGAGACTTGTTATGGGGGCTCCCATTAACTCATACCTGTCTGCAACTATGAAATCCTCAGAGAACCACAAAACCCATGCCCACAGGGCAAGCACAGTGGGCAAGGCAGGGGCCTCAGGGCAAGGCCTGACTCGTGGCCGTGGCTGACACCTGTCCCGGAGCTGACAGACTGTGCTCACCTGAAGGCCATCCCAGAGCTGACGGGCTGTGCTCCGTCTCTCTTCTCCAGGATGGGCAGGTCACCTGCTTCGTGGAAGCTTGCCCCCCTGCCACCTGTGCTGTCCCCATGAACATCCCAGGGGCCTGCTGTCCAGTCTGCTTACAGAAGAGGGCGGAGGAGAAGCCCTAGGCTCCTGGGAAGCTCCTCGGAGTTTGTCTGCTGTGCCATCGTGAGATCAGGTGGCCGATGGCAGGGAGCTGCAGGCTGCAGACCAGGAAACACCCAGAACTCGCGACATTTCATGACAACGTCCAGCTGGTGCTGTTACAGAAGGCAGTGCAGGAGGCTTCCAACTGGAGCATCTGTGGAGAAGGAGGCGGAGCAGGTGCCCGAAGGGAAGCAGGCAGGAGTCCTAGCTTCACGTTAGACTTCTCAGGTTTTTATTTAATTCTTTTACAATGAAAAATTGGTGCTATTATTAAATTGCACAGTTGAATCATTTAGGCGCCTAAATTGATTTTGCCTCCCAACACCGTTTCTTTTTAAATAAAGCAGGATACCTCTACATGTCAGCCTTGCCTTGTTCAGATGCCAGGAGCCGGCAGACCTGTCACCCGCAGGTGGGGTGAGTCTCGGAGCTGCCAGAGGGGCTCACCGAAATCGGGGTTCCCTCACAAGCTATGTTTAAAAAGAGAATTGGTGTTTGGCAAATGGAACAGAACCTTTTATAAGAGTGTTCACAGGGACACTGTCTGGGGTTGCAGTGCAAGCCCCCAGCCTCTTCCCTGGCAGCCTCTGAACTCCTCCTTCCTCTGGGCTCTCTGTAACATTTCACCACGTGTCAGCATCTAATCCCAAGACAAACATTCCCGCTGCTCGAAGCAGCTGTGTAGCCTGTGACTCTCCCCGTGTCAGCCCCTTCCACACTTGATTAGAACATTCATAAGCCACATTTAGAAACAGGTTTGCTTTCAGCTGTCACTTGCATACGTACTGCCTAGTTGTGAACCAAATGTGAAAATCCTCCTTCATCCCATCGTGTATCTGATACCTGCCGAGGGCCAGTCGCGTGCGTTGACAGCACCGCCCCCAGCCAGCCCTGGCTGCGTCCACGTCCTGAACAGGAGTCGCCTCCGGATGGCTCTTCCCAAGGGAGGAGGAGCTCGAGTGTCGGGAACTGTCTAATTTCAGGTTGTGTGAGTGCGTTAAAAAAGAAAAAAAGAAGAATCCCTATACCTCATTTGTATTTTTAAAATGCATGATGTTTTATGAAATTCTGTCCATTTTTTAAGTATTAGATATGACAGAGAAACCATTTCCACTATGCAAAAGTTCTTTTAGAAGTCAGTGAAAATCAACTCTCATACCTCATGGTCTCTCTTTAATTGACCAAAACCTTCCATCTTTCTCTAAATACAAAGTGATCTGTGTTCTGCGCATTATGTCCCCGAACACACAGCTTCAGTGCAGCACGCTGACCTGAGTACCCACTGTGTGCCGGGCATAGTGCTGGACACATGAGGCACCAAGGTCCGGGCCACCTGCCCTCAGCAAGGCCCAGCTGAGGTGGTGGAGGCGGAAGCCCCTGAGGTCACGGCCGTTTCAGTTCAGGGTGGCAGGTGTCCAGCACTGGGGTATGACGTCGAGGCTTCCATGGGGTGGGGGAGGCCGGCTGCCTTCTGACAGGATGGGCGCGTACAGTGCCTAGTGTGATTCGTGCGCGGCCCGTGTTCCAGGAGCATGTCCTCCCCAGGGGACTCCCAGACCCTTCCAGCACGAGCCTGCTACGTTGCTGTGGCAGAGGCAGCATTTCAGCTGTGAGGAGGGTCGTTGGATTTATGGGTTTTATCTGTAAAAATGGTTGTCTTGACTTCTTATCCTCATATTGGTAAATGATTGATAAAATTGGTTGGCGTTTCATGACATATGGACTTCTTTTGAAATAGCAAGTCAAATGTAGTGACCGAATTGTGGAAGAGATTTCTGTAAAACAGGAAATGTGTAAGTTCGTCTAAAAACTGACGGTTATGTAAGTTGCTGAGGCACTCAGATGACAGCGGCTTCCGGGTTCTCGAGTGTTCCGTGCCTCTTACGTGCCTTGGAGGCCTCTGTGGTCTCAGTGCTGAGGTGGCACACCTGTAGCACACCTGTGTAATGTGCGGTCTGGGCCAGTGACAAGCAATTGTGTTGTCTAAGCCAAAGGGGGAAGCTGACTGTTATTTACCAAAAAAAAATTCTGTAATTCAAACCAAAATGTCTGCGGAATCACCAGTTTGATACTCTCTGTAATCAGAACAGTGGGCAGTGCCTGGGTGAATGTGTCTAGCAGCCCCTGTGCGGGATCGCTGTAACAGGAGTGGAATGTACATATTTATTTACTTTTCTAACTGCTCCAACAGCCAAATGCCTTTTTTATGACCATTGTATTCAGTTCATTACCAAAGAAATGTTTGCACTTTGTAATGATGCCTTTCAGTTCAAATAAATGGGTCACATTTTCAAATGGAGAATGGCTTTATTTATTTTTTTACCTGAAACCAGTACATGAGGCTAAAACTTTTCCAGGTGAGATCCAAAGCCTGAGAAGGGAAGGAGGTAGGTCCAGGAAAAAGCCCCAGACCTGTCCTAGTCACTAATTTAGTCACATTGTGACTAAATGTGAAAACATTACGAAAAATAAGGTATTAGATAAAGTTGACTTCCTTTTCCAAAGTAGCTGGGATGCTTTAACCTGACTGAATTTTGACAGGTGGGAGTGGGCTCTTGGGAAAAACCTCTGGCGACTAAATGCCCTTGCCTCCTGCAATTTTTGTGCTGTGGAGAAGGACATTTCTTTGTCAGAGAGGTATGTACGAGCAGCTCACACACCGAGGTGTCTGTGACGGGCAGCTGCTTTTCCAGAAGCAAGAACACAGATCAGGAGGGCACAGTGCACAGAAGACAGACACTCCCTTTTCAGAGCTGAACCATGTGGGGCTCTGGGGCCAGAAGTCGGGGATGACGTGATAATTGCTGAGCCCCTCAGGCTGTGGTTGGGTGGGAGAGAGGATGCTGCTCTAAAGGAAACTGGAATGGATTCAAGGGCGTCTTTATAGGGCCTGGAAAAAATACTACTCGTCTATATAAGGAGAACAATGAAATATTAAGGAAAAATTAAATATTGTTAAAATTGCCAAATCATTTCAAAATTAGAATGAGAAATTGAGCTGCTTTCATGGAATGTTTATGAACATGGGATGAACACTCCTCAATCAACAAAAGACAAATTAGGTGCTTTTCTGTCACCAGGGAATGAGTGCCATATACCAATTTTAATTTAAATAAAATGCCTAATGCAAAACTAGCAAAAGTTAACCATATGTATCTTGTTTTAATAATATGTGGAATGCATTGAAACATTCCTATTGCTTTTTGTTATGAACACTTAATACCTGTTTCTGGCGTGCAAAATTATATGTCAAATGACATAAATACAGACATACCTGGGAGACATTGTGGGCTCAGTTCCAGACCACCGCAATCAGTGACTATCTCAATAAAGCAAGTCATACAATGTTTTTGGTTTCCTGGTGCATATACAAGCTGTGTTCACATTATACTATGATCTATTACATGCACAGAAGCATGATGTCTAAAAAATGTACATACCTTAATTTAAAAATACTTTATTGCTAAAAATAGTGAACGATCATCTGAGCCTTCAGTGTGCTGTAATCGCTTTGCTGGTGGAGGGTCTTGTCTTGATGTTAATGGCACTGACTGATAAGGGTGGTGGTGGTTGAAAGTCGGGGTGGCTGTGTCAGTTTCAGAAAGCAAGACAAAATGAAGCTTAGCGCATTGGTTTAGTCTTACTTCCATGAAAGATTTATTTGTAGCAAGGGATGTTGTTTGATAGCATCTTACCCACAGAATTGCTTATTTCAACATTGGAGTCAGTCCTCTCAAAGCCTGCTGCTGCTTTATCACATCAGCTTATGGAATATCCTAGATCCTGTGTTGTCATTTCAACAGCGTTCACAGCATCTTCACCAGGAGTAGAGTCCATCTCAAGAAACCACTTGCTTTGCTCATCCCCAAGAAGCAACTCCTCATCCTTTCAAGATTGATCATGAGACTGCAGCAGTTCAATCCCATCTTTAGACTCCACTTCTAATTCTCTTGCTATTTCCACCATATCTGCGGTTACCACCTCCACGGAAGTCTTGAACCCCTCAGAGTCATCCAAGAGGGCAGGAATCAACTTTTTTTTAACAGGCACTCCTGTTAGTGTGTATATTGTGACCTGCTCCCATGGATCATAAATATTTTAATAGCATCTAGAGTGGTGAATTCTTTCCAGAAGGTTTTCAGTTTACTTTGCCTCAATCCATTAGAAGAACCACTATCTACGGCAGCTACAGCCTAATGAAATGATTTCTTACTTGAAAGTCAAAATTATAACTTGATCCATGGACTGCAGAATGGATGTTGTGTTAACATTCATCTCTTGCGTGACCAAGTGCATTGTCAATGAGCAATAATATTTTGAAGATAATTGAGTTTTTCTGAGCAGTAGGTCTCAAGAGTGGGCTTAAAATATTCAGTAAGTCATGCTGTAAACATATGTGCTGTCATTCAGGCTTTGTTGTTCTATTTATAAAGCATGGGCAGAGTTGATTTAGCATAATTCTTAAAAGTCTGAAGATTCTCAGAAGTAAATGAACATTAACTTCAAGTTAAGGTCACCAGCTGCACCAGCCCATGACAAGAGAGTCACCCTGTCCGCTGAAGCTTTGAAGCCAGGCATTCACTTCTCCTTTCCAGCTACAAAAGTCCTGAATGCATCTTTTTCCAATAGAAGGCCGTTTTGTCCACATGGAAAATCTGTTATTTAGTGTAGCCATCTTCATCAGTGACCTCAGAGCTTCTGGAGAACTTGCTGCAGCTTCTCCATCAGCACTTGCTGCTTCTTGCACTTTTATGCTGTGGAGACAGCTTCTTTCCTTAAACCCCAGAACCAACCTCTGCTAGCTTCAGAATCTATTTCTGGAGCTTTGTCACCACTCTCAGCTTTCATAGAATTGAATGGAATTAGGGCCTTACTCTGTGTTAGGCTTTGGCTTAAGGGCATGTTGTGTCTGACTTACCTTGTATCCAGACGATTCAGACTTTCTCCTTATCAGCCATAAAGCTGTTTCACTTATTACTGTGTTTCATCATTAGTGTGTTCACTGGGGAAGGACTTTTAATTCCCTTCAAGAACTTTTTCTTGGCATTCACGACTTGGTTGTTTGGCACAAGAGGCCTGGCTTTTGGCCAATTTCAGCCTTTGACATTCCTTGCTCACTAAGCTGAATCATGTTTAGCTTTTGATTTCAAGTGAGAGACATGTGACTCTTCCTTTCCCTTAAACACTTAGTGTCATTGTAGGATTATTAATTGGTCAAATTTCAATATTACTATGTATCAAGGAATAGGGAGGTCTGAAGAGA
>NW_012118821.1:12092101-12098508 GCF_000951035.1 Colobus angolensis palliatus
ACAAGACCAGCCTGGCCAACATGATGAAATCTCATCTCTACTAAAAATACAAAAAATTACCCAGGCATGGTGGCGGGCGCCGGTAGTACCAGTTACTCCGGAGGATGAGGCAGGAGAATCGTTTGAACCCGGGGAGGCAGAGGTTGTAGTGAGCTGAGATTGCGCCACTGCACTCCAGCCTGGGCAACAAGAGCAAGACTCCGACTCAAGAAAAAATGCAGTATCTGTGAGGTGCAAAAAATTAAAACAAAGTGAATTGTGCCTGTGGTTTTTTGTTTGTCAAAGCATTCACTAAAAGATTCTTGCATGTGTCTAGTGAACTTCCCAAATGTTTTCTGACAAAATTTCAGGAAGGCATCTGAAGGCACCCACTGAGTTTCATGCAGCAGTTTTTCTGGTGAAACCAATTTATCACCACCCACAATTCTAGTCATGACACTCTAGAATCTCAGAGATGGAATAGATGAGTGAGCAAAGTGTATTTGCAAAAGAGTCATTTATTCCTAAGCTCTCACATGCTCTAAGTTTATTCAAATCCCTGCCATGTGACCAGTTGGAAGCCTCAGCTTGAACGGATTTAAGATTATCCTGTAATTACAGATGAGGAAAAATGGTCCCAGAGGGCTGACCACATTGCACCAGGCCACCAAACAATATGAGAGTCCGTCCAGCATCAGCCCAGCCCCATGCGCTGTGGCACGCAGCTGTGAGCATTGCACCTGTCGATACCCCAGCCTGCTTGTACCCACGTGGGTTTACACACCACCGTGAGGAAGCCCCGGTCATGGCTCCTTAGCTCAGTCCTGCTGATGGGCTGCCATTCCCAAGTTGTCCTTAACATCCTAGTGGCTATAACAAAGGCACCGAACAGCCATTACAGTTTTGGTTTTCGTGTATTAAGTGTTAAGCCTTTGTGCTTAAAATCTTCATGGTTTAGATTTACTTTCATTTATATTTATGGTAGTAACTATGCTCACATCCCAAACCTGGGGATACTGACAGTCAGTTAGCACGTTTGAATCTGGAAGATTGCTGAAACTCCAGTAATGACTGATTTTATGTTTGTGGGATTTGTTAAAGATAACTCGGTCTGTGTTCGCCATCACAGTATCTGGGTTTTCTTTGTTCCAACTGTGGGGGCTCCAGAGGGTGGAAGCCAAGGTTGAAAGGCCAACATCTCCATTGTCCTTCCCATTATGTCATGAACGTGTCTCTAACTTAACAGAGTGATCCTTTTGCCATCATAACTCTGGATGTCACCCTTATGGTCTAGCACAGTACCACCAAGAAACCACAATTTTCAGGAAGCACTTTGCGGTTCCTGGTTTGGTGTTGCTGAGGGCGGAAGGAAACACTGGGAACCCCTTTATCAGCTGCAGTGACTGTTGAGATATGGATGGTAAATTGGTGTGGCTTTTCTATTACCACGGTTTGGGGAAGAGAAGGAATAGAAACCTTCAGATTTTCATTATTACTTTGTTTTCCTGACCTTGAGCATAATCTTAAGTTACAGGTAAAATTTTATCTTCAATGTGTTTTATCAAAAACATACCTTCTGAATGGCTATTAACCCACAATTAAAGGCCCTAAGTTGACCATCCTGGTGAACACAGTGAAACCGGGCGAGGTGGCGGGCGCCTGTAGTCCCAGCTACTCAGGAGGCTGAGGCAGGAGAATCGCTTGAACCCGGGAGGCAGAGCTTGCAGTGAGCTGAGATCGCGCCACTGCACTCCAGCCTGAGCGGCAGAGCAAGACTCCGTCTCAAAAAAAAAAAAAAAAGCTGTAAGTTAAGTAACTGTAACATTACCGTCACATGCTTTTACGATTGTCTGCATCCTTCCCAGCATACAGACCGCTTTTCTTGTTGTTTGGTCCTCAAGAAGCAGACTCATCAGGACGTAGGAATGGAGCCTTGCTGAGTGACTAGTATGTACCTGTTTATAGAGGGAGTTCCCGGAAAACATTCATGTTTGTATTCTTTAAAAATTACTGCCCCAGAAATTAGCTCAGCGAATGACCACTGGTCATCATTTCTTGCGATTCAGGGTGTGTAGGGGAAGGGAGCAGGATGTTTGACGCCCTGTTGTGGCCGCACACTCTGTGGAAACTCGGGACCCTGAGCTTGCCGGGAAGACTCTTGGCTGGGCTGTGTCGGGCGACCTCTCTCTCAACTCCTCGGTGCCCTGCCTCCCATGCCCTGCAGTCAGGAACTGCTGGACTCAAGACTCGAACCCACTGCTTCTGACCCTGAGTCGGGTACTCTCTTCATTTTACCAAATGGAGAGAAACAAAGTCTACATTGGACTACAACTTTGATTTGTTCCATGCTAGCCCCGAAACATGGATAGAATTGCAGAGTTCATTGGAAGCTTCGCATCCGAAAGACAAAATCGTGTAACTTTAGGAACCTGAGTGCTTGAAATAAAATGACTGCAATTTATTGGCTCTGTGGCCTTCACCAACTCACGTGACCTTTCCAAATCTTTTTTTTTTTCCTTTGTCAACCAGAAAGAATTATGCCATCCACCTCGCAAGTCTGCTGTATAGATGACCTGAGATGTTCCTATCAAAGTGCCTAGCTCAGGCATAGACGCTGCATTCTCCTTTCTTGGGCATTTGAGCACAGCCTTGCTCATAGAGCCCTCAGGCTCAGAGACCCTCCCCCACATCCCATAGTGAGTTCTAGAAGAACACAGAGACTCACTCGTGCTTTCAGGCAGCAGGGGAAGGAGAAGATTCTGGACCTCTTCCCTGACTTCCTACACTGCCTGAAGGTAAAGGCAATGAAGTTATGATGAGAAGCAGCCGCATCAGACCCAGACCATCCGGCAATTAGAGGCCAGTGGCTAAGAGCTCAAGCCTTGCAGAGGCCAAGACGGGGGTTACAAAAGACGGTGCACCTGGGCACAGCAGGAGCCTTCCAGACCCTGCCACACAGCGCTCCCCAGCACCCCTCCTTCCTGAGTGACTCAGTTCCCCCAGGCATTCCAAACACACCTTTCCTGTCTTTGTTTTGCTCAGCCTGTCTTCTCCTCCCCTCGTCCTTGTTACTTGAAATAATCTCCATATCTCCCCATTGCCCACTGCGGATCCACGGTGAGTGACTAATCTCCGGGAAGGTGTCCAGTGTGAGCCGTGAGGCCTGCCCCTGGGCCAGGCTTTACCGCTCACCAAGAGTCTCTGCCCGCCGCCCCCAGCACAGGTCTTTTCCCTGCTAGATGTAAAGTCCTGCGGGACAAGCACAGCCCATATGAGCTTTGCTCCACCATCCTCACCTTAACTGTAAATTATGGCTGATTCCGCCTCCGTCCTACTTCGGTAGTGGCTCCATGACTTTTTTTTTTTTTTTGAGACGGAGTCTCACTCTGTTGCCCAGGCTGGAGTGCAGTGGTGTGATCTCTGCTCACTGCAAGCTCCGCCTCCCAGGTTCAAGCGATTTCCTGCCTCAGCCTCCTGAGTAGCTGGGATTACAGGCGCCCACCACCACACCCGGATTAATTTTCGTATTTTTAGTACAGACAGGGTTTCACCATTTGGACCAGGCTGGTCTGGAACTCCTGACCTCAGGTGATCCGCCTGCCTCGGCCTCCCAAAGTGCTGGGATTACAGGCGTGAGCCACTGCGCCCAGCCCCATGACTTTTTAAAGTGGAAATCTTTGCTTGTAGCCTGATGGTCACAGAGTCTTTGTATTTTTGGCAAATAATGCACCTGAAGCCGTGAGATTTGGGTGAGCTCCATTCCTGTCAATTGATGTTTGAGCTCAGACAAATTATGTAACTCATTCCAGACTCAATTTTCAGCTATAAAATTGTCTACCTAATAAGACTTTTTTGGCCAGGTGCAGTGGCTCCTGTCTGTAACCCCAGCACGTTGGGAGGCCGAGGCTGGAGGATCACCTGAGCTTAGGAGTATGAGACCAGCCTGGGTAATAGGTAAAAACCCATCTCTACCAAAAATACCAAAAAAACAAAAACAAAATTAACCAGGCGTGGTGGCTTATGCCTGTAGCCCCAGCTACTCTGGAAGCTGAGGTGGGAGAATCGCTTGAACCCACAAGCAGGAGGTCGTGACAGAGGGAGACTCCATCTCAAAAAAATAGAAAACAGTATCTTTCATGTGAACAAAATAAATGTCAGTAAAAATCAAAAGAAAATAGAAAGGATACAGCCATCTGAGCTGCCAGGGGGCAGTGGCAGCTTGTTGGGCAGAGTCGTCGTGTCCTGCGCCCAGGTCCTGGCAGAGTCAACCCCTTCCCTGTAAAGAAAGAGGAGGTCCCACCCTCTCAGGGGTCTGAGGGCCACAGCTGTGTTATCTGTGAAGATAACTGGGGAAAACGGCTCTTCTAGATGCTCCAGAATTGTTTGTCTTATGGACCCTGCGGATAAGTACCTCCCTGGTCTCGCGTGTGGAGGCAGCTAGAGCTTTGCCTGGGGCGTTGTTGTGCTGCCAGCTGAGTGGGCACTAGAGTAACCTCAACCCGGTGGTGGAGACTATAAGCAAGTGCAGGTTAGCAATGATCATTCATCTTGCCATCTCTTCCTTCACTTGTTCATTCAGCTAGCGGGGGCCTGGCTCTGTGCTCCTAGCTCTGTGGCCAGGTAGACATAAAATAGGCAGAGACTCCATGCAGGTTAGATACAGACTGGCTGGAGACTGTGTACAGACTCAACACAGACCAAATATAGGCTAAAGATAGACTATGTATAGACTACGCATGGACTATAGACCAGGAGAATGGGTATAACTCTATAGGTTTGCAGCCTATATTGCTTAGCTGTAGACCAAGTGTAGATTGGATATTGATTAGATACATACAGACTAGATGTAGACTACATGTATTAATAGATGAAATATAGAGAAGATACTGACTTGACGAAGACTGGATATAGATGGAAATAGACTAGATATGGCCTAGATATAGACTAGACGTCGAGTACATATTGACTAGATACATTAGACCAGACGGACTGAATCTACATGGGATACCGACTAGAAATAGACTAGACACAGCTTAGATGTAGACTAGATACAGACTAGACTAGATGTAGAGTGGATATGGACTAGATACTTATAGACTAGATGTAGACTGGATATAAATGAGATACTGATGGGATGTAGACTGCGTATAGACTAGACAGCCTAGATGTGGACTAGGTAGAGACTGTGCTGGGTTCTACTCCATTAAGGAGCATGGAGAAAGAGGATGGACGAGTGACGTGTCAGGTTGTGTGATGAATGTGGCGGGGACAGCACAGGACCACCCAGGCGCACACAGCAGGGGCTTCTTGCTCCATTGGAAGTGAAGAAAACCTCTTGGCAGTGAGGAGGGGCAGCCATTGGAGGGGACAGTGACATCATGTCCCAGGTGGAAGGGCCTCGAGCTCCAGGAGAGTCCACAGCTAAGCAGGGTCCAATAGCCTCAAAGAAGGTGACGATTTTTTTCTGAGTGTCCTGGGGAAGCCCCGGCAGGGCTGAAGAGGGGGCGCATCTGAATGGAGCACCCAACAGCCAACCTTTGTCATGTCAAGGTTGGGGACGGATTCCCTAGAGCTGCAGGGGAAGAGGGCACCGTCCTTTCCACTCCCTGATGTGGAGGAGGGGTCCAAGAGGAGTTCTGGGGCAAGCAGTGTGTCCTGTGAGCATAAAGGTGTCAGGTGAAACGCCAGCAGGAGACAGGAGAGGAGGGGACTCCACAGGCAAGGGGGAGCCGCGGGTCAGCTACAGGGGGAGTCGGCTTCAAGGCCACTGGGTCGAAACGGCAGCAGCTCCACTAGCCCAGATGTCACTGTGATGAATCCCCGTCCTCCAGACCCACGACCTCCATTGGCTGGAAAACTCTCACCATAAATATACAAACACACTATGGCTGCCACGTGGATCCAGCTCCCAAAGTTGCATGACATGCAACCTGCCCAGTTGCAAAAGCCATCACATGGGGGCCTAAGCTTTGTGTATTAACCTTGCTTCTGTGGGACATTTGTGCATTTGGCATCATCCACACCCACCCAACTCCCGGTTAGGGCGTGCCTTGCTGGTACACTGGGGCTTCCGCCGCCTCCCTCCTGGGCTCACTATGTCCTGAGACCCCAGAGCAGCCTCATTCACTGATTTGAGATGCCTGAAGTAGTGCCAGCATTAGATTGTTCCTCTGAGGGAGACGACACAGTCAGCCACCACATTGTTCCTCTGAGAGAGAGAACACAGCTCTCTGAGGGAGACCACACAGTCAGCCACGGCATTGTTCCTCTGAGGGAGACGGTACTGTCAGCCACGGCATTGTTCCTCTGAGGGAGACGACACAGTCTGCCACCACATTGTTCCTCTAAGGGAGACGACACAGCCGCCGCACTGTTCCCCTGAGGGAGACGACACAGTCATCCACTGCATTGTTCCTCTGAGGGAGACG
>NW_012118821.1:12099609-12100428 GCF_000951035.1 Colobus angolensis palliatus
AGAGCATTTGGATGTCTACGCACTGCCAACAGAAATGAGGCTTCAGGCCAAGCCTTCTAAAATGCAGGATTCCCAAAGTGGCAGTCAGGTAAGACGGATCCCTCCGTCGCCTTCTAGAATATTGAGAAGATCATCACGTCTGGGACTGGCTCACAGCGCTCATCTTTTTCCTGTTAGCAGAGACTCCAGGAAGCAGAGGAGCAGACCTACCGGCCTACTCTGTGCACCGCGGCCCACACTGCCGCCTGCCTGGGATCCTGCATCGCCCCGAGTCTTCCTGCGGACCACCCTAGGTGGTGCATGTGCGGTCATCATTGTGCAAAGCTTTAGTACTATAATGAAATAAGTTTAATAAGTTATGCTCCCTGAACACTGGGTCAGCGTCTCGTTCACCTCTTTATCCCCAGACTTAGCACAATTACAGCCCCAAATCGGCAATGGACCTTTGACCAAATGACATGTCAGTGCTTCAGGGAGCTTCATCGATCAGGACAGAAATGAGTGGCTGGAGGAAGGTGACCCGGATGTCTGTAACCCCCAGAAAGGGCGAGATGGCTATTTCATCAGCCAGCATTGCCGAGTTGTTTGTGTGATGACATCCTGTCTGACTGCTGGGCCTTACCCGTGTGTTCTCTGCTGGAGCCGTGGCAGTTTGAGTTGAGGACATTTTACATCAATCGCTGAACTGCACAAAAGATGGAAGTCCAGCAAGGGACCCAGTCGGACCTCACTGACCACAGAGCTACCTTTTGCTCTTTCTGGATGCCACAAGGCCTCCTCCTCCCGCCTGTCCTTGGAGCTTGCATTGGTCACTTTCAC
>NW_012118821.1:12101028-12109852 GCF_000951035.1 Colobus angolensis palliatus
TAAAAATACAAAAATTAGCTGGGCATGGTGGCGCATGCCTGTAATCCCAGCTACTCAGGAGGCTGAGGCAGGAGAATCGCTTGAACCCAAGAGGCGGAAGTTGCAGTGAGCTGAGATCGCGCCACTGCACTCCAGGCTGGGTGACAAAGTGAGACACTGTTTCAAAAAAAAAAAAAACCAAACAAACAAGCAAACAAACAACAAAACAAAACAAAATCAGATCTCATGAGACTTATTTGCTACCGTGAGAACAGTATGGGGGAACCACCGCCATGGTTCAGTTATCTCCCACTGGGTCCCTCACACAACACGCAGGAATTATGGGAGCTACAATTCAAGATGAGATTTGGGTGGGACACGGCCACACCA
Organism: Colobus angolensis palliatus; assembly: GCF_000951035.1. NCBI lineage: Eukaryota > Metazoa > Chordata > Mammalia > Primates > Cercopithecidae > Colobus > Colobus angolensis. Next base: position 12,101,398 of record NW_012118821.1, read on the forward strand.
TATCGGAGCTGTGCCCCCAAGCACACAAGGGCTGCCGAGTTCTCAGGCTGGCAGCTCCAGCTGATGGCGTGTCACGGCGGGGGTGAGGGGTTGAGCGTCTGGGCTGCCCCCAGGCTCTGCTGTGGGAAACATCAGGCTGGACTTGGACATTCTGGGTGGGAAGTGTCTGGAACCTGGACGCTGGGTTGGAGAGGAGCCTCAGGAGGAATCGCCAGGCTTCTCAGCTGTCGAGAATGTCACCTGCTGCTGTATCCCCAACAGCAAGGGAGGCACCTGTCACGTCATGAGCAACTCTCGTGTATTTGTTGCATGATCTAGTCCAAGAATGGCCAATGAGTTTCACCTGCCAGTTTTCACAGGCCTGTCTGCTGAGAGTGTTCCTTACCATTTTTTCATTATTAATCTGCTAAGGAGGATTTTTAGACATTATGTTCCTAGTCAAGCCCTCACCTCTGTAGTGAAATTATAATACCACCATTGACCCAAAGCTGAATAGTAAACACTAGAACTGAGGGAAATCATGGTGAGACTTATTCTGAGCCAAGCTGGAGGACTGAAGCCCAGGAACACAGACTCTGTGTCCACTGAGAATGTATCTCAAAGCAGGCTCTGTGAGGCACCGTGCACTTACATTTTCTAACAGGTGGATGTGTGTGGCCCAGAAGGTGGGAGAGGCAAGTGGTGAAACAGCCGTGACGTTCCTGAGATTCTGATGGGCGCTCGGTGGCACTGCCCAAACGATAAGGTAAATATGCAGTTGAGTGGGCGGCTGGAGGGAGACTGGTTACCTCCTGTCTTTATTCTACAGGTTTATGATAAACAGGTTTATGACCAGTACCTGCCAGTGAACTATTTAATAAACCCCAATTACATGGGCAAGAGGCCAGCTTTAGGTTAGAGGCCTTGGCTTTATTAGCTACGTGTCCCAATGCAGCCGTTAGAGGCTACTATTGAGATCTTCTTTTCTATGTTCCTTTTCTCACCGCACACAGGAATTATAAACCCGTTCACGTGTTGACCCTCCCGAGAATCGCAAATGTTGCAATGGCCAAGAATTTTTGTCCACCCACGAGCTAATGTTACCCCCTTGGGAGTGACTCTGCCAGACTGAGGATGCCTGGCCTGGGTGTAGGGCTGCTTTGGGTGTGAGGACAGGAGTGGCCCGCAGCCCCGTGAGCAGCCATCCCCCGTGAGAAGCCCAGGTTCCCAGCAGCAGGGGGCCTTGTGTCTCTGCCCCCGCATGGGTGCAGACAGGGGCCAGGGTCCCCACCCGCTAGCCTGGTGTTCGCTGCACAGCAAGGAGGCAACTGGAGGATTTCAACTGTGTTCTTTGCTTTTGTTTTTTTTTTTTTTTTCATTCTCAAACCTAACTTCTGGGCCAGGGTTTCCAGCCGTCTCTGTGCCCAAGTGGGGCCGTTTCTGAGGGCAGCATCACTGGTGCACAGCAGTGGGCGACGGGGACCTGGGCTGCATTGCGCCCCCACCGTGCAGGGTCACAGAGGTGCTGGGAGTTAGGGAGACAGCAGAGACCCTCCTATAGCAGTGACCTTGTTTGCAGTCCCAGGGCACGTCCCAGTCACAGGGCACGCAGTGATTCGTTGTGTGCTCAGTGAGGGCAGATCCGGGCTCCCAAATAACCAAGGGGTAGGAGAGGATGGCGGCAGCCAGGCCCATGCTCCTGGGTGCCACCTCGGGACATTCTGACTCTGGTTTTGGGAGGGACCCAAACATATGCATTTGAAGCAACCTCCCCAGGTGATTCTGAGGCCCGGGTAGTTTGCAGGATCCCAGATCAGCCAGCAGCAGCCCAGGTTCAGCAAGGATGCTGGGTTTCCGCTCGGCAGCTTCCTAACCTGCCATAGGAGAGGTGCTTCCACCCTAATCCGATCTGCAGGAAGCCCTAAGAAACTGGTCTCAGCCCCAGGATCCCAGGAGAGACGAAAGCGCCCTGGGGCTGCGAGGCTTGAGGATAGTCAGGACAATCCGCAGAACAGGAAGTCGGGAGCCCCAACCGAGGGCTGGTGCACTCTCTGGGCCAACAAGAGCCAGCTGTGGGGCCTGAAGGGGCTGAGGAAGCAGACACCGGGGGAGGGGGCTGCCTGGGGAGCATCTCTGCAGTGGCCTTGCCCCAGGCAGCACAGGGGCCGACCAGCCAGCTCCAGTGACTCCTCTAGAAGGAGTCTGGGCCAGCGAGCTCTCACTTACCTCCATGCTCCGGTCTCTAGGGCTGCCTTTCAGGCCACACCTGATTGCAGCCAGGGCAAAGTGTGGGGTGGAGCCATCCTGCAGGAGGGGACACCATCCGTTCTGTGCAGGCAACCACTCTGGCTGACGGTCACTCTCTAACCTGTCTCCCCAGCCTGCGTTATTGAAGTTACTGAAATACGACCATTTTGAAATCATCTGCTAATCTTGTCTATTGTTCCCTTCTTTGTGTTGTGAACCCGGAAAATTTGAGCCAGGCCTCAGTTTATTTAAAAAGTTAATTTGAAAAGTTTATTTTGCCGAGGTGGAGGACGCACACCCGTGACACAGCCTCAGGAGGTGCTGATGACAGGTGCCCAAGGTGGTGAGAACACAGTTTGGTTTTATACATTCTAGGGAGACATGAGACATCAGTCACCATACGCGAGATGAACATTGGCTCCGTCTGGAAAGGCGGGACAGCTCGAAACAAAGGCAGGAAGACTCCAAGAGGACAGGGGGCTTCCAGGTCATAGGTAAGTAAGAGACAAATGGCTGCATTCCTTGGAGTTTCTGATGAGCCTCTCCAAAGGAGGCAATCAGATGTGCGTTTATCTCAGTGAGCAGAGGGTGACTTTGAAAAGAAGGGGAGGGAGGTTGGTCTTAAGCAGTTCCCAGCTTGACTTCTCCCCTTCTCCCTTTAGCTTAGTGATTTGGGGGTCCCTGGATCTATTTTCCTTTCACCGTGTCCATGAGTGTCCAGTGTTTGGCTCCCACTTATAAGTGAGAACAGGTGGTGTTTGATTTTCGGTTCCTGTGTCGATTTACTTATTACTACAATGGCCCCAGCTCCATCCCTGTTGCTGCAAAGGACTGCCTTTGTTTTGTTTTCCGGCTGCGCAGTATTCCGTGGTGCGCGTGTACCACGTTTTGTTTAATCCACCAGTGGTGGGCACCTGGGTTGATTCCGCATCTTTGCCTGTGTGAACTGTGCTGCAGTGAACATGTGGGTGCGCGTGTCCTCCTGGTAGAACGATTTGGTTTCCTTTGGACATATACCCAGTAATGGGATTGCTGGGTTGAATGGTGGTTCAACTCAGAGTTCTTCGAGAAATCTCCAAACTGCTTCCCACAGTGGCTGGACTAATTTCCATTCCAGACAACAGTGTATAAGTGTATCCTTTTCTCTGCATGCTCATCAACATCTGTTACTTTTTGACTTTTTGGTAAAAGCCATTTGGACTGCTGTGAAATGGTGTCTGCCTGTGGTTTTGATTTCCATTTCTGTGATGTCTAGTGATGCTGAGCATTTTTTCATATATGTGTTGGCTGTTTGTATTACCTCTTTTGAGAAGTGTTCATTCATGTCTTTTGCCCACTTTTTAACGGGGGTTATTTGTCTTTTGCTTGTTGATTTAAACTCCTTATAGATATTACACATTAGATCTCTGTTGGATGCATAGTTTGTGAGTATCTTCTCCCATTCTGCAGGTTGTCTGTTTACTCTGTTGATAGTTTTTCTAGCTGTACAGAAGCTCTTTAGCTTCATTAGGTCTCATTTGTCAATTTTGTTTTTGTAGTAATTGCTTTTGAGGACTTAACCATAAGTTTTTTGCCAAGACTCATATCAAGAAGAGCATTTCCTAGGTTTTCTTCGAGGATTTTTATAGTTTGAAGCCTTACACTGAAGTCTTTAATCCATCTTGAGTTGATTTTTGAATATGGTGAAAGGGAAGGGTCCAGTTTCAATCTTCTGTGTATAGCTGGCCAGTTATTCCAGCACCGTTTATTGAATTAAGGGCCTTTTCCCCATTTATTGTTTTTGTCAGCTTTGTTGAAGATCAGATGTGTGGCTTTATTTGTGGGTTATCTTTTGTGTTTCATTGGTCATGCAGTTTTGGTTGCTGTGGTTTTGTAGTATAGTTTGAAGTCAGGTAATATGAGGACTCTGGCTTTCTTTTTGCTTAAGATTGCTTTGGCTATTTGGGCTCTTTTTTGGTTCCATGTGCATTTTAGAATAGTTTTTTCTAATTCTGTGAAAAAATGTCATTGGTAGTTTGAGAGGAATTGCATTTAATCTATAAATTGCTTTGGACAGTATGGCCATTTCAATGATATTGATTCTTCCAATCCATGAGCATGGGATGTTTTTCCATATTTTTGGTCTCATCTTTGATTTCTGTCAGCAGTGTTTTACAGTTTTCCTTGCAGAGATCTTTCACCTCCCTGGTTATCTGTGTTCTTAGGTATTTTACTGTTTTTGTAGCTATTAAAAATGGGATTGTAAATGCAAATTTCTTCATGCCTACTCCTGTCCTACCAAGCTGGGATTACTGGGGCCGGGGCCCAGCAATGTGTGTTTCAGTAGAGCCCAGTAATGGGATTGCTGGGTTGAATGGTCGTTCAACTCAGAGTTCTTTGAGAAATCTCCAAACTGCTTCCCACTGTGGCTGGACTAATTTCCATTCCAGACAACAGTGTATAAGTGTATCCTTTTCTCTGCTGTTCTGAAAGTTTGAAGAACATTGATGAGGAGAGGAGGTGGGGCGGGGCAGCACAGTCTTCCAAAACTTGTGCCGAAGGAGACCTCACTGTCTGTCTCCTGCTCCAGACCCCAGCACTGTGCACCCGTAGCCCCTTCCCTGAAGGGCCCTCCCCCACTCCACCTTCCCCTCCTCTCGGAGACTCCTCCTGGAGCACCTGCTCCCCTCACCTCTCCCAGCAACCGGGGTTTATACCCACCTCGGCCTACTCCCCTCTCAGGCCAGGCAATTCCAGAATGAGGAATTTTGGAGGTAGAGCCCCACTCCCTCCCCTTCCAAATTTGTTATTCCACAAATAAAAGATGTGCCACTTAGAGAGTGGAACTGACCTGCTCAAGGTCACAGAGCCAAGTAACTCAGCCCTGGAGGAAAACCCAGGTTGATTTGCATGTGGGGCCATTCATGTGTGAGTGGATTTCCCAAACTTGATGGCAGTTCATAATGGCAGTGAGCCTCACTCTCTCGCTCTCTCTCTTTCTCTTGCTCTCTCCATCCTCTCCCTTACCCTACCAACACATCCCCTTTCCACCCTCAGCGGGGGGCGACACTAATCGCAGCTGAGATGCATGGTTAAATCCAGATTGAAGTCATTTGTTATGTTGTGAGAACATTCACATTGCATTTCAATCAATGTCATGCTTAATTGAGGAGTAGAAGGCTTCGCATTCTTTGTTTGTTTACAATTCCTTCAAGAGTAATTAAAATAATAATTAAGACATTTATATTCCTGTTAAATTTCAAAAACAAATTCTTCTTTTATTAAAGATGGGATAAATTCAATAGCCTTAATACTAAAGGCCTATGCCTCTTGTAAAAGACTCATGGAAGTTGACATTTTAGAACATATCCAGAGGGAAAATACAGTTTTTAAAACTTATAATTGTTCCCATAGACAAAGCCAAAATTCCTTTTGGCAACTTGTATTTGAAATGAGCCATTGTGTGTGCACGGCTGCATAGGCTGTGGGTCCCGCCTTTCTGTCCCAGGAACCCAGAGCCCCGGCTTGGGCACAAGGTCCCCACACCCCCAGTGGGAGAAGCCTGGGCGGTGGCCCCACCCAGCATGCTAGCTCTCCATAGAAGTTTCCAGCCAAGAATTTTAAAACTCCGTCAGAACTTGGTTTTCATTGTTCACTTCTGAATTACCGAAACATCTCCTGGGAGTTCATGATCCACTAAGATTTTGTGTAGGGAATGTTCTATTCATTTGGTGATATTGGCTCACAGGCATGAGTAATTGCTGAATTTTGTCTGTGTGTCTCTCTGTCTCCCTCCCTTTCTCTTTCTCTCTCTCATAAGAGCAGAGGACTCAGGGAGATCAGCTGTCCCGCCCTCTCCCAGCAGGGGGTGTGGGTGTGGTTTTGCTGACTTGAGGCTGAGTATGGGAAAGTGGGAAGGGCAGCTTCAGGGCCAGTGCTTCTGGATTTGGGCCCAGCTCCCTCCGCCCCCATGACTGTTTCAGGCCCGCAGGGTCTCTGTCTTCTTGAGAGATGAGGATGGGGAACCCCTGGGCCCCCCAAACACAGTGGGAGGGCTAAACTCAGTATGTGAAATGTGAAGGCATTTCTATAACCCAAGCGCCGTCTTCCAGGAGGGAGTCCTCAGGAAGCCGCAGCTCTGGCCCCACGAGAGGGAGTGCTCAGCGTGACCCACATTTCCCTTACTGCAAAAAGGCACCTGCAGTCAGATAGCAGATTCTTTTTGTTTTTAGGTTTTCTTTTTCTCTGATTGTGGATTAGAATATAGTTTTCGGCCGGGCGCGGTGGCTCAAGCCTGTAATCCCAGCACTTTGGGAGGCCGAGACGGGCGGATCACGAGGTCAGGAGATCGAGACCATCCTGGCTAACACGGTGAAACCCCGTCTCTACTGAAAAATACAAAAAAACTAGCCGGGCGAGGTGGCGGGCGCCTGTAGTCCCAGCTACTCGGGAGGCTGAGGCAGGAGAATGGCGTAAACCCGGGAGGCGGAGCTTGCAGTGAGCTGAGATCCGGCCACTGCACTCCAGCCTGGGTGGCAGAGCGAGACTCCGTCTCAAAAAAAAAAAAAAAAATAGTTTTCAATTCTGGTAAGCACAGGTTAGAAAATTTCATCTCAAGCAATGATCATTATTGCTGTTTTGAACCTTTTTTTGATAGATAAATGGACCCCATAGCTCCTTGCTGCGTTTCTTCGTTGGTGTTTTTCCCCCCAGGCTCTCAGGTAACTTGGTGGTTGCCTCCCAAGTGAATGGGCTGTGGTGTGTTCCGTGCCTGCTACACCTCAGAAGGACACCGAGCGGGAGGAGGCGAGGCCAGGTGCGCTGCCGTGGGCCGCCTCGTGGACACGTCATAAAGGACACACTGACTGGCGTGGACAAAGCTGTTGGTGTGGGAGTGGGGTCTCTTTCTGCATAGAAACCGCAGGAATAACTGCGTCTCTCTCTGCACATCAGCCAATTAAATCACACATGGAAATGATACCCTCAGTGGGGCCTCTTTAAACATGGGAGAAAGTCCTGAAACCAGAATTCCTTGAGGATGAAAACAGAATCTTTTTTGTCCTTTGGAAGGGGGTCTGACCTCCAAGGCTTGTGTAAAACGGAGGCTGTTCACTCCTTGTCCTCCTCAGTCTCCTTGTGTCCTCCCACCCGAGTCAGGGCCCAGCACCTTGCCTGGGTTCCACCCCGAAACCACCCCTTCCAATTTCCTCCCTTCATCACTGCCTCTCCTGAGCCTTTTTCCTCAGTGGTCTGCCCTGAGATGCCCGTAGGAAGGAGACTGGTTACTGGACACTCAGCGCATACTTACTGAACATTGAGTCTTTGTCAATTGTTGATGAAAAAGGTTATCCTGAAACTTGTCTAAAAACAGGAAGGCAGGCTATATTCATGGGACTGCAGGGACACTGGGATAGGTGCAGGGACCGTGACAATGGGGTTTGCAGTGGGGAGAGGTCAGGGTCAGCTCCACATACAACAAGGACACGTGGGGTTTTACAGCCAGGAGCAGGGGGTGGTCAGTGGGCGGAACACTGGGAGAGGAAGCATCAGGGTAAGCCACCGAACAGGGTCCCACAGAAGCCAGGCCAGGACAACAGGAGGATGAGGAACCGGTTGGATATCAAGGATAACCAGGCAGCAAGGGCATGGGGTTCCACTTAAAATGATTTAGTGGGATTTTTGATAAAATTGGACAATGCATAAAAGGACACAAAAGCCCCCAAGTCAGGACCCCGTTGAGAGGACAGTTCAGAGGAGCCTGACTAGAATTACTCAGGGAGAAGATCTGTCTCACAGCCTTGCACTGGAAGTATTAATGGTGGGAAAGACGAAGCTCAAGACCAGGCAATGCAGTGAGAAGCACGGAGAGGACTGAGCCCGTGGGCCACAGCGAGGGGCGAGCGGGGAAGCTGGTGCAGAGGAAGTGGGGGAGGATGAGGACGGTCTTTAGAGGAGGAGAAGGGAGAAGGGAGAGGAATGCTGGGCCACAGATCCTTGGGGAATGGGCGAGGAGGGGCTGGAGCACCGGGAACCCTCAGCCACCACCTGAGAGAGCAGCCAGTCAGGGAAGACCGGGCCACAGGTGTGGCACTGATTCCATTTTATCCCAAAGACAAGAGGCAAGTAACCTTGGGCAAAGCATGCCACCATGCTTTGGTTTCTGAGACGGCATCTTCCCGAGTCACTCCTGGCCTCATCCTTCCTTCTCCCCAGTAACAGGAGGCAGCTGGGGCACCCTGCTCATTCGATG
>NW_012118821.1:12110008-12124623 GCF_000951035.1 Colobus angolensis palliatus
CCAGTAACAGGAGGCAGCTGGGGCACCCTGCTCATTCGATGGGGCTCATCAGAGAAGAGTTCGGTCTCTGTTTCTCCTCTCCGGATGGTAGGAGGCAAATGTCATGAATACAGGTCACCTCTGTGGACCCAAGCTGTCCTTCAGGTGGACTGTCCCAGGATCTAGACTGAAGGACATGGGGTGGAGGAAGGGAGATCTAACACACTCACCAGGCAACCAGAAAGAAGCCGTTTGCTTCGCTACCAATTGTTGGTAATAATATTACATTTCAACCTTCATTCGTGTGAGTTCGATGGGTTTTGAACTCAGGCTTCAACTTCCCGCAGTGTAGAGGAAGAGCCACATATCTGAAGAAGTAGAATTTGGCGGCCAGAACGACGTGTGCATAGACCTTTGGCTGAGCGAAGAAGTGTGACTTCAAGCCTCAGGTAGGACCATGTAGGGTTTTTATCTTGGTGGACACCTGCAGTTGTGATGCTCAGTGGCAGCCGCACTGGAGGGGCCAGCGGGTGTCAGGTTGTGATGGTTCGGCTGCAGTGGGCTGCACTGGAGAGGCCAGTGGGTGTCCATTTGTGATGGTTCAGCTGTGGCAGGCGGCATTATAGGGGCCAGCAGGTGTCCAGTTGTGATGGTTCGGCTGTGGCAGGCTGCATTATAGGGGTCAGCGGGTGTCCAGTTGTGGCTCAGCTGCGGCGGCTGCACTGGAGGGGCCAGCGGGTGTCCTGTGCCTTGGGAACAGGGTGGCTGTAGCATATGGGCATGGTCAGGAGCATCAGTAAATAAGGCACACTGATGAGCCTCAGCAGGCACAGCTGAGCAATGTTAGGAAAGAACAACTTCCTCCGTGTCTCTGGCATACACAGGTTACAAAAAATATTGCTACTTTTACTGTGTTTCTTAGCCAGGAAGCATAGAATTTAAAATTCAAAGAAAGCATGATTCTATCTGTTCCACATTTCACATTAAAGCTGAATGCACACATTACATTTAGTGGAGCTGTGATTTGAGTGACTGTGGATTTCTCTCTAGAAACCAGCACATGAAGGTGCAGCTTGAAAGTGTTAAAAAAGGAGAACTGTCAAGCAATAATTCTATACCCAGCAAAAAAATAATCCATCCAATGAAGGCAAAATAAATTTAGTTCCAGATGAAGCAAAACACAGAGAATTTTTGTCACTAACAGACCTGGCCTAGTGAGTGCCTTCATACAGGACTTGTTTAGTGGAATGAGTGCCAGGGTAAACTTGGATATTTAGGAATGAGGAAAGAGAAGTGGAAACAGTAAGTATCAGAACAAATATAAAAGACTACCTCTTTTTCTCTTAGTTATTTAAAATTTGTGAGTGTGGAAAGGAAAATGTATACTGTTTGGCGTGGTTTTCAATGTACATGGATGTAAAACACCTGACATCTGTGACGGGGTCACTGGGGAGGACTGTGCAGCCGCAGGCTTTCCACACTCTACAGGAAGTGGTGTCCTATTCCAAGCCAACTGTGAAAGATTGCATGTGTCTAGTGCAATAAGTAGAGCAGCTGTTAAAGGAATGATTCAAAGAGATATAGCAAAATGCAATACAAATGTAGATGGAATACTAAAAAGACTTAATCTGAAAGACCAAGGAACAGAAACGGAACAGATACATAGAAAAAAATGGTAATCTTAAACCAAATTGCCGAGAGAGGAGTATGAAAGTCTTCTGCTTTGTGAAAAAGTCTATTTCTCCCAACATGTATCCATGATGACATGTTAATAATTACACATTATATATTAATAAACAATTTAACTAAAAAGAGACTGAGTGAATAAAAACCCCGGTACTGTTTTCAAGAGTCACGCCTTAAAATTAAAGATACACATAGGTAGAAGTTCAATAGATGGCAAAAATCATACCATGGAAACATTAAGCACAGAAGACTGGATGGCTATGTTAATACCAGATAAACAGACTGAATACAAATAATATTACTAGAGACAAAGAAGGACATTTCATAGTAATAAAAGGAAAAATTATCAGGAAGGCATAAGTTACCAGTGTATAATTATGATTACATGAAAAGTGAAGAATTAAAGGGAGAAATAGACTTTTTCACAAAGCAGAAGACTTTCATACTCCTCTCTCGGCAATTGCTAAAATAACTAGAAAAAAAAAACCTAAGACCTAGATGATCTTCAAGTACTGCCAGTTCCCATGATCCAGTCAACATCCATGTAACACTGCACACAACAATTGCACATGCTGTTTTCAAGGGCACGTGGGGCATTCGCTGAGGGGATGGCTGTCATCCTGCGGAGGAGAGGAAGGGCAGGTGTGAGGCTGGAAGCTGTGGCAGGTGCACTTCTCGGACTCTTTATTCCGAGTTGAGATGGAACTGGATCTGTGTTCGGAGCAGAGGTGGCCTGCACTTGTCTCTGAGAAGTGGTTCAAGGCAGGGCTGCTTTTCTGTTTGTGTTACTAATCATCCGCTCTCCATTATTGGACATAAACTAGGGAAGGATAAGAATCATTCAATGAGTCAAACTCTTGACTTGCCTTCCCCAGCTGAAAAGCACCACTGTGCAGAAGCGGTGTCTCTGAGGGTGGAGGCCGGGAGGGAGGGTGTTTCCTGTTAAAATTCCCCAGAAGTACTTGTTAGTGCCCATGTACTTGGGTTTTACCTTCCAAGATTATGATATGCCTGATGACTGAGAGCCTGCTCGTGCTGGGAAAGAAAGGATCTTGGTGTTCTGATTACTCTTCCTAATCATGGTTCTAAATCAAACCCTAATGGCTGTATTTCTACCAGACTGAGGGGGAGTATTTTAGATCAGTGCTACTCAACTTTATTGCACTTAGAAATCAATAACATCTAACATCTGCAGATCTCAAAAATGAATGTGGCCTCAACTATCAGTAACACTGAGTCCCTGGACAAACCAGAAGACTGGCCAAGCAGCTCTGGCGCGTCCTTACGCTCCCTTCCCCTCTGCCTGCCCAGACGCCCACACACTGCACCTGCGTCTGGATTGGTCCACAGGGAAATGCCGTGGGTTGAGAGAACCCTGCTGTTGTGGGCACAGGATGTGAGGCCACAGGGGTATTTTCTGTTGCTTTTGGTGGCTAGGGTGACCTCAGAGCCCATCCTCATCTTTCCTGTCCTTCATCGTCAACCCCAAGGGCCTCTCTCCTCAAAATGTCCTTCTGTCCCTCTCTGGGAAAGGTCTCTGCCTGCTCTGAGCGTTCTTGGACTTGCTGTGCCCTCCTTGGGGTTCCTTCTGATATGCCTTGGTTTCCCTCCCTGCCCTCTGCCACCTGGATCTCTGCGAAGAATGCCTGGCCTGAGTCCTCCTGGAGTCGGGGTGCCCAGTTTCGCCAGGTTGTGTCCTGGCAGCTGCACTTCACTGGACCCGGGTGCCCAGTTCTGCCAGGCTGTGTCCTGGCAGCTGCCCTTCAGTCTTCCCCTGTTCTCATTCTTGGTGGCCATGGTGAGGATGTTCGTCCCTGCCATGCCTCTAGGAAGAGCACATCACCGAAGGTGGTTCAAGTTTTTATCCAGGAATTTTTGGGGAAGTCTTGGGAAGCAGAAGACCCTTGTCTACTGGGACAACCAACACTCAGGTTAACGTGAGTGTGGATCTGCTGGGAGCCAACGTGTGGAGAGGGGTCTTGTGGGGAAGGTGAAGGCAATGAGGATGATAGTAGGGAAGAGAGCCGGAAGGGGCAGAAAGGTGGAGGGGAGAAACTGGGGCAGATGTGGGGCTAGAGAGAGATGGGAAAGAGATGGCAAACTTCATAGAGAGAGAGGAGCAAGGGAGAAAGGGAGAGAGTCTGTGACCTTAGACACACTTTGAACATCTGGACCCAGCTGTCGTTTCATGCCTCCCCAGGAGCTTTGCATTATATGAGCCAACAGACTCATTTCCCTTTTTACTTAAAATCATTTCAGTTGGGTTTTCCATCCCCTGCAGCACACACATTTCCCGTTCCTGCTTCGCAGGGTGCAGCCCAGCACCTGCATCTCCTGCCACGTCCCACACAACCTGACTCTGCCCCTCCCCAGGCTGGTTTCCTGTGATTGCACCTGCCTCCACCCAGATGCCCTTCCTCCTTTCAGGACCTCCCTCCAGGTGGACCTCCCGCCCAGGCCGACCTCCCCTGAGTACCTCCCACAAAGGTGTGCTTCCCACCCAGGTGGACCTACCATCCATGTGTCTTAGTACCTCCCACCTAGGCGTACCTCCCACCCATCCAGGTGTATCACCCCTCAGGACTTCCCACATAGGTGTGCCTCCCACCCAGGTGGACCTCCCCTCAGTACTTCTTACAGCTATACCTCCCACCCAGATGTACCTTCCACTTGGGTACCTCCCGTCCTGGTGTACCTCTCACTCAGGTGTATCCTCTATCCAGGTGTACCACTCACTCAAGTGGACCGCCCACCAGATGTATACCTCAGCTACCTCGCAATCAGGTGCTCTTTTCATCCAGGTGGACCTCCCACTCAGGTGTGCCTCCCTCTCAAGTCCTTTGCACTTGGGTGTACCTCCGCCACACCTTCCAGCCTGAGCCTACAGCCTTCCGAGTTCCCCACCACATTTGGTCAGAAGCATTCCTTCTTGGTAGCCCAGGACTGGGTACAACGTGAATGGTGTAGAAAGTGCTCAGTCCATGAGGACGGACCGGACTCTCCCTTGGCAATGCGTGGGCTGTTGTGTTAATTGGTGCGAGCTCTTACCTGTCATATACTTGAATATCCCAGAGGGGGAAATTCGGGGAGCACAAAGGGGTTGTTCCCTGTTTTAATGGCGTGTGAGTGAACACTTGATAAAGGGCGCTGAACAGAACCCAGCGCAGGGTCCTCCGGGCTCAGCACGCTCTGGAGTTCGAAGAGTGTGGGCAGATGAACAAGGAGAGCACGCAGTGAGGCTCAGGTTCGCCCAGGCCTTCCTTAGAACCCGCGTCTGCCGGTCAGCTCTGTGGTGGTCGGCCAGGTCCTTCTGTGAGCCGGGCAAACCTTGAGTGCAGGATGGCTGTGGGAAGGCCCTTCGTTCCACGGAGCCCCTCGGCCGTGCCCTCCCACAGATCCTCCCAGAGACAGGCAGGCGGAGCAGACTGCCCCAGTTTACAGATGGAGAAGCTGACACTCAGAGGATGAGGCAGCGCCGTGGCCGGACAGGAATTCCTTTCTCTCTTTCCTGCTTGTCGCCGCAGGAAATGTGCATTGGCGGCTGTCAGGGGGTTCTCCCCAGTGCTGCCCCCGTGTTACCTGATCCTGAGACACCAAGGGGGAAATGGGGGCGGTCTGCAGACTGGGTTTTGGTGATTTGGCCGGGTCGTGCCCCATGTTTAGATGTGGGGCTAAGAGGCTTCCCGAGGATGGACGGATGGTCGTGCTACAGCTCCCGGCCTGGGGCGGTGCCTGGCTGGTGGCAGCTGCTCAGACGGTGTTTGTCGCCAGTCTAATGAGTGAATGCCCAGGAACAACCTTCTGCGTCCAGCATCACTTTAAAGGAGGTGCCGCTTTCAAGTGTATTTTCCATATAATCTAGATTTTGTCTGTTGTCACTTTTAAAAATTATGTTGCCCTCTTCTTCACTTTCTTAAAGAGACAGACTCTGCTAAGTGGAATTGAATTATTTGCGGTGGAGACCACTGAACAGCTATTCCACACATGGGTGATGCTGAAGTTGTTCAGGCTGGGGGAGCTATTTGTCCCCAGGTCAGGGCCACAGGCTGCCTGCGATGTCAGCACTGCCTCCTCCTGCCCGGGCAGAGGCCACACACTCTCCGACAGCTTCCCTCACCGTTTTCCACGCCGGGAGGCCGTCTCTCCCCACCTACTGTCCTGTGTGGGGCGGCAGCGGCTTCCAGGCGCCGGGAAATGACTTCTCTGTCTCACTTCCTATGCACTTTCTGGAAGCAGACGCTGCCTCTCGTGATGTTTCTATCTTAGGCCCAAGCAGAGTCCCTGTCACACGGGAAGTGGCCAGCCTGTGTTTGTGGAAGAAAAGAACAAACAAAATCATTTATCCGCCTCCACTTTCCAGCCGTCCTGTCTGCCGGGGGGGGTACTAGAAGCAGGCCCAGGCGTCCATTCACCCCTTCTCAGCTGAGATGTGTCAACATTGGTGACTCCGTCAGACCCTGTGGAATAGTGTCCACCTAAAGTCTCAGAGTTAACAAGGCACAAGGATTTTTAAAAATGTGTATTTGTGTCTGTGGGTCTGTGTGTCTGTGGGTCTGTGTGTCTTTGTGCCTGTGTGCTTGTACCTGCTGTCTGTGTGTCTGTGTGTGTCTGTGCATAAGTGTGTGTATCTGGGTCTTTGTATCTTTGTGTCTCTGTGTGTGTGTGTGTGTGTATGTGTGTGTGTCTGTGTATCTTTGTGTCTGTGTGTTGTGTGTGTAGGTGTGTATAAGTACATGTGTGTCTGTGTGTATGTGTATGTGTGTATAGGTTGTATATGTGTCTTTGTGTAGGTGTGTATTTGTGTGTTTTTATGTCTGTGCATGTGTGTGTAGGCTGTATATGTATGCATAGGTGTGTATATGTGTGTGTCTGTATCTGTGTGTATTTGTGTGTGTCTGTATATGCTGTATATGTATCTGTGTCTTTGTGTTTTTGTGTATGTCTGTGTATCTGTATGTGTCTTTGTAGGTTTGTGTAAGTATATGTATCTGTGTGTGTGTGTGTGTGTGTGTGTGTCTGTATTGTGTATGTCTGTGTGTAGGTTGTATATGTGTGTAGGTGTGTATATGTGTGTCTATGTTTTTGTGTGTTTGTGTCTGTGTGTATTGTGTATATATCTGTGTGTAGGTTGTATATGTGTGTGTAGGTGTGTATATGTGTGTCTGTGTGTAATTATATGTGTATAGGTGTGTATATGTGTGTGTATTTGTATGCTTATGTATGTGTAGGTTGTATATGTGTGTTGTTATGTGTGTATCTGTGTGTGTGTCTGTATGTAGGTTGTATGTGTGTGTCTTTGTGTGTATGTGTGTAGGTTGTGTATGCTTGTGTCTGTGGGTTATATATGCATGTGTCTCTGTGTGAATCTGTGTGTAGATGTGTATGTGTGTGTGTCTGTTTTTGTGTGTGTGCGTCTGTATGGCTGTATATCTCTGTGTGTCTGTGTGTGTGTGTGTGTGTCTGTGTGTGTGTGTGTCTATATGGCTGTATAGCTCTGTGTGTGTGTGTCTGTGTGTCTGTGTTGTGTCTGTGTGTCTGTGTTGTGTGTATGTGTCTGTGTTGTGTGTGTGTCTATGTCTGTGTTTGTGTGTGTATGTCTGTATGGCTGTATAGCTGTATGTGTGTGTGTGTGTGTGTGTGTGTGTGTGTGTTTAGGTTCCTGACTGGGGTCTAAGAAGATATTGTTGTTGGACAAGAGGTCTGGGGCTTACTCACTCTTTGAAAAGTTCCGTGGTCATGTGCAGCCTTTCCTGTTTCCTGTCACTGCCATCCCTGCTTAGCCCCCGGGGCCCACAGAGGACCCCGTCTTTGGGATGGGGATGGGCGGGGGATCCTCTGCATGCCCTTGTCAGACGCTCCGCCCTGGCATGGCGTCTTGCTCACCAACTGAGAGCTTGGGCAGAACGACAGCTGTCGTAACACCTTCTGTCTACAATTTGAACAGGTGGCATGAGCCTGTTGTCCAATCTGGTTACGATGTGCTTTTCTGATAGTGAAAACACAAAGAACAAGTCCATTTGCTTCCTAGAGGAGTCTAAGTAGGTATGGTAGCTTATTCAGACCATCGAAACAACCCCACACTCGCATCTGTCACGTTCTCGCTACCTGACACGCTGGAGAGTCGGGCACCACGTCAGGCAGCATCTGTGCGCAGAAGACACAGGTCCGATGGCAGCCCCAGCCTGGCCGATTTGGTGGAAAACCCCGGGAACCCAGGGGCAGGCCACCAAGGCCGCGGGTGCTCCCAGGTGTGCCGACGGCTCTGTCTGCTCCTGTGACTGGGGAGGCGCCACCGCACGGAGCTGGGGGAGGGGCAGCACCTTGACTCTCTGGATGGCACAGGGGTCTCCCCAGCTCGCCTTGGCAGACGGGACCTGTGGCATCTATTTTGATGAGAACTTAGCAGATGGTGGCTCATCATCAAAAAGCAGTTCAGTAATACCGGGGTTTGGTGTGGGAAATTCACTTTCTTCCTTAAAATCTTGTTTTATGTTTTATCTTAATTCCTTGTAGTGACATTTCTTGTACTGATATTACCCATGGGCTGCCCTTGGGAAGAATCCAGAGATGGGGTGAGGTTATGGTGAGAAGACGGAGATTCCAGCACACTGGAGACCGCGGGGGAGGAGCGGGGAAGGGCCTTGAACCTGGGTCCCTGCAGCCACCTGGTGCCTGGTGGGCTGACCTCCTAGAGCGACCTGACAGGGCAGCAAGACCAGACAGCATAGGGCAGGCACTCAGCTGCGTAGAACCCACACAGCCTCCATTTGCTGCGTGACTCTCGGCAAGTTGCTTAGCCTCTCTGAACTTTGGTTATGTCGTCTGTAAGGATAAGGATTTCTAGTCTAGGATTATTTTCAGATTCAGTGACATGGTTGTGGGATACTTAGCGCAATGCCCAGTAAATCATCCGTCATTCTCATGGTCCTCATCCCCTCTGTTCTGTTGGGTTCACGCATGTTCCTGCTTCACCCCTTTCCCCTCTCACGCCGTCCTTGTAAGCAGGTGACTGACTCCACTTCAGCACCACAGGGGAGAAAACAGCCGGCCCAAAGCTCAGGAGTCCTGCTTTTTTCTCTCTTGCCTGTGATTTTCCAAAAGAAATCCTTATGAGAGTTTAGAGCGCTTTAGGAGAAGGTACAAGGCAGAAGAGGCAGAGGGCCAAGCGGGGAGCAGACTGGCCTAGAAGAAATGTGAGCATCTGGGTGGGAAGTGAGAGGGGCTGTCCAGGATGCAGAGAGAACCCCGGAGGCCCGAAGCGACAGGCCCGGGGGCAGCTGAGAGGTCCTGCGTCGGGCGGTGGGGAGGATGCTCTCCCTGACTCCTCATGCTGGCTGCGATCCTGGGCGCCTGGCACGACCCTGGTTGAATGTGGGGGCAGGATCTGCAGGGATTGAAGCGGGTTTCCGCTCTTGCAAAGGGTGTTGTTGGCTTATAGAAAGTAACAGCAGAGGTCAGTGCTTGCACATCCACTCCTGGGTATAGAAATCTATCCCTGCATGTTTTAAATTATGTCATAGTCTTCATATTGCTCCTCCGAACCCACGTTCTTTGCAGTGAATGCCACCTTTCCTGTCTGGCTGCAGAATGTGCTCACCTGTCTTTCCGACCACTGCCTCCTACCTCTCTGCAGCACCTTGTGCTCCCAACCATTCTCCACTCTGCTGCCCACATGGTCATTCTAAAAAGCAAAACAAATTACACAGATTCCCTGCTTCACATCTGCTGAGTCCAAAGAGTGAGTACAAGGGACGTCGCAGCTTGGCCTTGACCCCTCTGCCGCCCAGCTGGTTCCATTTCCCGAGGCCTCAGGGGCCTTCTACACTTGGCCATGTCTGCCAGGGACACCCTCCACCCACTCCACATACTCAGCGGACAAAACCGCATTTATCCCGGAAGGCCCAGCTCTGAGACCAAGTGCGTGGTGAAGCCTTCCCCAGCTTTGTTGAGCTGAAGAGGCCGTGCCCATCCCTGGCAAACCCAAACCTTCCCTCTTTCTCGAAAGGCACCTGGGGAATCCCCGGGGTGTTCCGGGAGGAGGAGGAATGCCTGCCTGGACCCGGGGCCCTGGGTCTGCTGTGCACTGGACCAGACAGTTCTCTCTCCACCCAGGTCATTATTTTAAAGTACATATTTACATAGAACATGTTTATATAAATATCTATAATATAAACTGATAAAT
The DNA here is from genome assembly GCF_000951035.1 of Colobus angolensis palliatus. Lineage (NCBI taxonomy): Eukaryota > Metazoa > Chordata > Mammalia > Primates > Cercopithecidae > Colobus > Colobus angolensis. Next base: position 12,119,856 of record NW_012118821.1, read on the forward strand.
ATTTATAGAGGTGTGTTCACATGTAGTAGGCACTTCTCTGTTTGTGCATATTTACATTTGTAATCCAAGCCTCATGACACAACCAGGGCCAGTGCAGGAGGGTCCTCTGAGTGGAGGTGGAGGAACGGGTGTCCTGAAGGGAGCTGGCACCACGGGCAGCGTCTGGGAGCCTCAGCACCTTCGGGTGGAGCGTTGGACAGGAAGGGCAGCCGGGAGGAGGCTTGTTTGGATTTCTGGCCTATTTCCCCAGCACCATGTTTAGATCCTGGTAAACAAATGACTAAGCCTGAGCCTGCTCTGCCTCCTCCATCTCTGGGTCTCATGTGGGGTCACAGCTTCTCCCTAAGAATGGCTAAGGAGGTCATGGCAGGTCAGCTGTGGCTTGGACTTTGGACGTAGCAGGCCTGACATCAGTGGGTTAGGGGGCACAAACACAATGACATCACCTCCAGATGTGGGGCCCTGTGGGACCCTGCACATCTGTGGTTTGCAGGCCGATGAGCTGGCTTTTCTCTGGGAGGGCAAATCTTCCACATCTGGGAAGAGTCCGAAGCGCAGAGAGTGCCCTTCCCCTGCTGTTCGTTAGCAGATGCGATGCCGCTGACCGTCCTTGCTGGAAATGGTCAGCGGATGATGGAGGAACAGGCCCCAGGGGTCCCACGCCCAGCTCTGTGAATAAGCCCTGTCCTCATGAGCAACACAGATCCACGCCTCCTTGAGACCAGGGGCTCCTGAGGGCACAGGCCGCGGCTCATCTGCTCATAGTATTGTTTTTAAAGTCCAGCTCTCATCCAGGGCCCAGCGTGGTTCCTGACACGCGGGAGTGTGTCAGTCAGCACTTGTCCAATCTGTCATTCCTTGAACACATATTTATTGAGGACTGGTATTTTCAGGGCACTGTTCTAGGCTCTGGCAATGCCTCAGTGAGCAAAACAGAGACCCTGCCCCAGGGAGCTTCCCTTCTAGTTGGGTGGATGTGGAGGGACAGGTGGCAATCAGTTAACAATAAGCATCATGAATAAGAACATCACATCAAATGCTGGAAGATGATACGTGTTACAGAAAAAGAAGCTGAACAGGGTGAGGGGCCCGGGGAATCAGAGGGTGGTGGGGTGAGCCGGGTGTGGTGCTAAACAAGGGGTGACATGAGCCAGGTGCGGTGTTGAACCACGTGGTTGGGGGATCGGCGGGTGGTGGGGTGAGCTGGGTGCGGTGTTAGACCAGGCGGTTGGGGAATCAGAGGCGTGTGGCATGCACAGAGCTGTGGAGGAGTCCTGCCGGCAGAGGGAAGAGGCACGCAAAGGCCGCGGCAGGGAGACCCCTGAGCTGGGCGAGCAGGAAGCAGCAGGAAGAGGAGGGGCCGGGGCACAGCACAGTTGGGCCCTCCAGGGCGTCCCAGGCCACTGTGAAGACTGTGGCTTATCCTGTGGGTGGAGAAGGAAGGCTTTGCAATCTTAAGCTGAAGAGTGAAACGCCCTGGTTCGGGTGTGGTGACGAGCAGAGGGCAGAGGCCATGAGCAGAGCTGTCAGGAGCCACCTTGAGCCAGTGCCTCACCCTGGGTGCCTGGAGAATGAGCTGCTCCCCAGGAGGGCTGCAGACAAGATCCCTGAAGACGTGGGAATCATACTGTTTCTGTCTCTCTTGTCCCCGTGGTCCCACCTCTTTGCCAGGAGACTCTGCAGTACCCTGGAGCAGGGAGGTGGCAACTCCTCTGGCCAGGAGACGCCGTCCATGGCCACACGGGAGGGGGGACAGGCCAGGGCACCTGTCTTCTCCTTCTGACTCTTGTTAGTTTCACCTTGTACAATGTGCCTTGCTCCTTCATGCTCACTCTGAAATACTGTGGGATTCAGTCCCCAAAATCGTGCACAGTAGTTTTGACGGTAGAATCAGCATGATTTCTAATTGGTTAAGTGAACTTTATTAGAGAAAGAGAGGGGCCAAGAAAGGCTCCAAGGCTGATGGCCTAAGCCGCTGGAATGAGATGCTCACCAGACTCACCACCTACTGAAGCAGAGAAAGTGGTTCCCAAGCCCCCTTCCCAAATCTGGAAGGGGCCCTGGTGCCCTCTGGTGAGATGAGACCATTTCTTTACACGGTTAGGAAAGTGAGCCTGGAGCCGGGTGCCAGGCTGCATCTCGGAGGGACACAGCCAGCCCCGGAGGGCACGTCCACCCCCAAGACGACCTTCTAACTTTATGAGCCAGTGAAACTAACTTGATGGGCTTAGTGAACTCGGATCTGATTTTAGTCAACAACTTTGAGAACAGTCCTCATGTTCAGGGGATGCTGAGGCTCCGTTTGCTCAACACCTTTTCTAAGTTCACGGAGCAAGGCTGACGGCCGGGCTTCTGCCTGCACATCCATGGCTTGTTCTGACAGAGCCTGACAGCACGGACCTGCCCAGATACAGACTCGCCAATGCCGCCTACAAGCCCTGAGGAGTGGGGACCAGAGGAGGCATTCCAGCGTCTCCCAGGGCCAGGCCAGGAACACCTGGAGGTTCTGAGACTCGGGGGAAGCTTCGACACCAGAGATGCCACCGAGAGCGGGGAGCCCAGCGGGTGTGCAGGGCCACGCAGCCGGCGCCTGTTCATGTGTGTCTGTGATCTCTGTGTGTGTGTGTATGATCTCTGTGTATGCATATGATCCGGTGCCTGGTGCAGCCTCCGCGTGCTCAGCTTCTGCTGTGGGTGCCCTGCCCTGGGGCCCAGCCTAGGTTGGGATATGAGAGACTCGAGGGTGCTCTGTGCCCATCGCCAGCTGCCCAGCACCTCCCTCCTTGGCTAGGAGTCAGCAAGGTCTGTTTTTCACTTTTCCTGTTTCCCACTTTCCTGGACAGCTGTATCTGCGGTAGTCACCAAAGGCACTGATGGTGTCCGGCTCCTCAGCCCTGACCCCACAGGGGTCACACCTCCTCCTGCTCCCAGGGCAGTGGTTGCCTCCAGCTTGCTGTGTCCCAGTGCGGTGGCAGCGCCCTCCCTCCCCTCTGCACGCTGTCCTGCAGGCCTCCCTTCACCTCCCCGACTCTTAGTGCTGCAGGTCGTCATGAAAAGGAAGATTGGAAGGCAGGAGGCTGTGTGTGTGCATGTGCACATGCGTGTGTATGATCTCTGTGCATGTGTATGCATGTGTGCGTGATCTCTGTGTATCTCTGTGTATGCGTATGATCTCTGTGTCTGATTTCTGTGTGTGTGAATGTGTAGGCATGTGTGTGCATGTGTGATCTCTGTGCACATCTGTGGTGTGTGTGTTTGCATGTGTGTGTCTGATCTGTGTGTGTGCATCTGTGGTTTCTATGTGTGCATGTCCATGGCCTGTGAGTGTGCCTATGCATGCACGTGTCTGTGCTCTGTGTCGTGTGCCTGTGTTATGTGAGTCCTTTGGGCCGAGGCTGCAGCTCAGTGCTGCCATGCACTCCATCCCTGGGCCCCGCACAGAACCCCGGGGGGCTTCCTCCCGCATGGGCACCCCCTCTGGGAAGGCTGCCAGCCCCCTGTCTGCTGTGTGCAGCCCTGTGGACGCAGGGACAAGAGCCACCGTCCCCACCCCCGGGTCTGCCCCGGACAGTGAGGCAAATGAAAATGTCTGTCCTGACCACAGAGTAGGCTCCGCTGCAGGAATGGGCTGCCCAGCGTGTCCAGGAGAAGAGGGCAGTAAGCGCTCAGCAGGGGATGCTCTGGAAGCTTCCTGGAGGGTGAAACGTCTGCTGAGCTGAGATCTTGGAGAGGAGTGAATGCTAGCCTGCGGGGTGGGAGACCAGGGGGCAGCAGAGCCTGGTGCAGGGCCGGAGGCTGGACCTGGGTGCTGGGGGTGGTGGGTGCTGTGCCACAGGCCTGGGAGGATCCCACTGTGTTGAAGCGCTCACAGTTTAAAGGACCTTCTGGCGGCTTCGTGAAGAACAGAATGAGAAGGGGCTGGGGCGGCCGTGGGAGGGAGGCAGGCCAGAAGGCCTTGTTTGAGGATGAGAATAACAGACGAAGGCAGAGGTTGGAGAGATGCGGCTTCCAACCGAGGAGCACTGGGGCATGCAGGGGCGGGTCCCCGGGTGCCCGTGGAGCAAGGAGACCTCGTGTCTCAGGTCTCAGCTTGGCCCGGTTGCTGTTTCCACGGCGGCCAGCTCTTGGGACCTGTCTGCAGGAGCTGCCCCTCAGGTTCAAGCACCACCAGCAGGAGCCTCTTTCCTTTCTAGGCGTTCCTGAAGCACCAAGCTCAGCAAAATTCCCTTTCTTCTTCTTCATTATGAGTCAGGGTACTATCGTGGGAAAATAGTCTTTAGAAGTTTTTGTTTGAGACCATTTATTATGATGTCCTTTGACACTTTTCTCTTTGGGCTTCCTTTCTCTACAACTTGTATTTGTAGATTGCTACGAGACTTGAAGAGCTCTAGATGCCGAGCTGACAGCCTTTGGCTGACATTCAGAAAACCTCAGATGAAATGTTAAGTGCCCCAACCACAACTTAAGCAGATGTGTGAGTCAGAACCCTCACCACCAGTGACAAAACCTCAGTTCAAAGGAGCAGAGATGGGAGTGGGGGCCCAGGCCTTGTCTCTGCTTCTCCCCACTATCAGCTTGGGCCTCTCTGCCAGGCCCCTCTGCTCGGTTGGGAACAGGACTCCTGGCGGGTCCCAGCAGGCAGCATCTGGCTGTTGGCAGCGAGTCCAGGATTCTCTGTGGCCAGACGCCTGCTCACAGCCCCAGGGAGGGGCAGCAACCTGGCGGCCTGACTCAGTGCCTGCGGCTGGGCTGGTCACTCGTGGAGTCT
>NW_012118821.1:12125808-12146972 GCF_000951035.1 Colobus angolensis palliatus
CTCTGTCGCCCAGGCTAGAGTGCAGTGGCGTGATCTTGGCTCACTGCAACCTCCGTCTCCCAGGTTCAAGCGATTATCCTGCCTCAGCCTCCTGAGTAGCTGGGATTACAAACACGCACCACAGTGCCCGGCTATTTTTTTTTTTGTATTTTTAGTAGAGACAGGATTTCACCATGTTGGTCAGGCTGGTCTCAAACTCCTGACTTCATGATTCGCCTGCCTCAGCCTCCCAAGATGCTGGGATTACAGGTGTGAGCCCCATGCCCAGTCATTTTTTTTGCTCTTTTACTGCATTTACTGTGATGTCTATATTGTGGACAATAGTGAGTCTCATGGAACTCAAAGGCTTTTTCTCCAGTTTTGCCCAAAGTATTCCCCATGACTGTGGAATTATTACTAAGTGCTACTTTTGATGGGAAATATTGGTGATCCGAGTTATCCATCACCTTGACTGATGTCTTTGGCTCTGCCAAGGTCTTCTGGAACGTCCCAGGGTGCGATTGGGCAGGGATGCTGTTTCTGTTAGGAGCTGGTGTGTCTTGCCTTCGAGTTCTTGGAGGTATTTCTTAACATCTGCCAACAGCTGGGGCGGTTTATCCTGAAATTATCCTGAACGACCGGGTCTTGCTTTTTGGGCCACTTTTTTTTTTTCCCCTAGGCTTCTTGCATCTTATAGGGGGAGTTTTCCTCCCCCTGATAAGTTTCTGGTCTGTGTTGCTTTCCCAGACTTGAGAATACTCATCTGTTGTGAGACAGCTGGAATTTCTGCCCCCAGCTGGGACCACTGGGAACCAACCCAGAGGCTGTTTCCCACTCTCCGCTCCCAGCAGAGCAGCCTGCGGCTTTAGGTGCCGCGCTCGCACAAACAGGCCGGGCTGGCTTCTCGTCCACCACGCGCGGTCCTCTGCGCATCCTGCAGTCCCAGCGCCAAGCACCCTGGTGGTGCAGCAGGAAAAACCGCCACCCAGATGCGAGCCCAGGCGCCGTGTCCGTGTGGCCAAGGCCACAGCGCCCTCATCTGGGATTTGGGATGAGGACGCGTGGGATGAAGCCGGCCATGTTCTTGCTGGAGCAGCAAAGCCGGGGATGCGCAGAGCATCTCTGCAGCCCAGACCCGGCCCGGCCGCTCCTTGATGTCTCCCTGTGAAAACCCGAGGAGTGGGTCACCACAACATACCTACGAGGAACCTCTGGATTCTCCTGCAACCCCTTCACCTGCCCAGGCTGGTGCTTCCATTTCAGCCTGGGTGCGTTTGTGAAGTTAGAGGTCAGGTTAGCGGACGTGTGCTGGCAGCTGCGGCAAATAAATGACCAGCATCGTGCACTGCGGGCTTGCTGCCCCGTCGTGCCCTCCCGTTCAGGCTGGGCGCTCGCAGGGAAAATGCTCCGCGACATATTTGCCGGGGACTCCGTCCCTGGCGTGGAGCTGCGTCCTGCCGGCTGGGCTTCCTCCTGCAAAGGCCGGAGAGGTGCACAGTGGGCAACCGGCCCAGCTGGCCTAACCTGGCCGGAAATGACAGATGTGACCCATCCACAATCCAGCACCCACAAGGCAGGCCCTGCCTGGGCACGGAGTGTGAATGGAACACAGGCCTGCAGGCCCCGCCTGGCCGTGGAATGTGGCTGGAACAAGGCCTGCCTCTGAGGTGCCTTGAGGCTTGTCCCCTTAATAACCACATAATGTAACATACCAGTCAATTCCACAGGATTTTCTGCAAGTTGCGTCTTGAACATCTGCATTTCTCCCCACATTCTCTGTCCCTGCACCTGCCCAGTGTCCCTCCTTCACTCTGCCATTTTGCTGACTTTCCTCTCTTTACAGAAGACATTATGCAGTGGTCTTCAGCTGGAGGCATCGTGCCCCCAGGGGACACTGGATAGGCCTTGATCCGTTATTTGTCATTGTAACCAAAGAGGGAGTGCCCACTCCCAGTGCGGGGAGGGCAGAGATACAGAGAGCAGCACCTCCCGCATCCACAGGCCTAGCAGGTATCCCGGCCAACACAACAGCCAGGGTTCAAGGGGCAGCTCCTGGGCTAGTTCCTTTTCTCACAACACCCCCCCACTGACTTCTTATTGCTTAAAGAATAAAATCTGCAATCTTTTCCCGAGTCTACAAGCCCCTGCCTTGTGGGATTCTCCCACTCCAACTTTGTTGACCTCCCTGCCATGCATGAGGTGCCGTCTAGTTGATGCAGCTTTCTCAGGCGGCATGTGGCTGGATAGGATTCAGAACCTCTGGGTCTGCCAAGACCTCTGCCTGGCGAGCCTGTCTGCTTCTGGGCCCTCACCATCTGCACAGCCCGGCTTGGACCTTCCGGTCCAAGCTGCTTTCCTCCTGCTTCGGTGCTTTGTGTCCTGGTCATTTCCTTTGCAGCATTTAGGCCAAGCAGAATCATCTGCTAGATTTATTTGTTTACTTGTGTTACGCTGGTGATCGAGTTCAGCTGCTGATTTCCTACAGAAGAGTGGATTATTACAATAGAAACCCCAGGAACAGTCACTTCTATGAAAATGCATTTTTCACTCACAAACCTGGGGGTGGGAGTGTCAGGCTGGCTTGGCACGTTTCTGCTGCACTGGGCCCCGTGCACATGTCCTCATGGAGGCTGCTGGAGCTCCTGCCGTTGTTTATTCATTCAAGCAGCAGGAAGAGACAAGGTCCAAGAGCAAAGTGGTGCCTGCTGGTTGGGTTTATTCCCGTTTTAAGAGAGTCTATAGCAGTCCCACCCCAAAACTTCCACCTACCCCTCTCTTGCCAGAGTACAACACGGGCTATTCCTGTCTGCAGCAGGGGCTGAGAAAGACAAGTTTTCAGATGTGCAAATTGCTGCCTGGGAAATAGCAAACACAGACCTTATTAGTAAGAAAAAAGAAAATGGCCACAAATTGTTTTTGTCTGGATTTCTGTCTGAAATTTATGCTCTCAGAAGAGAGAGTTCGAATTGTTCCCCCCTAGATCTCTGGCACTTCACACAGTGTCTGGAACATGGCAAATTCTCAGTGAACCTTTGTTACAGTCAAAAGTAGATTTCTCATCTGCCCCTGTGGGTTTTTCACTTAAGGCTCCAGTACAGCTTCAGAATTCTCTGCACACAAGCAGTCAGACTTGGCCCCAGGGATTGCGATTTTTTCACCATATTTGCTGTTGTTGGTTTTTTAAAAAGCACATCTGGGGCAGTGAAGTGGCACCAGAAGCTTTGCCAGTGGCTGAAGCAGTGAGGACCTCCCAGCTGCTCTGTGCAGGGGCCTCGCAGGTGCAAGACAGAGGGTCTTTGAAGGCACTTTTCACTCCCACCCCTGAGAGAGGCATCATTAGGTTGACTGTTCACCGAAGGGTCCCTGCTGGACAGACTTTAGCAAGTGAATTTCCAGTAGGTTTGTGTTTTCAGATTGACATGGGTTTAGGCATTCTGGTTCAATTGTCTTATACATGTTTTCGGGGCTGGTTCAACTTGGTGCTGCGGTCAGAAGGACAGCCCCTTATTGCCTGGGCCCCTCCCCTGGGAAGGTGCTTGGCACTTCCTGGCCTTCTCTGGACCCTGGGCTTCTGAGCTCTCCCCTCTGAGCCAGGCTGCTGTCTGCTCTCACGATATCTGTGGTCTGTGCCCCTCCTGCAGGACTCTTCTGACATTTGCAGTTTGCATCAGCATAGACCCAGCAGTTACAGTCACACTGGGTGTCTAAATGGGACCCACTGGGCACCTGCTCCTGGGCCCTGCGTGGTCTGTCTGCTCCACCACAGACACGCCGCTCCCCGGCGCTGGAGACCGACGCATCTGCACACACAGGTTACAGGCAGAGGCTCCGTTCAGTCGAGGAAGGGCCGGGCAGCTCTGCCCAGGTTTGCACAGGCCTGGGGCACCGGGTGGGAGAATTTGTGGTGTGACCTGGCTCTGCCACCCACCATCAGACCATGCTTCTTCCTCCACACCCCAGGGCTGCTGGTGATAAGGGGTCCAGCCTTGGCCTTGTGGCCCCGATAGTAACATCTGAAGCGGTATGTGTATTAATCTGCTGGAGCCGCCATGACGAAACACCACAGGCTTTGGACTGAACCACAGGCATTTACTTCCTTGCGGTTCTGAAGGCGGGAAGTCCAAGACTAGGGGCTGGGCGGGCAGGTCCTCCTGGGCGTTTCTGCGGGCTGCGGGCCCTCAGAGGGCGGGATCCTCCCCTGTGTCCTCATGTGGACCCCTCTGTGCCTGCCTGATGTCCCTCTGTGTGCCCTCCTCTCATGGGCCGTCTCCAAGTACAGTCAAGCTCCAAGGGGACCGGAGGCCACAGTGCAGCCCATGGTGCTGCGCAAGGCTGGAGCTGGAGGTGTCAGGGACACGGGTGTGGGGGACACGGGTGTGGGGGACACAGGTGTGGGTGATAGGGAAACAGGCTGAGCCTCTTCAAGGCCCTGTTCAGCTCTCATGTCCAGGAGCCAAGTGGAGCCCAGGATGGCTTCTGGCCAGTGAAGACCTGTGTGGGGGAGTGGGCGGTGTTGCCCAGGCCCTTCTTGGAGGGCTGTGGGGAGCATTCTTGGCCCAGGGTTCCAGGCTGAGGATCCGGCCGAGGTCATGGAAGGCTTGGGAAGGACTAAGCTGTCCTTTTGAGAGGTGGGGCCCTGCCCTCGCCCAGAGCTGCACTCGCCCCTTCATTGTGTGAAGATGAAAGTTCTTGTGAGGAAAATCCATGAGCACAGGGCATAGACTGGTGGGGACAGAGGGACAGAGTGGAGACAGAGGGACAAGGCAGGAGGACAGGGACAGGGTGGGGACAGGGACAGGGCAGGGACAGAGGGACAGGGTGGGGACTGACTGAGGGACAAGCCAGGAGGACAGAGGGACAGAGTGGAGACAAGAGGGACAGGGAAGAGAGAGAGGGACAGGGTGGCAGGACAGAGGGACAGGGCGGGGACAGGGACAGGGCGGGAGGACAGAATAACAGGCTCTCCATGGCCACTGACAAGGGCTGCTGCAGGCAGTGCTGCCTCCACATCAGTGTGGGAGCCCAGCCCATTAGGATAAAACTTGCACCTTCAGGACGTAGCTCTAGGATTCCCTGGGGGCGGGCTCTCCCTGTCCCAGTGGTGTGTCTCCCTGTCCCAGTGTGTCTCCCTGTCCCGGTGTGTCTCCCTGTCCCAGTGATGTGTCTCCCTGTCCCAGTGTGTCTCCCTGTCCCAGTGGTGTGTCTCCCGACCTAGTCTCCCGACCTGGTCTCCCCGACCGGTCTCCCGGGTCTCCGCAGTGCAGGTTCCAGGGAGGTCCCTGTGGGTGGGGCCAGGGGAGGGGGTGCTGGCCTGGATAGGAATCTGGGCAGGGAGGGCAGCCTGCAGGGCAGAGATGACCACAGGGAGGGCTGGCCTCACCCTCTGCCAAGTTCCACCTCCACATTCCTCCTCCTTGTCTTCCACTCCCAGTCCTGAGGTCTCAGCTTTCCAGGGAGAAGTGGCAGCCAGGAGAGGCCAGGAGCGGGGCTGCAGCCAGGGCACAGCCAGATGGACTGAAGCGCCCTGTGAGTAAGGGGGTGGGGGAGGAGCTGGGTGTTATCGCGGGCACCTTGATAGCTTGGGGGGGCCTGGTCTTCTTGGAACTTGTCTGTGAAGGTAATGAGCTAAGGAGCGTCTTCTTGATTGCAGGCCAGTAGGCAGAAAGGTTCTCTAATAAACACCTGCGGTGTGCCCAGCCTCCACATTTGCAGGGAGTAGGGCTCCTCACCTCCCCGGGACAGCCAGGCTCATCCTAGGGACAGGCGAGGTTGAGTCAGTCCCTGATGCAGGGGACCTGGGGCCAGAAAGGGATGGCCTCCACCCAAATCTCTGTGCAACTGCTGAGGTCCAAGGTGATTACTTCCTGAGAAGTGCTCTCAACTCACCTACACGGTCACCCAGGCAGGAGGACTCAGGCATGGGTGAGAATCAGCCTGTGTGGATTAGCCCTGGGTTGAACCTTGGCATGTAGCTTGGCGGACTCTGCACTGACGCATGGAGAGTTGGCAGCTCCCTCTTCATCTGAAGGGCTGGGGAGGCACCGTTGTGCACCTCCCTGTGGTTACTTGCACCTCCAGGTGTCCAGGGATCTTCCCCCGGACCCCAAGCCCAAGGGGCAGGGCTTTGCCACGGAGCACACATGGGGGGATGAGACGTGACAAGCTGTCTGGTGGAGCAGCCGTGGGATGTGCATCCTCCTGGGAGGACAGGCTTGAATGCCCCTGTGACGTGGAGCTCACTCCTCTGGAGGATTTCTGTTCCTTCCGTGGTGGCAGTCACTATTTGAACGTTTAAAAAATTGTTTTAAAAAATATTTTTCCATTACTTCCATTCCTTGGATGACCTGCGCATTTCCCCATAGGATACACCAAACACGTTCGAATCGGGAACACGGCTCTGGCTCTGGCTCATGGGCTTCCAGGGACCATCTTAGAGGTCTCTATGCCCGTTTCTCTGAGAAAAGCTCCCATAGACATAACTGGGCTCTGGGTGACTCCTTGATCATAGGCTCAGTCCTATGTAGAGGAAAAGCCTGAAGACAGGCACCTGCCCCCTCAGCCTGCAGATGGCTGCCCACAGCCCTCGATTGTGGCCGTCCTCTCCTGTCTGCCACTGCCCTGGGCTGATGCTCTCAGGCAGCCCCACAGTCTCTCCTCAGGGCTTGGTCAGGCTCAGATCCATCAGCCTGGGACTCCCGGCTCCCTCCTCAACTCTGGTCCAGTAAGAGATGACGGTGGTCAAGGAGACACACACTCCCCAGGGTGGAGGGCTGGAGTCCCAAAGCAGGAATGCTATGGTTTGTTGTTTACTCTAAAGAGCCCCGGAGATTCATTAGGAAACAGGGCATGTGCTCCTGGGACATTTGCAAAATCAGATTTGAAAAAAAAAAAAAATATATATATATATATATATATACACACACACACACACACACACACATATACATACATACATATACACATGTTCACTGGGGTGTGAGATTAAAACTTGGTGGCAAAAAATATAACCTAGGTTTAACCTAGCAAAAAACAGTCAATCTGAGGCCAAAAATCACTCCTTGGGCATCCTTAGGCATTCCACCCCAAAGCCTGGACCAGAGGGTGAGGAGGCCAAGGGGATGCCCCAGCGTCCCGTGGTGGGAAGAGGGGCCCCCAAGGTGCTGAGTCAGATGGGGTCCAAGGTGCTGCTGATTCAGAGGTGAATGAGACAGGCACACTTGCAGCTGGCGGAGGTCAGCACCCGAGCAAGCAAATAAATAAATATAAATTATAGTAGACAGCAGCTCAGGTATTTAAAGTTGACCAGGTTTTGAAACTTTTCTGGTGCCTATGCTGAGCTCTGATGGATGGAAAAGGGGCTGGTTCTCGAGCACAGGCCCTGTGAAGGCTCAGAAGCTGGGAGTACAGAAGCCTCTATTCGGGCCAGGGAGGTGTTTACAGACCAGGCTGGTTTTAGGAAAATGCTCCCATTCCTTAAGAAAATTTGGAGCAGATGATCTCAAGGAATAGTTGCTGGGCCCGGGAACGCATTGTATAGTGTTTTTTAACAGCCAGGACAAGACAGCAACAGGCAGGAAGAAGGCAGGACAGAGAGAGAGGGAGTGAGGGGCCTGTCTCCATTTGCACAGCCAGCATCCTCAGAAGGCACAGCCTGGGGTGGCAGGGCTCAGCTGGGTAGCTGTGTGGCTGCTCCTCTTGGTGCTGTTGAGGGAGAGAATAACGTCTAGAGTGAGACCACCCCTCAGGCAGGGAGGTGGAAATTGTCCTGAAAGTGGGGGGAGATTTTCTACAGGAAATACTGGAAGAGGCGGCAAGGCAGTCAGGCTTGGACCCTGGGGGTCCTGGGAGACCCTTGCGTGGGACCCAGGGTGGGCCTCATGCTTGTCCTGGGAGGACTGACCAGGCTCAGGTTCTCTGCTCTCACCCACTAATTCCAGACCTTCAGGAGGGTCTGTGACATCCATGTTTGACCTCTGCTCATGGTCCTGGGGGGTCCAGCAGGCAAGTGGTGAAGGAAACCTGGCCAGTGGGTAGTGCTGGCTGAGACCTGGGGGCTGGGACTCCCATGAAATCTCAGCAGGGCAGCACCCATGGTGGGTCGGAGTGCGCTGGTGGGGACAGAAAGGGAGCAGTGCTCCCGCAGAATCCAGCCCGACTTGGAAGGAGGAAGCCTCACTCCCCAGGGGACACAGTGTCTCCCAGACCTTCTGTGCACTCAGCCCAGGGCCTGGTCAGGGCCAGGACACCAACCCAGCAGACCTGGGCGAGTTCTCAGGGAGCAACTGATATGGAGCCCATAGGGCAGGAAGGAGGGAAGCAGGGGACACCCAAGGTGGAGCCAGGGTGCGGGAGTGGGACTTGGCGCGTCGTCATCCTCGAGACCCTGACTACTGTGCTGTGAATAATGGGGTCCCTCCCAGTCACCCCAGAGCACAACCCTGTGCAGCAGAGGGGAGCCTGTGAGCGCAGCAAGTCATGCCCCTCTAATCTGGGACCAGCACACTTTCCTTTGGAGTTTTAAATGTTTTCCGAAGTTGGCTCACACATTTTCTGCCCATCGTGGATTCTGTTTGTTCATAGATTCATATAGATGGGATACCGCCAATCTTTTTTAGAAGAAAGGTGAGATATGAATAAAAACATATTAAGGCTGTATATCCATGATCGAAAGCATACTTGAAAGTGCAACATGCTACTCAAATCCATGAGAGATTATTGTGTAACTATTGTTGAATTGAGCCTGCTCTATTTGTAATGAATTGACTGAAAGTTTCTCTGTACAAAGATAAGATAATAGGTATAAGATAATAGGATCTTCAAGCTGTCAGATAAAAAAAGGCTTATTGAAATACCTCCCTTAGCCCTTGCTTGTAAGCCACATACTTTACTTGGATAAATGGCATGAATTTGGCTTATTTTTATGAAGAAGAGATTCATACCTGTTGATTCTGCATATTGTGACTGTTTTTCTTTCCTTTTCTGCCTTCTCTGCATCTCTATGATTCTTTAGACTACTGTCTGTCATTACAACCCCAGGTTTAGCACAGGGACTGGCATGGAGGAGGGGCTGGAAGATGCTTATTGAATGTTTGGTGAAAAACAAAGTGGGGAAATAAGCACATGAGTGAGTTGTGGGGCGAGGGGAGGCTGTGAGGGAGCATGACCTCCCCTCCCGGCACCTCCAACGTCCAGGGACAGCCGCAGAAACAGAAGAGTGACTAGTGGGAGGGAGGGCACAACGCAGGCCTCTGAGCACGAAGACTGTGTACACAGTGGGGTGGAAACGGAGCATGTCTGTGCGTAAGGACGTGGTGCGGAGCAGCGGTGTCCTGGCTGGAGGCTGAGGGGCAGTGTGAGGGTTATGAGAGGCCTGGCAATTCTCTCCCACTCCTGCTGGCACATGATGAGGCCACATGAGGTTGGACAACAGTGGTGGCTTTCAGCTGAAGAAAACCCTGGGTGGCACACAGGCGTGATGGCCAGCCAAGTTCTGTGTCTGTTTTCTTTCCAGCAAACACTGTTTCCCCAGCTCGGCCTGCAGGGTGCCCACGGCCCACGAGGACGTAGAAGGGGAACCCGTCCTGTGTGTCAGGCATTTCACACTTGCGGTGATGTGTGTGTAAGCTCTTACCTGGTTCTGTGGGTTCTGCTGAGTTCTGCTTCAGTGTGGAGGTCTGCGGATGTGCAGAAGGAATCAGCTCCGGTTTCTCATCAAGCAGGAAATCCCAAGTTCTCACATAAAGATGAAACTGGAAGATGGCACAACTTTTATAGCCATACTCCAATTGCCAGATCTGGGACCCAAAAAAATATGTAACAGAAAAATATATGGTAAAATGACATTTCCTGTGTTTTTTTGGTTAAGCAGTCAGAAAAGTCCCCATGAGTGACAGAAGGTTCCTAAGAAGCTATTGTATTTGGTGAAAAGGCTTCACTGATCTCCAAGTTTTGCAAACAGGAAAAATATATATATATGTAGCTGTTAAGGAGAACTTAGAAATCCCAGTCTGCGATGACAGACCCTATCGTTCAGGATGACATGGCCAAGCTGACTGTGTTATTGCCTGTCTCAAAGAGTGTTAAGAGTTAGTGATGGAAACTTTCTGGTTTTAATAAAGTGGATTCTGTGCTGAGATCTCGTGGGTTTGCAGGGTTTGGAGGAGGAGATGGCTGAGGAGCCTTGGCCTTGGACATTGTGGCAATCTCTTAATCTACCAGCTGGGAATTCCATTGTTGGGAACTGGCAGGGCAGCTTTGTTAAGAAGGAAGGCAGGTGGGAGAGAGAGAGCAGAAAACGGGGTATGAGAAAGTATAGTCTTCATGGTTTGCCAGATTCATGGAGAAGGCAGCAATGGAGTGAATGTGCAGATGTGAAATGGCTCTCAGTGAACCAGAGACTGCTTATTAGGATTTCTGTGAGGCCGCTGCAGGAAGCCCGCTTCACTGTGGGAAGGATCCACGGATTGCTGTGGGAGCCCCCCTCAGGAAGCCCGCTTCACTGTGGGAAGGATCCGTGGATTGCTGTGGGAGCCCCCTCAGGAAGCCCGCTTCACTGTGGGAAGGATCCACGGATTGCTGGGAGAGCCCGGGCAGGAAGCCTGCTTCACTGTGGGAAGGATCCACGGATTGCTGGGAGAGCCCGGGCAGGAAGCCTGCTTCACTGTGGGAAGGATCCACAGCTGCTTCAGCACAGTCCCACCTCCAGGAATCTCATAGGATCCCTTGAGGAAAAGCCTAAAGCTGCCGCCATTAGAAATCCCCGAAAGAGCATGGCATTGTCAGGATTCTGGGGGTGAAATGGTTGTCACTAACCACCCAAGAGAAGAACTGGCATCTGCTTGGTTTATTCATTGTCTTCCTTCGCTTTGATTTTAAACTTCTTTTGGAGAGATATTTCCTGAGTTTCTTTTGTGAGAAAAGTTTCTTCTCTCTAAAAGAAGAGAATATTTTCAATGCTACAAACTCCAAAGCATAAGGACTTCGGGTGAACTTTCTGTTGAAGTACAGCATTTAGACAGCAAGGCCCGCATATCTTAGCTTTTATCCCAGTGAAGTTGGACAGTTTATTAACACCTTCAATCAACCACCACTCAATCAAGACAGAATACTGGCTGCACATTCATTACCAAAGATTCATCTTGCCTCGTTTTATGAACTCCATGCAAAAAAAATCAGACAGTACGTAGTTTTCTGTCTGTGTCATTTACCACTTAACATCCTGTCTGTGATTCATTCATGTGGTTTTAGGTATCTGTGTGTGTTTTTGTCATTGTTGTGTCGTATTTCATGTTAAATATACCACAATTTATTTCATCATTCAAGTGCTGTTGGATAGTTTTTGGTTTTAGGCTATTACAAATAATATGGATATGAACAAGTCTCTTGGTGCACATGTGAATGCATTGCAGGTGGGTACCTGCCTAGAAGTGGAGTTGCTGGGTGTGATAGAATTCCTGCATGCTTAGCTGTATAAGACACTGTCAAAATGTTTCTCTAATAGCTTTGCTGATTTACATTCTCACCAGCGAAGGATCAGAGTTCCAGCTGCTCCAAGTCTTTTCCAGCATGTGATGTTGGCAGCGTTAAAGTGCAGGCACTCTGGCAGTGAGGAGTGGTGTTTCACAGTGGTTTTAATTTGCATTTGCTCGATGATTAATGAAGTCTAGCCTATTCAGATGTGTGTATTGATCATTTGAACATCTTTTGTGAAGTGCTTAAGTCTTTTTCTCACTTAAATTATCTTCAATTTGTTATTGACTTATAATGTTTTATATTACCTATATATATCCTTATATATATAAGAATATATATCCTTATATTTTAGATGAGTTTTTTATATATAGATATATTATGTTTCTTCTCTCAATTTGTGCCTTTTGTTCTCCTAATTGAACAGAAGTTCTTAATTTTCATCAAGTCCTACTTGTCAATCTTTTATGGGTTTTTGTGTCCTGTTTAGGAAAGCTTAATGAACATTAAGATGTTTTCCTATGTAATCTTCTAGAAATGTAATAATTTCACCTCTCATTTCCAGGTTTGATGGTCACTTGGAAATGATTTTTAAATATATCATACTGCAGGGATTCAGGTTCATGTTATGACTCATGTATAGCTGACCTGGTGATTGTCAGCTGAAGAATGAGGAGGTTCATACATTTGGAAAGGAGTGCTTTGTTTCCTGTGAAGAGTGCAAAAGTGGCCATTTTGACAGGCTGGGAAGTGCAGCCTCCAGTCAGAAGCTGGAAACAGGTAGTACATGGGTGGAAAGAATAAGACAGAGATTTATTCAGATTTATTCAGTAAGCCAATATACATACTTAATAAGCTATAGGAATCATTAATATTTATGAAAAGAAAACATGCACACGTGCACCTGGGCTTCATGCTTCTCCTTGGATCACATGTTCAAAACCTAGTGGTGGTAGTGTGATCTGAGGATGGAGATTTTGGCCCTCTGACTTCAAAAGGTGAAGCAGAGGATAGGAAAACCCTCCCTGCACATTCCCCACAGAGTGGCCAGAGCCATTCCATGGCCAGTGGTTTCCTGTCAGGAAGGAATGCTGTTGGCTGTTGAGTCAAGATCATAAAAAGGGAGGGTCAGTGATGAGGTTGGTTGATTCAGCAGTGGCGCAAGTCTTCCCAAAGGGCTAGTTTCTCTTTAACCTTTAGGGAAGGAAGCCTAATCGTGGTGGCAAGGGAGGGGTGTCATGAGGAGCGTCCCACCTCCTATCCTGTCATGGCGAGGAACTCAGTTCAGGTTTTTCTGGGGTCCGTGTGGCCAAGAGGAGGGCTGTTCAGTCAGTTGGAGGGCTGAGGATTTTGTGTTTTACTTTTCATGACATATATTTGAAAGAGCGTCTTCTCCCCATGGCTCTGCAGTCTCACCTCGGTCGTCATTGAGTGACTATATATATGAGTGTGTCTCTTTCTGGAATTTCTCCTGTGATTTGCTGACCTTGCATCAACACTGTTTTAAATGCTATAGGCTGATAGAAGTAGTCTTGATGTCTGGTAATACGAATGCCTCAGCTTAGTTGCTGTCTGTCAAGACGGTCTTTGCTGGTCTGGCCCCTGTGCCTTTCCATATGTATCTTAGTATCCACTCGTCAATTTCCACCAAAAACAAAACTAATGCCTGCAGGAATTTTGATTGGTATTGTATTGAATCTATAAATCAATCTGGGCTCACTTGACAACTTTAACATTTAATCCTCCAGTTTGTGAATGTGGTATATTCCTATCTTTATGTACAACTTCTTTAATAGGTTTCAAGAACATTTTTTTTCAGTCTTTTATAAAAGTTTTGCACATTTTTGTTAGATTTATTTCTTGGTATTGGTGTTCTTATGGTATTGTATTTTTTAAAAAAAATTTCACTTTCTAGATATGTAACCATATAGAAATGCAATTGAATTTTGGATGTTGACCTCATATTCAGCAATCTTAATAAATTAACTTACTAATTTAAATAGTTATAGTTATTTTGAAGTTCTACATTCAAAATATTTTTGTTTGGATAAATAATGAAGGTTTTATTTTTTACTTCTAACTCTAATTTTTAAATTTCCTTCTCTTACCTCATTGTCTCAGTTAGTACTTCTAGTACAGTATTGAAGGAAATGGAGTTTGTGGAAAATCTTGTCTCATTTCCAGTTTCCTTAGTTGTGTCTTCAGTATTCCACTATTGCATAGGTATAGGCATTTTTGTAAATACTCTGTCATATTTGGGAAATATCCTTGTGCTTATGGTTAACTGAGATTTCTTTTGAATTGCTTTTTGCCTGAATCATGAATAGATGTTGAGTTTTATAATATTTCTGCAGTTATTGATATTATTATATAGTTTTATCTTTTACTCTGTTTTTATGTTGCTTTACTATGACTAATTTTAAATATAAAGCTCATTTCAATTAGTAAAATAAATCCTACTAGGCTTAACATATTATTCCTTTTACATAGTGTTATAAATAATAATGATAGCCTTTTATCTTTATGAAATATCCTTTTTTTATCTTCAGTAATACTTCTTGCTTTAAAGCAGGGGTGTCCAATCTTTTGGCTTCCCTGAACGACATTGGAAGAAGAATTGTCTTGGGACACATAAAATGCACTAACACTAGTGATAGCTGATAAGCTAAAAAGACCAAAATGACAAAAAAAATCTCATAATGTTTTAAGAAAGTTTATGAATTTATTTCAAGCCGCTTTCAAAGCCATACTGCGCCGCATACAGCCCATGGGCAGTGGGTTGGACAAACTTAAAGTCTGTCTTTTCTCTTCATTAGTTGTATCAGTTTTTAAAATTGGGTATGTTTGGTTTTGAACTTTGTGGTATATCTTGTGCAATCCTTTTACTCTATTACTTCTTTGTGCTGAGGTTTAAAGTAGCTCTTAGCTGGTCTGGCCCCTCTGTTGTTATAAGAAGTGTACCATGGGATCTTTTATTTTATCCAGAGAGATAATCTTTGTTTTTCAGTTAGCATGTTTAGTCCATTTACAGTTAATACTATGACTGTTGTATTTTATTTTAAATCCACCATCTATTATCTTCTATTTGCCCCATGGTCATTTTTCTCCTTCCTTGTGTTTTTTTATGAATGAATCAAGATTTGTATTTCTCTATTTCTGCCTCTTAGTTTATTGTTAACATTTTTACTATTATTTCAATGGTTACTTTTTACCAAAAATTCACCATCGGCATCATGTATCCTGAATTATTACTTTTACATTTTATGCATTTAAATTATTTCACTTTTTGGGCTTTGTCTTGCATTTTGTCCCATGTTTCAAATGCATGAAACATTTTTATTACTGTCTTAAATATTAGATCTTTATGTAGGTTTACTTCAAATATTTACCCTTTTGTTATTTTTTATTACTTTTAGCATTTCTACTCTTCAAAAAAAAATTGTCCTGCCTCATGTTCATGAGTTTTGGTTGTCTGGGAACAGCTTGATTTCCACCTTCATTTGGAAAAGCATCTTTATTGGGCATGAATTGTTATATACGATCTGTAAACACTCCAAGGCCATCACTACATGCCTTTTGTTTTCCATCTGTTGAGAAGTCCATTGACACTCTAAGTGTGGCTCTTTGAAAGTGTCCTGTTATTTTTCTCTTGGTATTTTTAAGATTTATCTCTTTGTCTTTGGTTTTCAGACTTATTCTGATGTGTCTGGTGTCAAAAGCTAAAACTATAAAAAGTCTGAGGTTTTGCTCTCCCTGTTCCCTAAGTCCTGGGTGAGTGTGACTGTGGGTTTGCACCACTGATAAGGAGCCTGAGCTCAGGGGATCTGGGTCCTACTATGGACTGTGAGACTGACTGGCCTTTGGCCCGGAGGGACACATCATGACAGTGGATGCTGAGCAGACCTGCCTTTTCGTCTCTGGACAGAAGCACTGTCTGTGTCTCCCAAGGCTGCACACTAAGCAAACATACTTGAAAAGACAGTGGGGGGTCAGTGGGTCTCAGTGCCTCTGCCCACAGCCTGCACAGGGACCCCAGGGGCCCCATGGGGAGCTGTCTCCACAGCAGACACCGTTGTTTCCACACTGTGTTCACTTCTGGTGAATTTTCCCATGAGGACGTCCACGACTATGATTGATCTGACAGACAGGAACCATGTGCGCAACTTTGACTATCTGGACAGATAGGAACCACACCCACTCCATCTGTCTCACAGCCTTGAATTCTGGCCACTAACCACAGGCCGCTCCTCCAAGGCAGCTGTGCTGATGGTCGAGGGAACCCGCATGCACTCGGTCCATTCCCATCATCGAGTGTCAGAGGTTCCCTTTATCTCAGCCGACTTTCCTAAACTTTGTGAGTTTTCTTTAAGCATTGTCCTCCCTTCGTTTTTATTTAGAATTTTCCCTTCTGATTCCTTCACAAACTTTATTGACCCATGAGACCAAATCCCCAGATAAACTGAAAAACTATGTCCTGGAATGATGAAGCCTTCTAGGGAAATATGTGTATGAAACATTCAGACATCCTTTTATTCCAGAATCTCAGCTTCTTTGCCTGATTCTTGTAACATGATTCCCTCCCAATTGTATTGTATCTAACTTAGAAAAGGCCCTCATATTGCCATGGTCTGAATATTGGTGTCTCCCTCAAATTCAGGTTGAAACCTAACCCTCAAGGTAGCAGTATGAAAAGTTGGGACCTCTGGGAGGTGATGGGGTCATGAGGGTGAAGCCCTCATAAATGGGGTTAGTGCCCTTGTAGAAGGGACCCCGAGAGCTCTCTCACCCACCCCATTGTGTGAGGACACAGTGACAAGGCACCATCTGTGAACCAGAAATGGAGCCCTCACCAGACAGCAACCCTGGCAGCCCCTTGATCTTGGACTTCCAGTCTCCAGAGCTGTGAGCAATAAGTGTCTGTGGTTTCTAAACCCCCTCGTCTAGGGCACTGTGTTAACACTGCCCAAACAGACCAAGACCCATGTTTATCCAATATCCACTCAACGGTTTTCCTCCTTCTGTCCATGAGACCTGCTCTAACGTACCCCAGGGGATCGTGAACGCTTGGCATTTCTGATGCTTTCTGACGCTCATCTGACTCAGCCTCACGCTGCAGTGTGTCAGGTATTCCTGATTCCGCTCCACAGAGGGTCCCCCGTCTCATCCTCCTCCGCTGCCCCTCACTGCCTGTCTGCCCTGCCATCATCTCCCATCCTGTCCGGCCTCCCCCAACCATGCTCTCCCTCCACCGAGCAGGAGGGAGGCATCCGCCTGCCTGGAGAATGCTCTGGGTCTGACCTCCACCTACTTTTTCATGTGTTGGTTTTGTTGCTTTTTCCTACCAACTTTCGTTGGAGCTAAAGGACCTTGCCCTCTGTCTCTGCTAATCTGGGCGGCTGCATCTGTGGTTCCCTTGGCTGGCTGCTTGGTAGTTTGAATTTATTTTCTGTCTCCTATAAGCCTGACTCCTCTTTACTTCTAGGTATTTGAATCCCCCTTTCTGCTCCCAGAAATCCTTTCCTGGTGTTTGTACCTTTTCACACGCTGTCCATTCCATCCACCTTTTCAGAGTCAGTTCAGATGTCGCATTTTTCTATCAGAACTTCTCCATTCCAACTGAAAATGATTGCCCCATTCTCTGTGATCCTTTTCCAACTTACGCCATCTTTTTTGTATCTGAAACATTCTGGTTGTGATAGTTTGAAAAATGTTTTGTATGCTGGCATCTTACTTCCCAATTGTCTTGAGGAGGGGGAGCTTCCAACGTGTTTCTCGCTGAGCCGGGCTCACAGCTTGCCTTCTGCTTGGATAGAGTTGTTGCTCAAGGATATTTGTTGTTTCACTGAATATTTTTGAATCTAAATACAAAAACAATGTGGGTTTTTTTCTGCCTCCTTATTATAACCCCTTTAAACATATTTTATTTGTAATGTGTAATTGCACCAACTTATTTGGCAAATATCATGCTTTTGTGTATTTTAAGTTCACAAATAGCCACTCATCATTTCTAGCTCTGTATGTGTAAGTTTGGACCCTACGTGCAATTTCCATTGCGTTAATATTGACTATCTTTGTAATGCCCGTGTTTAGTCTGAGCACATTGGTTAATTTCACTTATATGATAAGGCATCTTACACGTCTTAACCACACTTTCTTGCAAGACTGCTGGAGCTATTTTAATCAATGCCTCTCAAGGTACCCAGGCTCCAGAGAAGTTGAGAGAATGAGGGGAACCAGCTTCTTGAGCAAGTGCCCTGTCCTTAGCACGGGGCTGGGAGTCTCCTTTAACCTTATTTGGCGTTCCACACCATTAACTTTGGCAGTTGAATCTGTCTTGGGATAGTCAGTATTTCTCTTGGTGACCTCAAAGTACAGATTGGGATGGAGAAGGGCAGCAAGTCATGGGCTCTTCCTGGGCAGAGAGGCTACCTCGTAGTGTAGGCACTCATGGGGGATTCTGGACAGGGCAATCCCCGCATGCTTTTTTGTTTTACTTCTTAGCCTTGCCCTTCAGGAGGCAGAGGGCGGTTGAGTCACTGTGGTAGTCTAAGAACAAAGGACATCTAATTACGCACAAAGTCTTCGCCGTCCTCCTCCGACCTTGGGTATCCAAGGAACAACTTGCAAAGTGGTCTGTTTTCCTAGCAGGAAAATCCACTGGGGTGGGGCGTGGGCCAGTGTGGGTGGAGGAATGACTCCTCTCCCAGGGGTGAGATTCTTGAAGCTTGAATTGTTCGAGCTGTTGTTTCCTCCCCTTCTTGGTCACTGCAAATGCAATTATGAAATAATTCTCGGGGAAGCATGAGAAACATACTCTGCAGTGACTCCAGACTGGACCTTCCAGTTTTGATCATTTGCAGGACTCAAGTCCACACAGGAGATTGAGAGAAGAAAAAAAGGACTCAGAGGCAAAGACAGCTCTGAGCCCCTAAGGGAAAGCTCAGAGTCAGAGTGCTAGGAGGACTTGCCCAGCTCTGTCAGGGCAGCAGCTGAGCTATGTCTACATTGAGGCCGAAAATTAGAAAGACATTGACACTGACCCCTGAAAATAATTCACATCATGCATTATCTATTACAGGTTAGCATGATGACTGGCTCAGGACGGTTTTGGTTTTCTAATTGTTCTCTGACATCCCCATTGAAGCGGGTTTTGTCATCTGTGACCTTGTGTCCATCCCTGTGATGTTGTGTGCATGTGGGTGTATATGGACACACACTACACAGATGTCTTCGGTTGTAAAGCACACGTGGGGGAAGGTCAGCTCACACACAATGTACTGCCAGGGAGCTCTTCCCCAGGCCTGGCAGCCTCACCCCGCAGTGGCCACCACAGACCCATCAGCCTCTGCCATCGTGGTCTGCCTGCAGTTGAGTTTGTTAATTGACATATGTTGAAAATAATTTTCATTGGCAATTTAGAAGTGTGGATTGCTGTAGAAATACCGTGCACGTCCCCCTGTCCCCAGCCCCATGTATGAATAAGGGTCTAAGAACCTTGTAGGTGGAATGCCCTCAGCCCCTGGTGGTGCGTCCCACACCTCCCAGAAAGACCTGCCACCTGGTCTCTGCAGTGGTGGTCTGCTGCCACCCAAATGTGACCCTGTCTGTCTCTCTTCTGAGATTGGTTCATAACTTGTCACCCCTACGAGCTGCAGATTGCAAGTTTAAGAGAGGACGCTGGGAGGGGAGCCAGAACGGGGAGGTTGGGACATGTGAAACCCTGCACAGTGGGTGGGGGCAGGACAGTGGGCGGCTCAGGTGTGGAGACAGCATCCTTAGGGTGTGGACTGGGGCTGCCGAGTGTGGACAGCTCTCTGTCTCTCCAGGGAGAGCCCATGGGACCCCAGGTTCTGCAGGACATGTCCTGGGGCTGGGTGGCCTCACCTCTGCTGGCTCCTCTCCTGGGAGTGGGAAGGCAGGGAGGGTTTTCTTTTCTTAGATGTCTAAGAAAAAATGCCTGTCCATTATAAACCGAGCTGTCTCCCCAGAATCCACACATTGACATCCCAAACCCCAGGATGACTGCATTTGGGGAAAGGGTTCTAAGGAAGTAAATCAGGTCCAAGGGGGCCATGAGGGTGGGGCTTTGATCCAGCAGGACTGGTGTCTGTAGAAGAAGAGGAGGAGATGGCAGGGCTGTGCTGTCTCTACCATGTGAGGACACAGAGAAGGCACAGCAGTCTTCAAGCCAGGAATGGAGCCCTCACCAGATGCAGAATTGCCTCACACCTGGATCTTGGACCTCCAACCTCCAGACTCAGAGAAATGCATGTCTGCTGTTTAAGCCTCCCATCTGTGGTGTTTTGTTATTGCAGTTTGAGCTGGCTGAGATAACAGAAGAAAACGCAGAAAGAACGCAGGGAGACACCACTGTAAATGCATGGAACTCTTGAGACTTCAGGCTGCAGCTTAAAAAACATCCTTCTAACAATTGCAAAGATATGGCATCTACCTAAGTGCCCATCAACGATGAGGGGATAAAGAAAATGTGCTGCATGTACACCATGGAATACTACTCAGCCATGAAAAAGAATGAAACGATGTCTTTTCGGCAACTTGGATGGAGCTGGAGGCCATTGTTCTAAGTGAAATAACTCAGGAATAAAAAACCAGATGACTCATGTTCTCACTTATAAGTGGGAACAAGGCTATGGGCATGCAAAGGCAGACAGGGTGGTGTAATGGGCACTGGAGACTCAGAAGAGGGGAGGGAGACGGGGGTGAGGGACGGAAAGTTATGCCTTGGGTACAATGTGCACTACTTGGGTGACAGGTGCACTGAGATCCTGGACTTCACCACTGTACCTTCATCTGTGTAACCAAAAACCACTTGTACCCCTAAAGCTATTGACATTATAAAATTAAAAAAAAAAATCCCTCTGGCCATCACAGCCCCTGAGACAGGTCCCTCTGCTTGGTCAAGCATCCTGGGTGTGGTTGAGGCAACACCCCCAGGGCCAGCTGCTTAGCGACCCCTCACCTTGCCTCAAGCCTCAGGCAGAGCTGAGCTGTAGACCCCTGGGGAAGAGGCTCTGGGTATGTATAGGGAGCATGCATCCCCTCAGGGTTGGGTTCCGGCAGATCCTCAGCCCCCACCGTATGTACCGGAGTTTTCATTTAGAGTTTTCCTTCAGAGCCCTGAGGGCAGGAAGAGCCTGACCTGTGCCTTCCCGTGTCCTCAGCTTCTGCCTGGGACCTGTTCCCAGCAGCCGCCCCACCACCTGTGCTCTCCCCATCTCACACCAGAGCCCTCCCCATCTCACACCAGAGCCAAGCCTTTCCTTTTTGACCCACCCTCCCTTTGGGACCTCATTTCCCTGCTTGCTTTCTCATAGGCATCTGCCTTGCCCCTTCCGCGAGGCCACCACGCAGACCCCATCATGACCGTGGGTGTCACAGTGCCGGCCACCCTGCCCTGCATTGACGGCCTGGATGCGCCTGCAGGAGAGGGAGGCCGCTGTCCTTGGGTGCCAGCTCTGGTTTGGGTCTTCTCACCACTTGCCTTTCATGTCCTGTGGGTTTGTGGCCTTGGCTCCTTTATTAGGGATTTATTAGGGCTTTATGAGGGCTTTCCAGATACATCTTTTTCCTCCATATCAGGATTCCTCCAACTCTTCCTTCTTTCTTTCTTTCTTTCTTTCTCTTTCTTTCTTTCCTTTCTTTCTTTCTTTCTTTCTTTCTTTCTTTCTTTCTTTCTTTCTTTCTTTCTTTCTTTC
>NW_012118821.1:12147032-12149203 GCF_000951035.1 Colobus angolensis palliatus
CTTTCTTTTTTATTTTTTTTTTGAGACAGAGTCTCACTGTATCGCCCAGGCTGGAGTGCAGTGGTGCGATCTCAGCTCACTGCAATCTCCACCTCCTGGGTTCAAGCAATTCTCCTGCCTCAGTCTCCTGAGTAGCTGGGATTACAGGCATGAGCACCACACCCAGTTGATGTTTGTATTTTTAGTAGAGACGAGGTTTTGTCATGTTGGCCAGGCTGGTCTCGAACTCCTGAGCTCAAGTGATCCGCCCATCTTGGCCTCCCAATGTGCTAGGATTATAGACGTGAGCCCCTGTGCCCGGCCGCCTCCAACTCTTTACTCCTTGTGGAAAATGTCACATTTAAAAGTCACAATTTTATTTCTATCGGTTTCCTTTTATGTTGAGTCCATACTAGTATTCCAGTTTATAGTTCAGTGAGTAAGAAACTGACAAGGAAATGACTTTTCAAAGTCATAGGAGGATAGTGGCTGCTTGGAACCTGCTGCCTGGACAGCACACGCCGATTATTCACTCCCCTGCACGGTGGCCGTCACAGCTGTCTCCAGCACTGGAACCCACGTCCCCTGCATCACAACGGTCATGGCTGCCTCCGACACTGGAACCCACGTCTCCTGTGTCATGCTGGTCACAGCTGCCTCCAGCACTGGAACCCATGTCCCCTGTGTCACGGCTTCCTGCAATAGTGGAACCCATGTCCCCTGCATCACGGCCGTCACTGCAACCCACGTCCCCTGTGCCACAGCGGTCACGGCTGCCTCCATCACTGGAACCCACATCCCCTGCTTCACGGTGGTCACGGCTGCCTCCAGCACCCATGTCCCCTGCGTCGCAAACATTTATTCCAGACCCACTGCACTGTCTTCAGTCTGAAATCTAATGATGTAAACGAAGAGAGATCATTAGGTCACTAATCAATACAACGTAGTCAGGGCATTCAAAACTGTAACTGCAATTTTTTTTTTTTTTTTTTGAGACAGAGTCTGGAGTGCAGTGGTGTGATCTTGGCTCACTGCAAGCTCCACCTCCAGGTTCACACCATTCTCCTGTCTCAACCTCCTGAGTAGCTGGGACTACAGGCACCCATCACCACGCCTGGTTAAATTTTTTTTTTTTTTGTATTTTTAGTACAGACGGCATTTCACCGTGTTAGCCAGGATGGTCTCGATCTCCTGACATCATGATCTGCCCACCTCAGCCTCCCAAAGTGCTGGGATTATAGGCGTGAGCCACTGCGCCCGGCCTGTAGCTGCAATTTGAGAAATAAAATATGTCACATACCCCTTTTTATTCTGTTGTGATGATGAGACTTGCAAGGTTAGCACATCCCTGATCATATATTTTTCTTCAGTCCCCTCCCTCCTGAAGAACCCTCAATGGCTCTCTGTCACAATGCATGGGGGAAAACTGGTGTCCTCCCCTCTGCCCAGCTAGGGACTGGAAGTGACCCAGGACCATGCCAGGAAGAGTTCTGGAAAGGCTCCTGGGACAAATGCAGGATGACCCGACCTCTGCTGCCAGGGGCTGACTCTCTCTGACTGCGGGGACCGCGTCTGCTGCTTTGGAAGAGCCGGGTGCCAGTGTCCTGGCTGGTGGGCAGTCCCTGTGGTGGTCACAGGCATCGTTGCCAGGTTACTAGTGTAGTTGTCGGTTTACTGGTGAAACAGCTGGTTTATTCATAAAGCAATTGGTTTACTGGTGTAGTGGTTGGTTTACTGACATAGTGACAGGTTTACTGGTGTGTTGGTTGGTTTACTGGTATAGTGGTTGGCTTACTCATATAGTGGTGGGTTTACTCGTGTAGTGGTTCATTTACTTGTATAGTAGTTGGTTTTTCCTTCGTTCCTTCTCACAACTTTCCAGAGGTTTCTGAATCATTTGG
Organism: Colobus angolensis palliatus; assembly: GCF_000951035.1. Taxonomy (NCBI): domain Eukaryota; kingdom Metazoa; phylum Chordata; class Mammalia; order Primates; family Cercopithecidae; genus Colobus; species Colobus angolensis. Next base: position 12,148,913 of record NW_012118821.1, read on the forward strand.
GAGGAAACGCTGAATCCTGCCCAAACTTCGCAAGCTGCAGCCCCGGCTCTCAGGTCCCCGGGCCCCGGTCCAGCACACGGGGCCTTCGTGTCTCCAGAGGCCGCCACCAGGTACACGTGTCCTCTGTTGCTGGTGATTCAGGTCCACCGCACTACACAGAGTTGCTCCCAGGCCCTCTGACTGATTAGTGGTTGATTTACTCTTGTAGTGTCTGGTTTACTGGCATCGTGGTTGTTTATTGCTGTAATGGGTGGTTTACCAGTGTAGTGGTTAGCATGGTGATTGCTTTAC
>NW_012118821.1:12150084-12150687 GCF_000951035.1 Colobus angolensis palliatus
TTACTGGTGTAATGGGTAGTTTACCAGGGTAGTGGTTAGCAGGGTGATTGCTTTACCAACGTAAGTGGGTGGTTTACTGGTGTAATGGGTGGTTTGCCAGTATAGTGGCTGATTTACTGGTGTAGTGGCTGGTTTACTGATGTAGTGGTTGGATTACCAGTTTAGTGGGTTTACCAGCATAATGGCTGGTTTACCGATGTAGTGGTTGGATTACCAGTTTAGTGGGTTTACCAGCATAGTGACTGGTTTACTTGTGTAGTGGCTTTGTTTACTGGTTTGGTGGCTAGTTTACCAATGTAGTGGTTGATTTACTGGTATAGTGGTTGGTTTAGAGTAGTGGCTGATTTACTGGTGTAGTGATTGGTTTACTGGTATAGTGGTTAATTTATCAGTGTAGTAGCTGGTTTACTGGTGTGGTGGTTGGTTTACCAGTGTTGTGGTTGGTTTACTGATGTAGTAGTTGGTTTAGCAGTATAGTGGCTGGCTTACTGGTATAGTGTTTGGTTTACTGGTGTAGTGGTTGATTTACCAGTGTAGTAGCTGGTTTACTGGTGTGATGGTTGGTTTACTGGTGTAATGGGTGATTTACCAGTGTAGTGGTTG
>NW_012118821.1:12151163-12161275 GCF_000951035.1 Colobus angolensis palliatus
GTATAGAGGGTGACTTAGTACAACAAGGGACCACTGCCTCCCAGGATTGTGTCGGGGACTCCCCTGTGGCCTGGGCACAGCTGCGGCTGCGGCTGCTTCAGCACACCGGGATGACCCCCAGGATGTGGCCTGACTGTGGGCTCAGGGACATTGTGGGTGGGAGGGATGAGCAGGGCATTCAGGGGAGCTCTGGCCCATGGGAGCCGCCCAGCATCCCCGTTCTCCTGGGAGCCAGTGTTTTGCTGAGATTCAATGGACCAGAGATCTCAAGCCTGGGGACCCAACTCCCCAACCCACGTTCTGCCTCAGGGAGAGAAGTCCACGCGTGGCCCAGGGCACAGGAAACCCCTCCCCACAGGAAACCGCAGGCTCCAAGAAGGTCGTTCTCGCCGACCACGGTGTCCAGAGCTCTTCCAAATGAAAACTGTTTTTCCATTTTGGGGGTTGAGGGAAGTGGATTTAAATGTTGCCAGCAAAAACCAGTTCACAAGGCAGTTTTGGACGCCTCTACCTTCTCCACAGGACATTTTACAGCAGCGCCTGTGGGCCTGCATGAGTTTATATTCGAGATTGGAGGCTTCTGTCGTACTAAGAAATGTGAAGTCATTACAAGTGACCAGTGTACGGAATCCGCCCGTGGTAAACAAGATCACATTAGAACCCCCAAGCTTGTTATGATTATTATTATTGCACCTCCACATGAAACCCAGCAGTGGTTTGAAGTTGGAATGTCACAGACTCTGAAGCCCCATCAAGGGCCTCTTCAACCTCAACAGAGACGCCCATCTGAGGATGGGCTCCAGCAAACCTGCTCTGAGCCTTCCCTTGCCTTGTGCTCCTGCCTCATTGCTGCCACGTCTACCTCTCGGGCCCGTGTGCAGGCATGGACAGGCCCACCCTGCCCTATTCTCTTGGCTTTCGCTTCCCCCACCCCAAAGCCTGAAGAGTCCTTTGGAGACATCAGCCTGATTTCTTTTGTTCCTTTTCACAACTTTCCAGAAGTTTCTGAATCATTTGGGAGGAAACACTGAATCCTGCCCAAGCTTTGCAAGCTGCAGCCCTGGCTGTCAGGTCCCCGGGCCCTGGCCCAGCACACGGGGCCTTTGTGTCTCCAGAGGCCGCTGCCAGATACACGTGTCTTCTGTTGCTGGCGATTCAGGGCCCCCACAAACATCAGCTGCACGTGGCGTTGCTCCCAGGCCCTCTGACTTCACGCATCATCCATGACCTCTGGACCTACTGTCTCTGCAGCAGCCTGTGCTCACAGAGAGTCCAGCACCCCGGGCCGCACCCGACGCCTGGCATGGAAGAGACACCCAAACATTTGTTGGATGAATAATTTACAAAAAGCTCTCTGCTGGCCAAAGGTGCCTCTCCCTGGAGTGGAGCTTGGGTAGAAGCGAGGGGCAGGACTTGGTGAGACCAGGGGGTGCAGGTGTTTGGCTGGAGGAGGTCGGGAGGCGATGTGTGTGTTTGCAGAGTGCTTTACACTTAGAAAGCCCATCATCTCTACGACAATGTGAGGAGGTGTGCTTCATGCAGCCCCACGTGTTCCCGGAGGACCTGGGCCTCCTTCAGGATGTCACCAGCAAACAAGGGCCAGGCTCTTATAGGTGCTGGCACAGCTCTGCCTGGGAACATTCGTGGCATCCAGGAGGTGCCACATGGACTCAGGAGTGGGAGTGTCAGGGTGGTCAGTGAGCATGGGCTGAGGTTGATTGAAGGACACTGTGTGGTGAGGCTTCTCGAGGGAAAAGCGTTCTGAAACATCCACCCACTGCTGCCCATTCAAATTCCATCATCGCACATCATTTTCCTCCTAAAATTTAATAACACAGAACTGGAAAATTTGATGACCCATTCAGACCCTTAATGGTTTTATAAAACAAAGCTAAACTCACTTATGAAGCAATACAAATAAATTTTAGCTGGAGCACACAATAAACCTTTTCATAAATTGCTTTTTCTTGTTTCTGTCACTGATATGAGTTGTCACCAAACTTAGCATTCCACTCTCATATTTATGCAAAACATTTGTTTCCTGGCTATGAATCACTGTCATCTTATCCCACTTCACCTTCTTCTAATTTTTGTGGTCAGTGCTAGCCATCAACACAAATACTAACTTTCCCCCCCTAACGATTAGCTAATGAAATGCACATGACTTAGATTTGTGCCTCAGCAAGAGGATGGAGGAGGTCACTGTCCAATGTGAGAAATTTTAAAACAGTGCCTGCACCTGTGGCTGGAGGGCACTGGGTTGAGGATGTGGAGGCGCAGGTGGGGTGGGAGGGAGGGCTGGGGGCCTGGCACTTGCAGGGGAAGGGGTCGCTGTTGAGGTTTGTGTGCCACCAAAGATGGTCCAGGGTAAGGTCTGGGTGTGGCATGACTTGAGGAGGTACCTGCCACTTCCTCGAGGCTGTGTCCCCGGGAGCCTCCCGTCGGCGACCAACGGGCACGCTGGTCTGTCTCCAGTGGAATTTGGGAGATTCTGGTCCCTGTGTACTTGGAAGGCCCCGACTTTTCCACCCCGATCATGGGGCTCCTGGTAGAGCAGCTGCAGGAGGTCCCCTCCCTGCTGGGCATCCAGACCAGAACCTCCGTGCCTCCTTTGGAAGCTGCAAGAAGGCAGCCTCGCAGAGCCAGCCCAGGAATGAAACACCGCCTTTCTGGCATGTCCTGAAATGAGCTCCAGAAACTGGAAAAACTGATTTCCGTAGGTCTATGGAAAAATCTTGTGGCGCTTCCTCCACCCTCTAAAAAAATAGGCTTCCCAGCCTGTGTTTCTGTTTGATCGGCAGGGCCAATGTTTTAGAACGGTCTCTGGTTACCCACCAGGATGGCCTGCGGTGCGTCTAAGGTAATAACAACAGTGCTGGTTAATGCTTTTTGAACATGCTGTCTATCAAGCTGGACTGCAGACTGCACTTACACTGTTCTAAACCTCACGACAGCCCTGCCATTATGGATTACTACCCATACTTTGCAGACGAGCGAACCTTGCTCAGAAGTGCCGAGTGTCCTGCGGGGCCCACAGGATCGGCGGTGAGTGTCCCCCACCTGCTGTCCAGGCGGGGAGGAGTCCTGAGGTTTGGCATTAGCTGATTTCTGTGGTGTAAATTCTCCCTCTACGTATGACTGACTTCCAGCTACAAACCCAACATCAACCAGCTCACAAATTTTCTGAAAATCTAATAGTCGGTAAAATTTACAGAGCCAGCTCCAGCACTGCTGCCTCTGATCTTCCTGAGCCTGAAGCCCTACACTTTGGCTTTCCTATTATCCTGGCTTAGAAGACAAAAGAAGTCAAGTCATGAGACTCCTGAAGCCGGGTGGAGGGGGCAGCACACTCAGCCTGACCATGGCTTTCCTTCTGCACGGTTTTCCTTTTTCTTTTCTTGCTTTTCCCACGTCTGCTGCACCGCCCACTCTGCACCACCATGCTTCCTCTTCCCAGGCAAACCCACCCTGCAGTCCCCATGTGTAGGGGCCAGAGCTGTGGGAGGATGGACTGACAGCGGGGTCTCTTTACTGACCACATGTATACCGTATTGTAGGCATGCCGTCAGTCCCCAGCTCTCCACTTTAAAGGGGGATTCTGAAGGGGGCACAGCCCAGTTCCTCTCCTCCAGTGAACCCCCCATAGCCTGCTGGGCCCCAGAGCCAGAGGCCAGGCCCTGTTCCAGCCTCAGTGGATTTTCAGTAGCTTTGCAAGGAAGGGACTGCCATGCACGCGTCCCCGTCGAGCACCAGCAATTTTACTCTCTGCAGGGTGGAATCCTTTCCGTTGCCAAGGTGGGGGCACTGCCCAGAGCAGGAAAGGGAGCTCCTCAGCAGAGACCAGCCTGGGATGAGGACACCGTGGTGCAGAAGAAAATCTGCCTGGCCGTGGTGCTTAAAGCTGCCATGCTCGGCCAGAGGAAGCCCCCAGCTGCATGTTTCCACACTTGGCCAAGGGTGACCCAGGTCATGGACATGGCGTCCAGACAGCCCGGGCACGGTCACTTGCTTGTGTATTCAACTAGCCTGACTGCACAGGATCTGTCAGAGCCGTCCCTGTGTGCTGGCCCCGGGGTATCCTCCATCCCTCTCTCCGGTCTCGTTGAATCTCTGTTGGGCCCATCCACAATGGGCGGGACTGGTTTTACGGCAGAACCTTCTAGAATGAGGGCAGTGTGGGGAGCAGGGCCTCCAGCTGGCTGGGGTTTTGTTCTGTCTTCACCACTGTGCAGCTCTATGATTTGGGGACGAGCACTAATCACCCTGTGCCTCAGTTTCCTCTTCTGTATAATGGGGTAATACCAGCTCCTGCCTGTTTCTGTGCTCATTTATTGTCCTGAGAATGACATGACTTAGCGGGTGTGAGGCACCAGGACAGCACCTGGGTACAAAGCTCCCCAGCCACATTCACGGCCACAGCTGTCACCGTCACCACCTCACTCCCCAGGGTGGTGGGAGCGCTGTCTGTGGCTGAGGAGGGGGTTCAGGAGATGAGGAAGGTGGGAGAGGTGGAACTTGGCCCAGGGGAGGCCAGGATAAGGGGCTGCCCCTGCCCTGGCATCCTGTGGGCTGGGGCAACTCGGCTTTCCCGGGTCCATTCCCAAAGGAGCCCACTGTGTGCCAGGGTGGGCTCAGAGGACCTGCTGGTGAGGGGCCCTGCGTGGGGTTCGGCAGGACAGCCCCACTGCCGGGTGGCTCACCGCGCAGGAAGGACCCCCCCCCCCCGTCAGTGCCTCACAGTGCAGGAAGGACCCGCCGTCAGTGGTCGCTCACCGCGCAGGAAGGACCCCCCTCGTCAGTGCCTCACAGTGCAGGAAGGACCCGCCGTCAGTGGTCGCTCACCGCGCAGGAAGGACCCCCCTCGTCAGTGCCTCACAGTGCAGGAAGGACCCGCCGTCAGTGGTCGCTCACCGCGCAGGAAGGACCCCCCTCGTCAGTGCCTCACAGTGCAGGAAGGACCCGCCGTCAGTGGTCGCTCACCGCGCAGGAAGGACCCCTGTCAATGGTGGCTCACAGTGTAGGAACGACCCGCCTTCAGTGCCTCACTGCTGTGATCACGTCCTTTCCTCTGAGTTCTCCTTCTATGGATGATGAACCACAAAATACCCTCTTATTTAGGGACAAAGTCCAGGCTTTTTCAAGCTAAAGAGAAGGTTTTCAAGCCCCGTGCATGGTCTCTGGCTACAAGCATTGGCAAAACCCACTCGTCATGCCCTTTCCGTCCTCTCGTCACCCCGTTCTTCCCGGGTTGGTCGGTAGCTGGGCCAGTGGCTCCCTGCACAAAACCCCTCCACGTGGCCTTTCCTTTTTATTTTCCGGATGAAGCCATCAGGCTCCCAGAATTGCTGCGTTTGAGAAGCCAGGGCAGATGCGGCTTGTGGAGGGATAGGGTCCAGCTCTCCACCCGCCATGGGGGAAACTGCAGAGTTGCTGAGTGGAGCAAGCGGGGTGAGGCCTCCATGGTCTTTACCTGGAGCCTCAAACTTGTTTAAGATCTGGAGGAGGCAGGAGTGGGGAGCCGGGACTCACTGGCCTGGAAATGGACACGTGGCTGGAGTGTCAGAGCAGCCAGGGAATCCCAGCTACCCGAGGATCTTCAGGGTATAGAAGAAAATGTCATCAAGCCATGGGCATGAGAGAAGGAGCACGTCCTTCTTCTTCTCTTCCTGTAACTGTAAAAACTGAAGACATTTGAGACAGGAAGGGGCCTTGGGGGATCTCACTCCGGCGTCCTGGTCTGCGTGAGGAGAGGCTGGGCCCAGGCGGCTGTGCTGAGTCCCGCGAGCGCCGCCCATTCCTCCCGTTCTTTCCTTGCCCGGGGTCGGCAGGGCCCCTCTGTGTCCCACACAGTAAGGGGGAGACCCAGGCCCGTGTGCAGGGTGGAGGTCAGCAGGAGAACACGTCTGCGATGCACAGAGGGACACAGTGGGGGCCAGGCATGGCAGGGATGGGCGCAGCCTCCCCCACCCTCTGCCTGGAAGGGTCCCACAGGACTGAGTTCCCACAAGAAGCCCCACTGGCTCTCCAGGGAGAGAGTTTTGCGGTTGCTTATCTTGAGCCTGAATTGATCCGTTTGATGAAGCAAATCCTAAATTGAAGGCCTGGGGCTTCCTTGGCCCCACCCTAACCCCAGGCAGGGTCAGGGAGGTCCCCACAGCCTGAGTCCTGGCCGCTCACTGCGGCTGCCTTGTGCCCCGTCTAGGGTCACATCCTGGCTCAGAAGCCTGGTCCAGGCCTCCCCTGAGGAAGAGGCAGGCCGGGTCCTGCTGGCGTCTCCCTGTGACACTCAACATGGGGACAGTGGGGACCTCACCTGGGCCGAGGGTGTCTGTGAGGCTGGATGCCAGCTGTGGAGACAGCAGAGAACTCGAGGCGTCTTGCAAGCAGGGGCCTTTGTGATGCCTCGGGCCCCGCTGGGGATGGCCTCCCAGGTTACATAAACGCAGGCAGTGTTCCCTTTGCTCCCTGCCTGCCTGGCCAACCCCACCTCATTCTCACCACTGGAGGCAGGTTATTCCCATTTTACAGAAGAGGAAATTTAGACTTGGACAGACCAGGGCTGAGTCAACCTGCATCACTCTGAGTGATGGGTCCGGCTGCCATGGAAGCTGCATGTGAGCCACGGGGACCAGCCAAGGTCATGCTCTGAGCAGGGAGGACTTGGGAACACAATGTCCTGGGCCGTCTGCACCAGCCGAGAGCTTGATGACATATTCCCGCCGTGCCCTCTCTCAGATGACACACTCAAGTTAGAAGGAAAGGAGGCAACCAGTCATGAAACACGCTGCAAAATTTCCTTATGTTTTGCTTTTCATACTTAGAAATTAGACAAACCTGGTAATTTATAAATTTTTTTAATTTTTTTTTAAGACACAAGGTCTCACTCCATTGTCCACGCTGGAGTGTGGTGGTGCAATCACGGATTACGGCAGCTTCAAGCTCCTGGGTGCAGGAGATCCCCCCGCCTCAGATTCCCAAGTAACTGGGACCACAGGTGTGTGCCACCGCGCCCGGCCTGGCACATTTTGCATTCCTGTTGGAAGTTAGAGGGAGCCTCCCCTCCGTGTCTCACGTAAGTAGAGATTCCTGTGCCGGCGGCACCTGACGGCTGCCAGAGGTTCTGTTCGCAGACTCCAATCTGCCTTTTTGTTTCTGCCACCCTGAGACCTGTGTGGGCCAAGGGCTCTTCACTGCTTGGACTTCAGAAGTAAGAGGCAGAAACTTCACCAGCAGAGGCTGAGAAATAGGGAATTAATAGACAGTCCTTGGTATAGGATGATGTGATAGGTTCTTGTGTACAGAATGGGAGACTGTTGGGTGGTGCTGTCCATGGGCTGCTCTTTCCTGGAGTACTGGCCCCTTCCCTCACTGCAAAGACAAACGAGTCCCCCTCATCTCAGCTGCGATGTTCAGTTTAATTTCACGCTCTCAGGGCTGAGGAGAAATCGCTCTGGGTTTGAAACCTTCCTGTGAAATCTCTGCAAAATGTGGCTATTGTTCCGACATCCTGCTTCTGCCTGGAGCGACTTCTGAATCAGTTACCCGAGTCTTCACTATCGACACTGACTCATTTTTTAAAATTAATTATTTTTTAAAATTATACTTTAAGTTCTAGGGTACATGTGCACAACGTGAAGGTTTGTTACATATGTTTACATGTGGCATGTTGGTGTGCTGCACCTGTTAACTTGTCATTTACATTACTTACTCATTTTTAAAGGCCCAGGTCAAATATCACCTGCTACTTGGACTGGCCTTGGTCTCCCCAGCTGACGTTGGTTTCCGTACTGACCACGTGCACACAGCTGGCACTGGGCCCTGTCCGAGGCTCTGGGCTCAGCTCACTGTAGGGGCTTGCACAGAACAACTCTGTCCATCTGTTGCAGAGGTCGCAGTGCATGACCTTACACGTACCTCATGCATACGTGTGTCTTTGCAGTGGGGTGTAACTTCCTGTGTCTTTTGCAGGGCCTGCTACATAGATGGTTCTCTGCAAATGTTGGGCAAATGTTGGTGGATTAATTGCTTGGTGTGTGGTGGCCACCTCCATCACTTCCTGGCCCTGGGTTGGGTCCTGGGCCCACCTGTGGATGTCAGCTCTGCTCACAATCTGCAGTGGCCTCGTTTCACCCACCAGATAGACACTGAAGTCCTTTGTGGGCTCCCAGGGCGCTTGGGGACCCATTTGCCATTGGCCTGGCCTGGAGTGGCTGAGTCGCCCCTGTGCCATGGCCTCTGTGGAGTCCTGTCTGGGGGCAGAGGCACTGGACACCTGCCTCAGGTTCCTCAGTGGCTCCCGGACATCTCAACCTCCATCCCCTCAGGGTGGGAGCTCCTGGGGCAGATGTGGTGGGGGAGAGGGAGAAGGAGGGGCAAGGGAGAGGACAGAAAGGAAAGTGACACTCAGCACATTTCAGTCACACATTTTCTCTTCAGACCTTGAAGAAACATGGCTTCTGAAATTTATGACTAAGAGCCTGATAAACAAACCAGGGTAAGTTAAATAAGCCGTCAAAGAATTCCATAGGAAAGTTCTCTGAGAATGTATTCATTCCATCATAAAAAGTGCAGCTGTCTGATGTTTTGGGAAGTTCGCAGTGGGGTTGCCACGTGGTGGGATGTGAGGCAGCTTGGCCATAGCACTCCCAGATGGTGAAAGGGGGATGGGAGGAAGACCTGGCAGCACAAGAGTCTGGTGTCACGCAGGCCTCTGGGAGTCGGTGTGCAGGGATGGCAGGCATGGGGCCTGAGCCTGGCTGTGGGGATCAGCTCCCAGAGGGTAGAGGATCCCAGCCTGGAAGGACGCACTACGGTGCACTCCCATCCAGCATTGCAACTGCTCCAGGAGACAAAGGTGCAAGATGTACCCCTGACTTGGCCATCCCTGAGAGAACCCACGTCTCCCTGCATGGGGGTTCACCTTAGGCTCTCAGGAGGATGTGTCACCTGACACTGCTGCCGGGGAACCCTACTGAAGAGGCCCACTGCCCCCTTCCCTCGCCCACCCAGTGGGGCCATGTGGATGGAGAGACGGTGCCTCTTCCTGCATCTGCTCGATGCAGATGGTGAAGCTGATTGTCTACGGCCAGGATTGACCTGGTCCTGCTGCGGATGTTTAAGGGATTCCTATTATGAACATATGAACAAATGACTCGAACATCTGCCAGAATTCAGTGCAGCCTGGGGAAGAAAGGTAAGCTGGGTTTTGCAGAAAGGGTGGCCCCTTCTCCTCATCCTGCAAAGGGCCTGGTCCCCCTGTGGAGTGACACATTAGAGGGAGGCCCCAGGGAGGAACCTGCACCTGGTGGGTTGCCCTGGCCAGAGCCTTCCTCCCCGCCCCACACTGCCCACAGCAGCTTGAAGGAAGCCCTCCGAGCCCCTGTGCACCACGAGTCCGGCACTCTTCTCTGCCCCCAAACACCCCCTGCCTCACCACAGTGGCCTAAAATCCAGTCCCGATGAGGAAGTGTCCTACAGGGTACTGGCTGTAACCCTAAGAGAGTGCCAGGACAATGTCACCCAGGGGCCTGAGCCCACCCTTGTGGGCTCCCCACACTCAAGTCCCTGGACCCCAATCCAACACGACCTCCTCCTTTTCTAAACCTTCTCAATGCTTCCATGGAACCTCTGAAAGCCATGGAAACCCGTGCTCAACCCAGCAAAGCCCATGGGACCTCCATCACTCTCCATGAAGCTAAGGTCTCTGCAGGGGCTGGACACTGCCTGGGATGTCCACTCCGGAGTGGCCACACGTTCCCATTTGTCTCCTTTTGATTCTTCCACAGCCCAAAGGCAGGAGCAGATGGAAGCCCTACCCAGCCTGCAGGGGCAGGAGGGACCAGCAAGGGGCACGTGGCTCTGTAGACCCAGCTGGCTCCCAGAGCTGAGGGTGAGGGCCGTCCTGGGCCAGGGAGAGACATTCAGAGTACAAATGCAATCTCGGGTGTGACCTTGAGGACACTGAAGATGAAGACCCAGAAGCCAGAGGCTTCATACATGAACCCTCCGTGGATACTGAAGAGGAATACTCAGGCTTTCCCTGGATGGGACCACAGGTAGCTCTGAGCAGGAGGAGGTGCAGGATCTGTAAAGCACATCACAGAAGGGAGGGC